>NC_040889.2:5477873-5783605 GCF_900634795.4 Betta splendens | reverse complement strand
ATCCATCCATCCATTTTCTAAACCGCTTACTCCCTAATGCGGGGTCGTGGGGGGGCTGGAGTCTAACCCAGCTGGCTATGGGCGAGAGGCAGGGTACACCCTGGACGGGTCGCCAGTCCATCGCAGGGCAACACATAGACAGACAACCATTCACTCACACACTCACACCTACGGGCAATGGAGAGAAGCCAATCAACCTAATGGGAGGAAGCCGGAGAACCCGGAGAGAACCCATGCAAACACGGGGAGAACGTGCAAACTCCACACTGAAAGACACCAGGGCCGCCTCCGGGAAGCGAACCCACCAGTGTTTCCAGCCTTTAATCTCAGACCCAAACATCCTTATATTGAGCACTACCCAGAACTAACAAAGTGTTTCGGACCTCTGGTTCACCTATGGACCATGAGGTTTGAGGGGAAATAGAATTTTTTTAAAAGGGTTCAAACCTTCTTCAGACTTCATACAAAGACAGATAGCCAAAACATACACAGAGTACCTCTGTCTCCTTCGGCCACGAGAGGACTGCTTCAGGAGTCCCTGGTA
Organism: Betta splendens; assembly: GCF_900634795.4. Lineage (NCBI taxonomy): Eukaryota > Metazoa > Chordata > Actinopteri > Anabantiformes > Osphronemidae > Betta > Betta splendens. The sequence goes on along the minus strand of NC_040889.2, from coordinate 5,783,061 downwards.
GTCGAGAGGGTACCTTCTTGGGGGTCCGGGCTGGTCCCCGCTGGCCTGGGATCCTGTGTCTTAAGCTCTTCTGTGTGCTGGTGTCTTTCCCAGAGGGCCTGGTGGTGCTCGGTTAGGCACGGCTGCCCTCGCTCTTGGCGGTCCAGTCTCATAGGTGGCCGCGCTACTCCTGGTTCCGGTGACCTCTACTTCTGGAGGACATCGTCACACCCCGTGGGGCTCGGGAGTCGGCTGTTTTCGGTGCCAGAGCCCACTGCTCACTGCTCACCACTGGAGTCTGGTGGTGCTCTCCCGGCCCAGTGGCTTCTAGGTCTCGCCTCGCTGCAGCTTCGTCCTCCTTGAGAGGATGAGTGGACTTTGTTGTTCAGTATATAGCCACCAGTACGTTCCTTTGTTCCCTGCCAGATTGTAAGTTTCGTTCGGTTCCAGCATTCTGTATTTCCTGCCTGCTAGTTTGTTCTGCCTGTCTGACCATGTCGAGCCTGGATCATCCCTGATGGTACCGTATAGCCATAATCAGTAATTGTTTTGACTAGTTTGCCTGTTTCTGACCTTCCGCCTGCCTGACATTTTTGTACTTTCTGCTTAGATGGTTCTGAACTCTGTCTGTACCTGATCTTTGAAAATATTAAACCTCCACTATCTGAGCCTGCGAGTCTCCTAAAGCCGTACGTGTGGGTCTGCCATCTTCGTTCACACCGATCTCGTGACACACGGTGCACACACTTTTTGGTCAGTTTATATATTATTAACAATTTAAGTAAATAAAGAAAATGTATGACAAAAAATGAACTACTTTTGGTCACATGTAATGAATATGTAAAGTTAAACAATTAAAAATTGTTTATTTAACGTTAAAAAGTCAATAAAATCAGTTAAACCTACATAAATAAAGGATTCATCACAAGATGAAGTTATGCTTACTTTAGTTTTTTGAGTTTCAACAATTTGTTTGAGTCCTATTAACCTATTGTCAGGTTTTACAGTGTGGTTAAACAACAGAAACTTTCCTGTTTTTTCCTGTATTTGTAATTTCTCAAAGGACATGACACACAGCAGCTCAAATCTTTTCCATATAATTAATTTAATATTGTTGCAAAAATCAATGTCTAATGTATATCTTCAGACTACGCTATGAATATCAGGACCATTATTTAATTATTATATTCTGATAGGCTTGGGTGTTAAACTGAACAATGGCTGTCAAAGCCTGTAATAATGTAACCAGTAAGTATTTTCGAGTCTCAGTAACATCACACTCATCTATTCATCGACAGCAGCCAACTGCTGACAACAACCTGAGCAGGTTTTGAGCTACCTAATCTATAATGCTGTTCTGGCAGATATTGTGGCTGCTGTTGTGGCTGCCACAACATCTAAAGACACGAAAATGCTGAGATGAATGAAAACAAAAGGTTTTGCTGCTGTGGTGCAGGTCTGTCTTAAATTAGACAGAGCTTTCCGAACTTTGCAATGAACAGAAATAACTACTAAAACTAATAACTAAATAATAAGACATCAATTATGTTGTTACGTAAGACAACTCAGAGTGAAGCCCAGGACGCAGAGTCGCAGTCTTACACACCTCTCTGCATGTTCTCTACAGCCGTGACCCACTCTTAGTCTTAGTTATCGCATAGAGACTGTCTGCTCCCCGACCACCTAAACTATACAAGTCACAAACAAATCAAAGAGGAGTGACTTACCAGAATTTAATAAACAAAACAGTTCCTCTTACAGAACAAAGTAACAGTAAGTTAATAAAGTGTGGTTTATTAAATATCAGATCTCTCTCATCTAAATCCTTTTTAATAAATGACTTGATAAGTGACCATCACATAGATCTGTTCTGTCTCACTGAAACCTGGCTGCAGCAGGATGAATATGTTACTTTAGATGAGTCGACTCCAATGAGTCACATAAACTATAATGTTCCTAGAAGTACAGGTAGAGGTGGAGGAGTAGCAGCCCTTTATAAATCAGATTTATTAATTACTCCTAAACCTAAACATAGTTATAACTAATTTGAGAGCCTCACTCTGAGCCTGTCTCACCCAGACTCTAAAAATCAGAAGCCAGTTGTGTTTTGTATTGTTTACCGTCCGCCTGCTCTATAGAGTTCTTAACTGAATTCTCGGAATTCCTATCTGACTTAGTCCTTAGCACAGATAAAGTCATTGTAGTGGGAGACTTTAACATTCATGTAGATGTTGACAGCAACTGTCTCAGCACTGCTTTTAACTCCTTAATAGACACTATTGGTTTTACACAGCATGTAAATGAACCCACTCATCGTTTTAACCATACCCTCGATCTTGTCCTGACATATGGGGTTGAAATTGATAATTTAATAGTTCTTCCCCAAAACCCTCTGTTATCTGACCATTTCTTATTAACTTTTGAATTTAGCTCAATTGACCCTACAATAGCTGGAAAGAAATGTTACTATAGCAGATGTTTATCTGACAACGCTGTTGCCAGATTCAAGCAGATGATTACATCATCTTTTGTCTCAATGTCTTGTAGATACACAGAGAACAGTCACCTTAACCCTTATGAACAGGTTGACTGTCTTGTAGATGATGCTGCAGCTTCTCTACGTACAATGTTAGACACAGTGGCTCCTCTGAAGAAGAAGACAGTGAATCAGAGGAGGTTAGCTCCGTGGTATAACTCAGAGATCCGCAGCCTAAAGCAAAGGACTAGACAACTAGAAAGACAATGGCGTTCCAACAAAATAAACGTAAACTGCATTGCATGGAAGGACAGTCTAATGAAATATAAAAAAGCACTTTGTGCTGCTAGAAAAACATATTATTCCTCCCTAATTGAGGAAAACAAAAACAACCCCAGGTTGCTTTTCAGCACTGTAGCTAGGCTGACAAAGAGTCATAGCTGTGTTGAGTCTACTATCCCCTTAAATCTCAGCAGCAATGACTTTATGAACTACTTTACTAATAAAATTATCATCATTAGAAAAAACATTCAGCAGCGACTTCTTCCAAACGACAGAAAGCACTGTCTAGATCCATCAACTTTAAATATTCCAAATCCTCTGTCTTACCTAGACAGCTTCTTCCCCATAACTCATATGGAGTTAACCTCAATAATCAACTCTTCCAAGTCATCCACTTGTCTTTTAGATCCAATCCCAACCAGATTACTCAAAGAAGTTCTACCTTTAATCAGCTCGTCCATATTAAATCAAATCAACCAATCTTTACATTTAGGCTATGTACCACAGGCTTTTAAGGTGGCTGTGGTCAAACCTCTATTGAAACAAACAACCCTTGACCCTGGACAACTAGCCAACTATAGGCCCATTTCAAATTTACCCTTTATTTCCAAGATTCTAGAAAAAATCGTGGCTAAACAATTATCTGACCACCTGAGTGGGAATAACCTGTACGAAGATTTTCAGTCAGGATTTAGAAAACATCATAGCACAGAAACAGCTCTGGTTAGAGTCACTAATGATCTTCTATTAGCTTCAGACAATGGTCTAGTTTCTGTCCTTGTCCTGTTAGATCTTAGTGCTGCATTTGATACAATTGATCATAACATTCTATTACAGACACTAAACCATAGAATCGGGATTAAAGGAACAGCATTGGGGTGGTTTAAATCCTATTTGTTGAACAGATTCCAGTTTGTTCATGTTAATATTATTATTACTATATTACTATAATTAAATATAGCTAAAATAAGAAGCATCCTCTCTCAGAGCGATGCAGAGAAACTGATTCATGCATTTGTTACCTCTAGGCTGGACTACTGTAACTGCTTACTCATAGGATGTCCTAACAGCTCCTTAAACAGCCTACAGCTTATTCAAAATGCTGCAGCCAGAGTTCTGACAGGACTTAGGCTGGCTGCCTGTAAAATGTAGGATAGAATTTAAAATTCTCCTACTCACCTACAAAGTACTCAATGATAAAGCTCCTTCTTATCTTAAAGACCTCATAGTTCCTTATGCTCCCAGCAGAACACTTCGTTCTCAGAGCGCTGGGCTACTTGTGGTTCCTAGAGTGTTTAAATGTAGAACAGGGGGCAGAGCTTTTAGCTACCAAGCTCCTCTCCTCTGGAACCAGCTCCCTCTTCAGGTTTGAGAAGCTGACGCACTCTCCACCTTTAAGATTAGGCTTAAAACCTTCCTTTTTGTTAAAGCTTATAGTTAGAGATGGTTCAGGTCACTGGCAATTATTGTATTATATTATTATTGTATTTTATAGTATAGTATATATAGTATTATAGTCACAGGAACCATCTCTTAGTTAAGTTGCAATAGACATAGACTGCTGGGGGACTTAATTTATACACTGAGCTCCTCTGTTTCCTTCTACCTCCTCTGTCCAATAACCTCTCATCATTGTCCCATGTTTAACTAACCTTGTCTCTTTCTCTCCAGTAGTTGTGCTTCTCTCCCTGAATTGAATTGAATTAAGAAAGAGTTGCATCGCAATACCACTGAAAAGGAATCTCAACCAACAGAACAGTCACTCATCTTAACCCCCAGACTATTTAAAGATGTGTGAATACACAGTAAAATGACTAGTCATGTAGAATGACCCAATGTGTATGCAATCATATTTATTTGAAAGCGAGTCGTTGCGCTTCATTTAAATTTGAGCACTGTAGTGCATTGGAGGCTTCTAATAGACGCTGCGCCACCTGGTGGTTAAAATGAGACTAGCTTCCTGAGTTTTTTCAGCCGGCTGCAGGATTAAAAATATAAGTCGGCGACATAACCATACTGCAGTGAAAACGCTAGTAACTTTAAACTGCTACCACTGTAAAATCGCAGGCTGAACTCAGCGCAATGTAAATAAAAGTATGACTGAACATGAAAACACAGATATAGAGATCTGTGTGTTCACGGTTTGGTAGGAAAATGGCTCAGATTCATTTGCAACATCTGAATTTTCCACAGGAAAAATATAGGCCCTCAATGTAGCAGAGCTGTCTGTAACGACACGCCCCAGCTTCAGCGCATCCAGTTGTCTCTTAATGACACACAGAAACGCCAGCTCTAACTGAAACTCTTTCCCTTTACTTTAAAAATTGACATATTTCCTCACAATCTGAATTTATTAGTAATGTGTTTATCAATGTGTTTGTGACATTATTACTTTTCTGATTGCGCTAAAACTGACAGAGAAAACTCATGAGGGGAGGCTGGACAGGTCTGCGCCTCATCCAGAAGGGGGCGCTGCTACCACCCTTTAACACAGGGCATCCCCACAAATGGGTTTCTCTTTTCTAAAAAGACTTACTGAATGACATTATCCTAATGAAGAGAATACCTGTACAACTGATTAAAGCAGTATATAAAGTTTTGAAAACAATATAAAACTTCACTGAGGGTCAAATTTGAACATTTACACCTTATACTTTAGAATGAGTATGAATTGTGAAAAATACTTTGAGGTTCTCTTACTACTATTAAAGATATGTTACTTTAAGACCAAATATGTTCTTTTAGGTGAGATAGGAATGATAATAAAATGTAAAATGTGACCAGTAGTAATACTGACAACATTCTGACAATTAAATAGTGAAAATACACTCTTTAAAGGTATTATGTTTGTAAAATCTGCCTCCAGAGGACTTTGTGCCTCACCAGCCATGAACCTCACCGCACGCCTCTGAGAGATACCAACGTTGTCTTTTCAGAAATTAAAATCAAAAGACTGCTCTCACTAAGTCTCAAACTTGGGGAAAAAAACTTTGAAGGTACACACCTTAACCACTATAGTATCCAGGATTCATAGAAACAGTATCATCAACTGATTTATTGTTTTAGCACCGCATGGCAGGAGTGTCTGATGCCTTCCCCTACAGTTACGTAATAATATTTACCACCTTGGCTGCTCCAGCCAGTGACTATTGAGAACATCCTGATACACTTTATAAATTGCAGCAAAAAAACACTGTCGACAGCGAACACAGATGGCTACATTCAACACCATGTCTGCATCGGCTTGCCTGCCACAAATCGAATGCTGCAGTTGGGAACACGCACCACTGAAGAAAGTCCGGTCTGTCTAAGTATGTAGCTGCGTATTTCAATTCTAAACTGGCCTAACTAGTAAATACTTAAAAATACTGTTGTACTAGATACTATAATCGTCTGCTCCCACTGAGTCTCCAACCCAGGAGAAAATGTTTGTACATGTTAACCACTATGCTGTCCAAGACAGAATTTCTTCATGAGCCTATATAACACAGTTACACTACAGCATTGTAGGTCCAGAGTGGGAGCCGGTCGCCATCTACAGGCCAAAAAGTCGTGACACGCAGTCCTACATGCTGAAAATTAGGCGATAACGCAGGAGAAATGGAAACAAATTACAGTAGAGAACTTTTGGGGTGCTATGATTGTACCTGCAGCATCGGGCCCTGTCTCACCTAGAGTCCACTGGGAGCACTGTGAGAGATGTTTTTTTGATTTCTCCAGTGCTTTCAACACCATCCAGCCATCACTGCTGAGGAGGAAGCTGGAGGTGGCAGGCATGGACCACCATCTGCAGCATGGGGGGCACCTCAGGGGATGGTGCTCTCCCCCTTTTCTGTTCACACTGTACACATCCGACTTTAAATACAACTCCTACCACTGTCACTTGCAGAAGTTCTCAGATGACAGTGCTGAGCATGACTGACTTTGTGGGCTGGTGTGAGAACAACCACCTAATCTTAAACACTGGCAAAACAAAGAAGCTAGTTTCTTACTTCAGGTCCCCTCCACCACACACACCGGTGAACATCCAGGGCTCAGACATAACATCTAAACAATAAACTGGCCTGGCTAAAAACAACAGGTGCTCTGTATTAGAAGGGCCAGAGACACCTCCACCTGCTGAGGAGACTGAGATCCTTTGGTGTGTGCAGACAGCTGCTAAGGACTTTCTATGACACTGTGGTGGCCTCAGTAGTCCTGTATGGAGTCGTCTGCTGGGTGGGGGGCAGTTCAGGCAGAGACAGGAAGAGACTCAACTAGCAGGTTCAGAAAGCTCATTTCATTTTTATTTCTTGTGCTTGTGTAATTAAAAAAAAAATCTTGAGTAGAACAGAATAGGTAATACTGCTGTCTATTTCTATGCTCTCTTTGTCTTAGTTGTGCCTGAAAATAACATGCCTTAAAAAAAGTACAAGAAAAGGAGAAGTATTTACTGTTACAGATTCCTTCACCCTTGTTTTATTTTCACTCTGGCTGTCGAGCGTCGAGCTTGAGTGAATTTCCTCCATTTAAAGGTAATGTGACATTGCTGTAGTGAATCTTGATCATAGCTTTCACACCAACTGATAGTTTGTTTCGCTACAAATCTTCCGCACACATCTTAACCTTAGAATGTGATAAAAAGACATTCTCCTCCTTGTTATGTTAACTAGAGTCAAAGTAGAAAAGTTCTTTAATGTTTAGTAGTTAAACTGATGGGGGAAATATTAAAGGCGGGTATTTGTATTTTTGTTTTTTTTTTCTATTATTTATTTGTACACTGATTAGTTTTATTTGTTAGTAAGAGGAACTGAACACGTGATCCAATGGGACTTAATTCCTCTTTTTACATGTACTAATACAGAATATAGAGTTGTGACATCTGTGGGACAAATAAAAACAGATTCTATAAATATACTTTAGGTCGCATGACATGGACGTTATTGAAACATAACTCCTTTGGGATATTTCCTGTCAGCAGTGAATAATTCGCATGGTTGTTACTGGTTTTAAGTTTTTACAACGGATGCTCTTTCTGACACAACCCCTCTATTTATCCGGGCACAGAAGTCATTGGCTTGCAACTGCAATTCATATCTGTGACCTGGGCAGCGCAACGCTAACGCTAACCCTGCACTAAACGGCCGGTACATGGAAGTTGTTAATATATAATTATAAATAGCCTTCAGTAAAAAGCAAGTGAGCTTCAGGGAGCAGACACTGGTCCTCAGTAGATGCAATGGGACAGAGGGTCTGTAAACCTGGATCAGGTCTCAGGTAAGAAGGAGCTGCTGATCTGATCTTTCTGCGTGTAAGTTTTCATGGTATAATATGTAGCGGATTCAAATTAATATTTTAATATTAATGTAGAAACATTAATATTCCTCGAAGTTGAGGCACCAGGTTTGTTGAGTTGAGCAGGCGTGCCCTCTCTGATCTAGGTCCCACGGCCTCTGGGTTAGGAATCGTCGATGACGGCTCGGGGTCAGCAAAGTTACAGTCAGGCAGGTTGAACTTTACAAGGTGTTTAAAAACATCAGCACTACTTAAACTAGCCAAAAAGGGAAACGGGCTGAAATCAGATTTAATTAGTTAAATTTAAAAGTCAACTAAGGACTGTTTGTAATTTGCGTATTGTCTTGAGATGACTTTCTAAAGTAACAAAATGTTACTGGGGGGTGTTTTCCAACCATTACTGTGTTTTACCATGTCTGTGCCTCAGACAAACATTCCAGAAACCTGCTTATTTCATAGAAACACCCAGACATTTACCAGGTGAACACTCTGACTCTGGAAGACAACGATGAGCCACATCGTCTAATTCTGTCACAACTTTTACTCAGTGTTTAGAGTTTGAACACGTACAGTACTTGCAGAAACAACCATGGTGGAGTTACGTTCACTGACTCTAGCAGAAAATGTTCTCTGGTGCTGCTCCGTGGACAACATTTCCTCTTTGACTTCTCACTCCCAGTCGGCTCCTCGGCTCTTTCCTACATTTAATAATGAAACCACACTCCACCACATCACAAGAACTTCAGTAGTTTTACATGCTCTATTGTTTGTTCGTACATTGAAACCTCCACTCCACTGATTTCTTTCCTCTTCCTGGTGAATATTAGAGTTTTGGTTTTTCTCACTAAACCTTTAAATGCCCATGAATGTAACCGTTCCACAACCACATTCACTGCCTCTTGTGTCTTTTGTTTAATACGTCTGATGTTTCTTCCTCTTTTCTGCAGCGCTCCATCAAACAAACAAGAATCAGTTTATATAAAAACCTAATTTATCCAGATAGAAACAGTAGTGGATTAATGCCACCAACCTGAGGGAACATTATCTACCAGATACTTTACAGACACAGACTTCCACCTCTGACCTGAATAAATGTGTTAATAACAAATCTTTGTTCTTCCTGAAATCTCTATTGTCTTTACTTTAATCACGAGTCCCTCCTTCCAAACCATCATTTATACAACTTTCTCACTGCCATAACTGATTCCTTCTATCAAACATACACTCGGGTCCATGGAGGCTCTGTCTCCTGATTCCTCTGATAACGGGACAGACTTCCCTTTGTTTCCAGGTAATGTCAGTCTGTCAGTGATCATTCTGTCCTTTATCTGACTTAGATGTGATGTCAGAGCTGTTGGTCTCTAGTTTACAAGTCATGATGGATTCTTCCCTGGTTTCCTAATAAGAATAATCTCTGCTTCCTTCCATCCAAACCCTGCTACTGCTCTTGTCATTTATTGACAGTTAATGAAGGATCCATAACACCAGCAGCATCAGCACTTCTCTCCAGAACTCCAGCATGGGCTGTTCTAGTAATAACAACATTTACTGTTACTGAGTCTCTGTGTCAGGCGGAAGTGGAGAGACGACATTCAGACTCATGATAATCATTCAGGGCATCATGATCATGATGGGCAGGAACTCAAAGCTGAGACCAGATGGTTGATGTAAAACTAATAATCTAAGGAATAATCAACATAACATCACTGTGGCCAATAATTTTCTTTATCAGGGAGTCGGGATGACATCAGAGAAGCTGTTAAACATTCTAGAAGACTTGAAAGATGAGGATTTCTCTAAATTCAACTGGTTCCTGCGGCAGCCTGGAAGCCTGGAAGGATTCGAAGCCATTAAAAAAAGGCGCCTGGAACACGCATCACGATTTGACACAGTGGATGTGATGGTGCAGGCATACAAAGATCATGGAGCAGTGGAGGTGACCAGAAATGTTCTAAAGAAGATCAGAAGGAACGACCTGGTGCAGAGTTTGTCTGACAGCAGCTCAGAATCAGGAGGTGAGTCACACAAGTAACTCATCCAGTTACTGGACCTTAAAGAAACATGTTGACTGATGAATGTACTGTAGGATCACACTGACCTGGGAAGTCAGTCAGATCAGATGTTTGTATTTAACACAGATTTACCTAAAGTGACCTTGTCCTTTTTCTAGTTTGTTGCTGGATGTAGAAGCAGCATCAGGAGCAGTTTAGTGATCCACTACTCACCTAATGATCCTTAAAAGCAGGAACTAACAGGCTGAATCTGTGTCTCTGTCAGTGGATGTCAGTGATGCTGGGGAGACGTCAGAGACCAGACCAACTTCCTCCTCTCAGGCTCCTCTTCCTCAGACTGAAGGTGAAGCTGCTGCTTCCTCTGATAACCAAATCCAAGCGTGTGAAGCAGTAAATGAGTTCCTCGGTCAAACATTTTCTCACGTTTGCGGGTTCTGGTCTAATCTTCTTTTATTTGGGTCAAAGTTCTTCTCGTCACTAGTTCTACTGTTTCAGGCTGTTTTATTATGTTTACTAACACAAAGACCTGAATCAGTGAACAAGACATTTGTTGACACCTCACACTTTGTCTTCTTTGTGTGATGTTGGACCCAGATGTGATGGTTCCAGTACCAGAGCCACAGCCCATCACATATTACCAGCAGACGCTTCAATCAAACCTCCAAGACAAGTTTCTTTGTATGAAAGAAGGCTGGTCAGATGACAAACAACGTCTGGATGACATCTACACAGAGCTGTACATCACAGCTGGGCCGGACACATCAACACACATCAACACACAACATGAGGTCCGACAGGTTGAGATCACACAGCAGAAGCAAAGTTCAGCAGAGGAGCCAGTGAAGCCCAGTGACCTGTTCAAACATCCCCCTGGTAAATACAGACGCATCAGAACAGTGTTGACCAATGGAATCGCTGGGATTGGAAAAACGGTCCTTGTGAACAAGTTTGTGTTAGACTGGACCCAAAAAAGGTCCAATCGAGATGTGCATCTGATTTTCCCCTTCACCTTCCGTCAGCTGAATCTGCTAAAGGGACAGAAGTTTAGTTTGTCAGAGCTCATTCATGAATGTATCCCAGAAACTGTGTCCATCAGTCTGGAGGCTCTGAATTACATCTTTAAACATCTACCGTCATCAGGAAACAGCAACTATGACAAGGGCAGGTTTAAACTTCTGTTTGTGTTTGATGGACGGTTCGGCTCACCGCTATTCTCCGCGCTTATGGGGTGCCAAATGTAAAAGTAGAACCTATAACTAGTTTTCTCACATTTAACTAAATGACACAACATGTTTTCTCACATTTAGTTAAATGTGCAAAAGTCTAAATGTAAATGTTAAATATAAATGTAAATGTTAAATATAAATGTAAATGTTAAATGTTAAATCTAAATTTAAATGTTAAATCTAAATGTTAAATGTAAATGCTAAATGTTAAATGTTAAATGTTAAATGTTAAATGTAAATGTTAAATGTTAAATGTTAAATGTTAAATGTAAATGTTAAATGTTAAATGTAAATGTAAATGTTAAATGTTAAATCTAAGTGTTAAATGTTAAATGTAAATGTTAAATGTTGGCCGAGTGTAAAACTGAATATTCATAAATGGGCAAGTAGACTCCATCCCTACCCTCAAACAGCGCTGGTCTCAGATCAGAGACGCGAACTCAAACACGACATGTGTGTCACTGTTTCCTGCACTGTGGAAGTAACAGCCTAGTGCTGAAGGAGCTGCTCAGAGCCTCTACAGTGGTGCAGGGGGTGGAGGGGTTCTCCATGACGGATGTTCATTCCAACATCCTTCTGTCCACCACCTCCTCCATGGACTCCAGTGTGCAGTCTAGGACAGAGCTTTCTGAACCTGCTTGTTCAGTCTCTTCCTGTGTCTACCTGAACTGCCCCCCAGCACACGACTCCATACAGGACTACTGAGGCCACCACAGTGTCATAGAAATCCTTAGCAGCTGTCTGCCCACACCAAATGATCTCGGTCTCCTCAGCAGGTGGAGGTGACTCTGACCCTTCTTATACAGAGCGTCCATTTTGTTTGACCAGTCCTGTTTATTGTGGAGGTGAACACTCATGTATTTAAATGAGTCCACAGTCACAATGTCTGAGCCCTGGAGGATCACTGATGTGGTTGAGGGGTTCTAACATGGCGTAACAATGGCACTGTCATCTGAGAGGTCCTGTACGTGACAGTGGTGGGAGTTGAACAGCGATGTTGTTCTGCTCCAGACACTGCTCCAACTTTCAGCTCAGGGGTCACCCAGGGCTTGTTATTGGAACCACACTGTATTGTATTTTAGTTGGCACAGTGTTTTCCACACAAAATTTTATGGTGTCTGTTATGCAGTGTGTGACACTGTCAATGTCCTCCCTATGTGGACTACAAAGACCTCAGTCCATATCTTCACAGTTTTAACCTGTGGTGTCTGTTGTTTAACCACTGGAGTGTAAGCAGGAGAGAGATGAACCAGGTTATGGTCAGAGCGTCCTAAAAAGGGGAGAGGGGTGGAAGTATATGCCTTTTTGACGTTGGCATATAGAAGGTCCAGAGGGTCCCTTGTGTTCCCATACAGAAATTAGACAGGGTGGCGGAGAGGGGGGTGTGGGTTTTTATGATGGGATCTGTGCCTGATATTTAAAAAAAGGTGAGGAGTGTGACGTGGATAATTAAAGACACTTGACCATCATGAACACAGACTATAAAATACTATCCAAAATCATGATGATTAGACTGAACAATGTTTTAGACAAAATTAGAGAGAAATAACAAACATGTGCAATTAAAGGGAGGATGATGTGGGACAATTTGAGCATATTAAGAGAAACAATCCATAAACCAGCAGAATAGAAGAGCTTTTACATCTTAGGCTTAGATCAAAGAAAAGCTTTTGATTAAATATCTAGAGACTATCTATGGGACACAATGGAGGCATGTGGCTTCTCTGAAGTCTTCATAAAGATGATTCAATGCTTAAATAGAGAATCCCACATCAGAGTGAAAGTTAATGAAGCCCTAACAGACAGCTTTAAGGTGCAGAGAGGAGTGACGCAGGGCTGCACTCTACGTGTTAGCCATCAGTCCGTTAATTCATGAGATCAACAACCACAGGAACATCACTAACAGGTACGTCGACAACGCACAGAGGAGCAGCCCTCGCTTACGCTGACGACCTCTGTGTTGTTATAAAAGACCCAAAAGAACTAGACTCGTTATTAAAATATCTAGAATTATATGAACAAAAGGAGCAAAACTAAATCATAATAAAATCGAAGGATTTTGGATCGGAGCAGAGTATAATAAACCAATCATTAACATCCAGATTAAAGAAGAAATGAACATATTGGACTTCACCATCTGTAACAACAGATGTAGTGAAAGAAACTGGGAAAACAAGGTGAGTGTGATGTAAAAAATGGGAAAATAAAAAACACCAATTACAAATCAAGAATTAATGTAATCAAAACTTTCGTCCTCTCTAAACTTCTGTTCTAAACTAACATCCTCCCCCCATAAAAATCAATAAGCAATGTGTGAAGCTGATCTGGGGAACAACAAGGGAAGTTATTTATAACCTTTGTTAAAATGTTTCTGTTCCTCTCCAATAACTCCTCCTGGCTCGGAGACTCATCCATGTGGCACAAAGGGATGGGCAGAGCTCGCAGCGGCCCCTTTTACAAACTGCTCTATGGAGATTTTATTGCTTCACGTAGACATCCGAACTTTTCAGGGATTCGAAGTACCAGCAAGGAAATCTATAACACGATAATAAAATATAAATATGGTGAAAAAATAGTATAAACATTTACCTACTTGAGGGAACGCAGACGTCATCGGGAATGTTCAGAACAAGGATCTCTCACAGAAAAACAGAGACACTCGCTGGCTGATGAGTGTGGGAAGACTCCCAGTCAGAGCTGTGGTCTCATGGAGCTGTTATGTAAAGACCACACTGCCCCATGATTCACTGGACGGATGAGACTGAAAATTGTGCCTTTGTACTATTTCTTATCCAACACAGTCGTCATGTGCTGGTTAGGTGCAATACTGAACTGAACATTCTTACACAAACAAATAATCTCTTGTGCCCTGACGTACATCAAGTCTAAACATCTGATGTTCCATTTGACTGAATAATACTTTATGATATATGTTTGTCTTTTACATCTGGCTCCATCCTATCTGACTCCCCACCAGACCCAAGGCTGTAAAACCGAATGCATCTTGTCTTGAAAGCTCGGTGTTCCTTCCTTTGGATAACAAGACATGACGATGCAGAAGTGAGAAAGCAAACATTCTCACTCACAGCGAGATAAGGTGGCGCAAACAATTCCATTGCTGCAGAGAGACATTCCACCAGAGCCAGAGAAAGGGGTTAAAAGGCAGAAGCAACTTGAGGATCGTGGGCTCTTTGCATCACACCTTCGTGGTGTGTGCACTGATCTCCCCAGCTGGTTTTTGGTTTGTTGATGTGCACGATCAGCATCCATGTTTTTGATTTGCTTTCCCCATTATTTGTCATTTTCTTTATTATTTCAATAAATCGCACAAAAGGACAACTCTCTCATCTGCCTTTATTCCAAAATTTCCACCACAGAGACTCAGCAGCATTTTCTAATTGACTGGTACAGAGCGCAGGAGGTTTGGCACAGGCAGAAAGGCCTGATTTTGGGTTTTAAAATAAATAAAGAGCGAATTATATTCTTTATTTTAAAGAATATAATCCTGTTTTGTACAGGATACTGGAAGAAAGATGGACTCCTAAACAATCTGAACTCTTCCAGTGGATAATCTCCATGGTCACTGTTCAACTCTGGAAAACAAGGTGCATAATGTTTATAAATCAAACCGTAATTGATAGTGACACAGTTATAAAACAAACACTCCAAGAATTAAGGAGACAAAGAACAATAACAAACGTAAGCTTCCATGGCACTTGTTGGATTTGTAAATATTTAATCTTAATGTTTGTTTTTTGTCTGATTTTAATTTCCCTATTCTTAGTATTGCCACCACTACATGCAATATAATTTTATTGTTTAATTATTATTAAGATGTTATTTAATGGTAAAAATATTATGTTACTGTAATTCTTAATTTCAATTAATATGGCCTTGCCTTCTTTTAAGAATGTAATATTGTATTATTGAGATATTGAGTGTATATGGATGTTAGAATGTATTAAAAAGTGTGCACATGTGAAGTGTTTATATATTTCTTCTTTCTTTAATTTACATGATTCACTATTTCCAACATATTCAGCTGCTGCTGAGAGACGGGGTTTAGTCAGTGATTCTGTAATGAATGTGTGGATTTTTTGGCAACTCCATGAACATGCAGTTATTAACTTTCTTCAGGAACAGATATAAACGAACTGCATTGACTCTTTCTTAAATCAAATACTCACCCATGTATTTGTGCTACATGCACGTTTCCGCGTTGCGCGCTTAAGCGCCTGTTTTATTTAGAGGAGGAGCTGAAAATTATGACACGTGAAGCCTCCACGTGACTGATTCAGGAAGCGGTTCGGGTTGTGCCGCCAGTTTTGACAGCGAAATAAACTCCTCAAACTCCATTCAAGATGTTAATTAGCGTTGATACAGTTTAGAGTCAGTTGAGTGGAGTGAGGACAGGAGGAGTTGTGATAGAATGGAGCCAGCGATGAAAAGGAGGATTTCCCGTGTGGGAATTTTTTGTTTCTGAACAAAAATGAATAACTTTACTCTGTCCTGTAAATAATTGGCCAAGTTACACAAGCATAACCTTGTCCTTTCACTGTCCTCTTTCTGAAAATGACGTGGTCATAATCAGGCAAACAGCTTAACCTGCCATATTGTGATATTATTTGAAACAATACATTAAAATATGTTCATGGACTTGTGATTTATGTATATGTATTTGGTTAAACACTTTGTGATTCATAGTCCTTTTCAAGAGACATAACAGGCACAATTCAATTCAATGCATCACGCATGATGTGGTTCAGATACAGCTGCCTGTGATTACACACTTCGCCACTAGGTGGCTTCCTGTGCACATGAAGCTTTCCAGAGATTGAACCGTATTTGGCTGAAGTGGTTATATGCCTCAGCTCACAATTACTAATAATGTAATCATGACAACAATCCCCAAACACGTAAAACAAACCTGACAACAGGTCTATAGTTCTTCAGTTCAGTGTGTGGCTCTGAAAAGAGCCTTTGTGTTTTCTGGTGCTCGTAGCAGCGTCTACTTGGAGCTGGTGTACTTGGTCACCGCCTTGGTGCCCTCGGACACCGCGTGCTTGGCCAGCTCCCCGGGCAGCAGCAGCCTGACGGCGGTCTGGATCTCCCTGGAGGTGATGGTGGAGCGCTTGTTGTAGTGCGCCAGGCGGGAGGCTTCGCCGGCGATGCGCTCGAAGATGTCGCTGACGAACGAGTTCATGATGCTCATGGCCTTGGAGGAGATGCCGGTGTCGGGGTGGACCTGCTTCAGCACCTTGTACACGTAGATGGCGTAGCTCTCCTTGCGGGTCTTCCTCTTCTTCTTGCCGCCTTTAGCGGCGGTCTTGGTCACGGCTTTCTTGGAGCCCTTCTTGGGCGCAGCCTTGGCGGGTTCAGGCATCGTTGACGCAGATAGATAACAAATCAATGTGCTGCGTAGAACTAGAGCGGCTCTTCTTATACAGACTGTATGCAAACTCGGCTGTGTGCTCCCCGTGCCGTGATTGGCTGAGCTCATCTGTGGGCGAGTTCAGTTTCCGAGGAAACAAGAGACTGGGCAGTTGACTTCCTTTCATAGAAGAATTTAGCGTCATTGTCTTTATATTGTATATTGATTATACGTTTGAACACAACTGTTAGAGTAAAATAAATATTAGTACGATACCGTTTAATTTATCCACTTACTGCAAAGAACTGAATGAACCATATTGTACAGCTGCTAGAAGGATTTTTATTTTTAGAAAACCTGCAGCTCCACTTGAATCATGGATTTATAAACACAAAAAGACCTACATACAAAACAATCAGACCTGGCACCTCTTCCTTTGGTCTTTTACCTCAGAAATAACTTAAGAGGAGGAGGAGGATTAGTATGATGTATTGCTGATTCTAAGACACAAAGCTACTGTACAGATTCACCCACAGTTATATGACCTACTTGGTTTGTGTGCTGTCTCCTTTGTAAATGTGGCATCACAGCTCCTCACAAAACATGCTTCTTACATAGAGAAGGGTCTCCGTCCAAATGACAAATGTGTGTATGCTGATATATCATCATGTTGTACAACTAGTGGCCAATGCTTGATGTAGGAACCTGTGGCTTTTTTGTATTGTTACTTTGTTTCTGGTCCCTTCTTTCAGCATTTCTGTTCTTAGACCAACATTTTTCCCTTTTGGGTCAGTAATAAACTGAGGCTTCTGTAACTTAAGTCAAGAAGAGATTCTGTACAGAAAACACTTTAAATTTGAGACCAGTCAATATGACTCACGCCAGTTAGGACACAAAGCAATATGATAAATTACTATATATACACACACACAATGAGCACCGCTTTAAGAGTACCCTTGTCTCAAAATGACGTACACCGTTTCTTATACTGTAGTTCAAACCAGGAAGTAGCTCATAGCGGAGTGTGTGGCTCTTAAAAGAGCCTTTGGTTGTGGTGGTTGTTTCGAGTTTAGCTTCCGAAGCCGTACAGAGTGCGTCCCTGCCTCTTCAGGGCGTAGACCACGTCCATGGCGGTCACCGTCTTCCTCTTGGCGTGTTCGGTGTAGGTCACGGCGTCACGGATCACGTTCTCCAGGAAAACCTTGAGCACGCCGCGAGTCTCCTCGTAGATCAGACCCGAGATACGCTTGACTCCACCTCGGCGAGCCAGACGGCGGATCGCGGGCTTGGTGATGCCCTGGATGTTATCACGGAGAACTTTACGGTGGCGCTTGGCGCCTCCCTTACCGAGTCCTTTTCCGCCTTTGCCCCTACCACTCATTGTTGATCCCTGACTACGAGCTGTTAGAATGAGGACGCTGGAGGAGAGTCTGGTTTATATTCACGATGTGAGGACGTGAGTGGAGACAGGGGCGAGAGGCGTTTCATTCGATACAGTCTGTTAAAGTCAACGTCAATGTGCGTCACCCGATGGTCTTTCATTTTGAAATAATCTTTTGATTACTTGATCAAAAAACTCAATAAAATAAAACTCACAGTAAAATACACAATAATACTGTGATAAACACCTCCTGTCATTAATTGTGTTCTTTCTGAAAAGCCACTTTAAGCTTTATGTGGGCTCATAGTATAGAAAATGTACATGCCAATAACTCATCATAACTAACTCATTATTTTTTGATTGTTAAGTGTTACATTAACCACTGAAGTTGTCTTAAAGTGTGTTTTTTTCCAGAGCATGAACACTACTAAAAGATACAATTGTTATTTAGTTTTATATTAATTTGTATCTCTTTGAATGCAACAGGACGAAAAATGTATTTCAATGTTTGACATTTTTCGAAATCATTAAGTGTTTAACGCGATGCCAAATGCTCTAAAATGACTCAGATGTACTTTGTAGGAAATGGGGATATAAGAAATTTACTGTGGATCGTCATCATCACGTTCATAATGTATGAAACACTGGAAGAGAAATGGTCACCAGAACATCTGGAACTCATCGCTACTTTAGAAAATAAGTAACACGGTACTAAAACATCATTACACAGTGCAAATACAGAGAGAGATAGGGAGAAGACAGAAAAAAATCCCCTCAATATAGTTAAAGTGTGTAGTAGGCCAGTAATTATGACGGTGTTGCTGCTTCCTTTGCTTTTATTGTTATTATTGTGAATTTCCATTTTTGGATATTGTGTTGATGGATGTTCTTGTATGTTGTGAAACTTAATGCAGTAAAAGTAAAAGTCACAACACACTCTGCTTTACTGCGTCTTCCCGCTGTTGAACAGGATTTGCTCTCCAGTCGAAGTGTTGGCTCTGAAAAGAGCCTTTGTGTCAGAACCGTTGTGGACCGAGCCGCTCACTTCTTCTTGGCCGCGGTCTTCTTGGCTTTGGGCTTCGCTGCCTTCTTGGCCGGAGCCTTCTTGGCAGCAGCGGCCTTCTTCACCACCTTCTTGGGGCTTTTTGCTGCCTTCTTGGGGCTCTTTGCCGTCTTCTTCGGGCTCTTTGCCGTCTTCTTCGGGCTCTTGGCCGCCTTCTTGGCCGCTGCGGGCTTCTTCGCCTTCTTCGGGGACTTCTTAGCGGCCGCCGGCTTCTTTGCTGCCGCTGCTTTGGGCTTCTTAGCGGCTGCGGGTTTCTTGGCTGCGGGCTTCTTGGCTGCGGGAGCAGGCTTCTTGGCCGCTGTCTTCTTGGGCTTGGTGTCGGTCTTCTTGTTGATCTTGAAGGAGCCGGACGCGCCGGTTCCCTTGGTCTGGATCAGGATTTCTTTACTGACTAGGTTCTTGATAGCGATCTTGACCCGAGAATTGTTCTTCTCTACGTCGTAGCCTCCGGCAGCCAGAGCCTTCTTCAGGGCGACAATGGACACGCCGGTCCGCTCCTTGGACTCGGATACGGCTTTAACGATCAGCTCGCCCACGCTGGGGCCGCTCTTCTTGGGCTTGGTGGCCTTCTTTTTTGCGGCTTTGGCCGGTGCTGGAGCTGGAGCTTCTTCTGCCATTTTGTCAAAGTAGCTTCCTCCTCACGATACTAGAGTCAGAGTGTAAAGAATCCCGATCAGGAGGCGGCCCATAAACACAACATGAGAACCGTGGAGACTCAGTCGGCCCGAGCTCATCTGGGCGCTGTGACATCGGGACACTTGTGTTTTCTCTGTACCGATTAAACCGCTAAAAGTCACCGAGAGAGAAGCGCTGAAGGCGGACAGTGAAGGGAGCCGACAGCGGACACGTGTGTCTTCATGTCCAGATCGTGTGGAGCTCGGTCGGTGGCTGCGTTCCGTCTATGGAGCCTTCAGAACTCAGCTACTTCGCGTCCGGAGCAGCGCTACTCTGATCATTTCTGTCCTAAATTCACTGAAACTGGATCGAACCACCACCAGAACCGTTTTCCTGCTGCTCCACATGTTGGTTCAGAGAGTGAAAGTCGAACCAGCATCAGTCGAAGGTCGTGTTGAAATAAACGGAAGTTTTTGTTGTGGCAGCAAACACACGATACTCATGAAGACGATGAGTTTGACGAAGGTTTGTCTGTGCTTTGTTTGTGATGTTGTATTGTTGTTGTCACCTGTGTGTGCAGTCCTTATGTAAGATTTATCTTTTTGTTGTCTTTGGGTTTGTGTAATTTCTGTTTGTTTATTCAGCTTTTAGCCTTTCGTGTTAGCTGCTTTGTCCTGTCATGCAGTGATTATTAGTTAATGTTTTGTCTTTATTATTTGTGCCCCTTATTAAATGTATTTATTAACACATGTGTGGTATGAGTTTGACGTCCTCCATAGTTGAGTTAATGTCTGGCCTCAGATCCAGGTTGAGCAGGCCTTGGTTAATGGGGTTATATTCCCAGGTTAAAGGTCCAATCAGCCTCAGCTGCTGACGTGCATCAAGTTTGTGAGCAGCGCACCTATTTGTAACACATGTGAACAAATATCAACACAGAGATTTATAACACAATAACAAACTTTAGATGTGGTGATATCATTCAATACAAACACTGTACAAAGGTGTAAAAACTGAGGATAGTTTAGAATAAGGAGCTCAGAACAGGAGAAACCGTTGGCTGATGAGTGAGAGGAACTTCCAGTCAGGACTGTGATTTCATGGAGCCACAATGTATCAACTAGTCAGTGTCCCATGATGCATTGTGATGAAGATGAGTCTCAGCAGCTTCTGCTAATTGACTGTCACAGGGTCCAGAAGGTCTGGAACGTGCTGAAAGTCCTGAATTTAGAAATGACTTGCAGCTTGATAATAAGACACTGGAATAGACATGGATGCACGGTTAACAGTTAAACTCTAAAGAAAATGTATAATAGTATTAAAACAAACTAAAATATACAACACTGGACATGAATAAATCCTTGCACTGACAATGCAAATGAACTGACTATATTTATTTATTATTGGTATGATACTATGACTAATAGTTATAACTAAATTCAATTCCCACACTCACACACCATAAGTTTCAGCAGTGTGTCTCCATCTGAATGACAAAGGCCTTGTTTGAACATAACAGGAATTCAGATAACATGACTCAACTTTCAAACATCTTCATCGACTGACACTTAAATGCACCTCAGCACCATAAGATCACTCACACATATCCTCCACACAGGCCACAGGGCACTGACACACTAAAACTACAAAACACACAAACACTGGTAACCCTGATCCCAGTTACACCCATAATCCTGGGTAGGTGGGTCTACTCCTGGACCAGAACAGTATCACTACTTGTGTAGCAGCCTGCTTAGTGCTGGGGCTCCCCCATGTGTGTGTATTTGTCTTCTGGTTATGTGTGTAGCACACTTTATGTCTGTTTGTCCTTTTGGGTTTGCTTTATACAACTTTATTGAAATAACAAAATTAATACACAAAATTTCCAAACAACAGTAAACAATTCAATAAATAAAAATGCACATTATCAGTACAATATCACATACTCATCAACATCATAATAGCTACAATTTTCAATTAAAAGACAAGATATTATTACCATGGATTTTGAATAGCAGTAGTATTACCTTCAATCTCAGCAATCATCTTCATAATAAAAATACCAACCATTAGAATATAATTATAATGCGCTTAACAGTGATGATGCCACGATATCTAAATTACTTTGCAGACCTAATAAGAATTTGACTAAAACAAGAGAAAAAGAGCATATTCACATGTCCAGTAAATGCCATGGAGAGATTTGCGTTTGTCCACAGTTCTATGTCTTCTTAGATTTTGAAGTGTCATTATCAATAACTGTCTGTTTTAAAACCATAATGTATCTTGTTTACCAAAGTCGAGTTGTAACCATGGAGATGATCCCCTGGAATGGTTCAGCTTTTTGTGGAGTCCATGTCTCTTCCAGTATCCCACACAGAACAGAGTTATAACTTATTTCAAAGTCTGGACCCAGGCCTTTCAGCCTAAACCGGACCTCCTGCGCTCGATAGCAGTCAATTAGGAGATGTTGCTGGGTTTCATCCTTGTCGCAGTAGATCATGGGACACTGCTTTGTTTTCACGTAGCAGCTCCAAGATACCACGGCCCTGACAGGGAGCCTCCCTGTGCTAATCAACCAGCTCTTATCCTTTCAGAAGGTTTCTTATCCTGCAATATTTTTACAACTTCTGATTCACATGGTTTTGTTTATGTTGAATAAGTTCACGATATTTAAACGTCGTTATGCTGTTATACCTTTACTTCCTGGTGCTTTGTGTTTGCCTCACTCTGGCAAGGCACATGAACTGGAACCATGTCATATTATTCTGTGTAAAGTTTAGCACTTCACCTGTTCGTAACAACATTATCATCACAGTAGTTTGAGAACTACTGCCAATCATTTATTTTGAGGTCTTTGGGTGTAGATGTACATGCTCATGTATTGACTGTAAGCTTTCACATACTGAGATGAGACACTGATGAGTCTAGCTTCATGTTCTTACTGACTCATGCGTCCCTAAAGCAGTGGACGATAAGCAAAGTAAACGTTACAAAGTTTCAGTCACATCTTTAATTAATTCAAGTATTGATTGTGTCATCTACAAATACGCTGTACGTAAATGAAGGCTTTGTTCTTTAGGTTGTGTGCGTGGCTCTTAAAAGAGCCGTTTTTGTGGATCACAGCTGATTCAGGTCTACTTCGCTTTGCCGGCGGGTTTCTCCGTCTTCTTGGGCAGCAGCACCGCCTGGATGTTGGGCAGGACGCCGCCCTGGGCGATGGTGACTCCGCCCAACAGCTTGTTGAGCTCCTCGTCGTTGCGGACAGCCAGCTGCAGGTGGCGGGGGATGATCCTGGTCTTCAAGACCGACCTGCGCTTCCAGAGCTCTGCCGTCATGGCTCTGCAGGAGGCCAGCGAGGCTTATCTGGTCGGTCTGTTCGAGGACACCAACCTGTGCGCCATCCACGCCAAGAGGGTCACCATCATGCCCAAAGACATCCAGCTGGCCCGGCGCATCCGCGGGGAGAGGGCTTGAACTGTCCGCTCCATAACAAACACAAAGGCTCTTTTAAGAGCCGCTACATCCACTAAAGACGATCCTGTGTCATTACAAACAAGCGCGTTATTTATTCCTATGAAACCCCCTCCTAAAAATCTACAGCCACGTTTTTATCAGGTAAATCGTAGCCTTTTTTGTTCGCTTTGCGCATAAACCAATCAAATTGTTTTTGAGTGAGTCATGTCCAGATGTAGATGTTTTTATTGACGTCTGCTGCCTTTCCTTTACATTAAACCATAATTTGATGTATTTATCTCTTAACCTCTCAATATAGCAAAATCGTTTTTTTGTAATAGTTTCTGTAAAATAGTTTGTATTAAAGACTAATTTAAACAACTAGTATTTGAGTGAGTTACATACTCATGATGTAGATGGTTTTGCCTGCTGCCACTATCACTATATTTAGTTATGCCAATATTTAGTGATCCCACAAGTTTCCCATTTAGTATACAGTCTTTGACAGTTTAAATCATGTTTTTCCAAGAGTCAGATTATTCACATGTTCACCATGAGTTTTGTGTGTGGCCCCATTAACAATAAAAGTTAATGCTATTGACTTTTTTCAAGCGTGCTCTTATTTTATAAACTATGTAGTAGTAGTGGTTCTTCAGGTACTTCACGAGTAGAAGAACTGCTTCCAACAACAGAAATAGTTGTATTATGTTCACGAAGGTTTTATAGTATGTGTTTAGTAGTGAAAGTATGGTCCCACATTTAATACCACCAAATCTTGGTCTCCCCTCAGTTTATTCCAATAATTTTTTTTAGCTTCAGTAATTCTAAAAATAGAACGCAAATGCAGCAAAAAGATAAATGCTGGCATGGTGTAAAAATTGCAAACTCTCACAACCAAGGACTTCTACATGTTTATGTCTATTGCTGTTTTCACTAGCCTTGTGCCTTTACATCACAGGTCAGATTACTGGAGGTTTCCATTTACCTTGTCTTTTTCCTAAGTAAGAAGATGTCACACAGCCGCTTTGAAGCCATCATGCAGTTTCTTCATCTAAGTGACCCTGATGAGGATGAAGAAAGTGAGAAAAAAAGGAACTGTGGTGGGCACGACAGGCTTTTCAAAATAAAGCCACTCTACACTGAGATGATAAATGCCTGCAAGGCTACTTTCCAGCCTTCAAAAATATTCCAATTAATGAGCGGATGGTGGGACGAGAGTTACCAATGAATGAATTGCTGTTTTTGAACTGGAAGGACTTTAAACAGAGGACGATGTGTTCCACAGTCCATGAAGCTTCATGAAGCAGACAATCGGGAGGAAAGTGAAGGCTGGTGTTTGGACGAATAAACGCATCCCTGCTCCAGACTCCATTCTGGACCACAATAAGATCATGGGTGGTGTAGATTTGTCTGATGAACTCCTGGGTTTTCACACCATCTGCCATAAAACCGGAAAGTGTTATAAATCTTTGTTTTTCCAATTTATGGATGTTTCTGTGGGTTGTCAGAGCGTATGCAGATGTTTCCTGGAGACACGTCTTTGTGTCTAAACAGCTCTCACGTTTTCGACCTCTCAGTTCTCTCTGCAGAAAGAGCAAACCGGATGGGTTTGGACACGGCTTCTCTGTTTTAGTTTGGTTATTTTATTTATTATATGTAATAAATTTACAATTATTGAATTGAATTTTAAAGTTGTGTTTGTTTAAATTATCTTAAGAAGTAGATAAGATGAGATAACACAAACTGGAGGAGGCTGGGCAGCTAACCCAGCTGGACCAGCTTCTCTTCAGCGGCACAGAGTTGGACACCTGCAACATCCGGGTAGGAGGCAGCGGTCAGCGTCCTGCTGGACGATCGTGAGGAGGATTAAGGTATGGACTTGTTTTATTTATTGCTCGGACGTGAGTGAATCGGCCATTACGTTTTGGGTCTCAACGCTCACGAGCCACGCATCAGGCCTGCAACGGTTTGGTTTTCAGTTTAATATGGTTTAAGTGGACTTTGAAATTAATTGCATATTTGTGGCACTGTTATGTAAGTGTACTTTATGTTGTGCGTAATATTTTGCACTGACAGGGTTAAGTTGTTATTAATTTACTTTATTTAATGTACAATTAAAGGGGGAAATTATATTTTTCTACAGTTATGTTCCTTGGTGGTTTGTGGTAAACAACTGTGCCTTAAGAAGTCAAGAGCTTAAATTACTACTGAAATTATCCAGGACTAAACAAGTACTAAATTCAATATGTATAGTAAAACTGTAAAATAAAACATGTAAAATAGGAACTCAGGGCCCTTTCTACTCCAAGACACAGTAGACGGGCTACATATATACTTTAACTCCCTTCTCACCCCACGCGGGTGGTCTCATCCACTTTCCAAGCTCAGGTCCTCTACCAGAGGCCAGGAAGCTTGAGGGTTCTGCGCAGTATCCTTGCTGTTCCTAGGACTGCACTTTTCTGGACTGAGATTTCGGATGTTTTTCCAGGGATCTGTTGTAGCCATTCCTCCAATTTGGGGGTCACAGCCCCCAGTGCTCCGATCACCACAGGTACCACTGTGGCCTTCACCTTCCAAGCCTTCTCCAGTTCTTCTCTGAGCCCTTGGTATTTCTCTAGTTTCTCGTGTTCCTTTTTCCTGATGTTGCCATCGCTTGGTATTGCCACATCCACCACTACGGCTTTCCTCTGCTCTTTATCCACCACCACAATGTCTGGTTGGTTCGCCATTACCATTCTGTCAGTCTGGATCTGGAAGTCCCACAGGATCTTGGCTCGCTCGTTCTCTACCACCTTGGGAGGTGTTTCCCACTTTGACCTTGGGGTTTCCAGTCCATACTCTGCACAGATGTTCCTGTATACTATGCCAGCCACTTGGTTATGGCGTTCCATGTATGGTTTCCCTGCCAGCATCTTACACCCTGCAGTTATGTGCTGGATCGTCTCAGGGGCCTCTTTGCACAGTCTACACCTTGGGTCTTGTCTGGTGTGGTAGATCTGGGCCTCTATGGCTCTGGTGCTCAGGGCCTGCTCCTGTGCAGCCAGGATGAGTGCCTCTGTGCTGTCCTTCAGCCCAGCCCTTTCAAGCCATTGGTAGGATTTGTTGAGATCAGCCACTTCAGTTATGTTCCAGTGGTACATCACGTGTAAGGGCTTGTCCTCCCATGATGGTCCCTCTTCCAGCATCTCATCCTCTGTTCTCCACTGCCTGAGACATTCACTCAGCACGTCATCTGTCGGGGCCTTATCCTTGATGTACTTATGGATCTCGGGTGTTTTATCCTGGATAGTGGCTCTCACGCTCACTAGTCCTCGGCCTCCTTCCTTGCGGCTAGCGTACAGTCTCAGGGTGCTGGATTTGGGGTGGAACCCTCCATGCATGGTGAGGAGCTTTCGTGTCTTAACATCTGTGGTCTGTATCTCTTCCTTTGGCCACCTTAATATTCCCGCAGGGTATCTGATCACTAGCAGGGCGTAGCTGTTTATTGCCTGGGATTTGTTCTTGCCATTGAGCTGGCTCCTTAGGACTTGCCTTACTCGTTGGAGGTATTTGGCTGTTGCCACATTCCTTGTTGCCTGTTCAAGGTTGTTGTTTGCCTGTGGTATTCCAAGGTACTTGTAATTGTCCTCAATGTCTGCTATTGTTCCTTCTGGGAGTGAGACCCCTTCTGTGTGGATTACCTTGCCTCTCTTTGTCACCATCCTCCCACATTACTCGAGCCCGAATGACATCTCGATGTCTGAGCTGTAGATCCTTGTGGTGTGGATCAGCGAGTCGATGTCTCGCTCACTCTTGGCGTACAGCTTGATGTCCTCCATGTAGAGGAGGTGACTTATGGTGGCCCCGTTCCGGAGTCGGTATCCATAGCCAGTCTTGTTTATTATTTGGCTGAGGGGGTTCAGACCTATGCAGAACAGCAGTGGGGACAGTGCATCTCCTTGGTATATGCCACATTTGATGGATACTTGGGCAAGTGGCTTCCCATTGGCTTCAAGGGTGGTTCTCCACAACCTCATCGAGTTTGCAATGAAGGCCCTTAGAGTTCTGTTGATGTTGTACAACTCCAAGCATTCAGTGATCCATGTGTGTGGCATTGAGTCATAGGCTTTCTTGTAGTCGATCCAGGCTGTGCACAGGTTGGTGTGTCGCACTCTGCAGTCTGTTGTGACTGACTGTTCTGTTGTTATTACCCTGCCATTGAGAGTACACTTTCGCAGGTTGTGTTGCGAACAGCCGGTTTATTCGTCTGGCTTCGTTGTCTCTGGTGTATCTCTTTAGGCGGCTGGCCAAGGCTTGTAGCCTTTGCTTGGCAGTTTTGAGTGTTTCAGGTATGGGCATCTGGCCTTACCTCTTGGGCATCGGTCTTTTCATTGCTCCTCTCTGGGCCTCTGTCATTTGGCTCTCTTCCCTCCGAGCTGCCTTGATTTTTGAAAAAATATCAATTGATTTTTGATGTTTGAAACAATAGTATTGTTTCTCATGGCTCCCATGGTTGCTCTTATACCCAAGCACCTCTAGTATCACTGATGCTGAAGCATATATCTGTTATTGTTGTGGTAGGGATCGCTCTCAATGCTGCATTCACATCTTCCATGAGACTTTCTGATGGTACTTCACTTAGTCGTTGTAGTGAGGTTCGGGGTTGCCTGCTCAATCTCGCCATGATCTTATCTTTCAGGTCAGTCGATGCCTCGCTTAGCGTATCTTCGTACCCAATTTCCGGTTGGGGAGATGGTGAAACCTCCCCTCTGACCTGGCGTCCTGGCTCCCCCTTGCCGTAGCATTTGTGTTGTATCTCGTCAATATCAAGTTGTGAAGCAGTTGCCATTTGTGGATGTTGGAACACTGAGCTACTAGTTGCTTCGCCGTCTTGAATGTGGGTTTCTCCGTTCCCATTCGCCGCACATTCTTTGCATGTAACCCCTCTGACTAGGGTTACTTGAGTAGTAGCATACCAACAGAGCCTTGTTCTCGCATTTCAGCCATTTCTTTCTTGTTCCAGTAGCCCACTTCTCGCCAAGGTGCTCTGGTTCCCCAACACCTGACGCAGACCTTGTTAGACCGGGCAAAGTCTGAGCCGGTATCTCATGTGGTTCATTGTCTCTCATGATATGAGGTAGGCGGTAGCTTGAAGGGTCTTGCCCAAGGACCCACACTGGATGCTTATTCGCCCTAACAGGGATTCGACCCGGGAACCCCCCACATGCAAGTCCTGCAATCGGGCTGGGCTGGGCTGGGCTGGGCATCTATCATAAGAATGACTGAGTTTGATCACAGAAATCTCAGAGGGAGGAGTCATGAAGATTGATGGCCACAGGAAGAAAAGACTTCCTAACTTCATCCCTAAAATGTCACTTGCTTTACTGAGGAGTTTGTTGAGTCTGTTCCTGTCTGCAGCTCTCAGTCTACTGCTCCAGCACACAGAAGTAAACAGAATAGCACCGGTAACCACAGACTCATAAAACAACCTTAGCATGGTTCGTCAGATATTGAAGGACCTGAGCTTCTGGTCACATTTCCCATTGTTAATGTGGATTTAATGATGTGTTGCTGGTTTCTTGTAGTTGTTCTCTCTGCTCCTTTGGGGATAAATAAAGAAAAAAGACACTTCCATGTTTTAGTTGCTTTCAGAATGAATCCAGAGACTCAGCTGTTGTTTCTTTTGTTACCTTCTTACAAGCTGATGATTTAACACATTAAAGTTGATGATGAGTTCACTATCAGGGTTGGTTACACCTTCTCCTTGTTTGAGCCTTGTTTGAATTTAACAGATGTTGCTATAAAAATATTGACTAGGTTAAATTAACTAAATGAGTGGAATTCTCTCCCTGCGTCTGTCACACAACCACTAATATGCACATGTAAAACCCTGAAGTCAACAGATGGTGAGTTGATCTCCAGCTTGTGAGAAGGACGAAGCTGATGATGATCTTCTGTTGACAGATGCTTGTAGAGCTGAATGTTCTTCCTGTGGTTGGATCCTTGGAGCCGTTTCGAGAAACGTGATCCAGGTCCAGTGTTTGAATCACCTCAGCCTGATTCTGTCAGAAGATTATTCTAACATTTATATACTTGCAGAAAGAACCGTGGTGGAGTTACTTTCACTGACTCTAGCAGAGAATAATGTTGCGGGACCTCATCTGTATAATCTGTTAATAACAGAATCATTATTAGGTTCTCACATGCTCAGACAAAGGAGGCACTGCGGCCTGCATGTAAAGTCTTCATCCTGATAGTAGTGAGTGAAAACGAAAAGATTTCAAAATTGAGCGCCAAAACCAGGCGCCAAGCTGGGGAACCATACCTTGCTCCCCCGCTAAGACGTCAGGACTCCCCGCGGCGACGGAGGAGGAACTTGGAATACAGCCATCCTGATTGGACCAAACAATAGGACAGGCATTACCGAAGACACGGTTATAAAAGCTGCCGTGACCAAGACTCGTCCCTTGTTCTCTCTGTCCCTTGTCCTGTCCCCCTTGTCTTCTCGCCTTCGAGTCCATTGCAGACCTTTCTTCTCTCCGTCCACCTGGAGCTTCCACCGCAGCCAGCAGCTGAACCAACGTGGACATCGTCACAGAGAACGGGCCTGATCACCCATCTACTTCCAGCCACCCGGCAGGAAACCGCCAGCTTAACCGCCTCACTCGCCGCCACATCAGCCGATCACGACGTGGGGGCACACACACACACACACACACACACACACACACACACACACACACACACACACACACACACACACACACACACACACACACACACACACACACACCTCTTATCTCAGTTAAAGTGCATACACATACAGTACTTACAGAAGAACCCACCATAAGATTAGGTTGTAATTTGCAGAGTTATTCAAGATAGTGGAGTTAATATTAATTGTTTAATAAAGCGTTCATAATTTAATTGGTCGTTGTCTGTGATTATTTGTATATTGTTTTACAGCACTGGTGAATTGCGTTGGCTATAGTACGGAATTCATCCTTCAACCAATTTAAATACAATTGAGACTGTATTGGCTATTAAAAATTGGTTATTGGTCCATGGCAACAGGGTGGTGCCCCGTAAATTAAGTAATTATTATTTCAATTAATAATTATTAAATCAATAATAGTTAAGTGTTGCACTTACCAAACTATAGACCTTTGTCATATAGTTATAGATTTAAGATAATAACCAAAATTTGTGAATCTAAATTATAAACATAATTGGCATTTTGGAGCTATAAATCCAATTATTATAATTTGTGCTCCTCGAATATCCCCAACATAATTGGTGCAAACCTGTGAGGTTAATCAAACTCAGACCTTTCTGAGACTAGGTGGTGTTGCTAACTTACTTGGCACTACCACAACCCTCACACTGCCCCAACATCTCTGGTGCTGCTCCATGGACAACATTTCCTCTTTGACTTCTCGCTCTCCCAGTCGGCTCCTCTGCTCCTTCCTACATTTAGTAAGAATAAAACCACACTCACAAGAACTTCAGTAGTTTTACTTGCTCTATTGTTTTTGTGAAACCCCCACTTCACTGATTTCTTTCCTCTTCCTGGTGAATATTAGAGTTTTAGTTTTTCCTACTGAACCTTTAAATTGCCATGAATGTGATCGTTCTTCAACCACATTCAGTGCCTCATGTGTCTTTTGTTTAATACGTCTGATGTTTCTTCCTCTATTCTGCAGCGCTCCATCAAATAAACAAGAATCAGTTTATATAAAAACCTTATTTATCCAGATAGAAACAGTAGTGGACTAATGCCACCAACCTGAGGGAACATTATCTACCAGATACTTTACAGACACAGTCTTCCACCTCTGACCTGAAAAAATGTGTTAATAACAAATCTTTGTTCTTCCTGAAATTCCTGTTGTCTTTACTTTATTCACAAGTCCCTCCATCCAAACTATGATGCTCTTTCTCTACTGCCATAACTGATTCCTTCTATCAAACATGGTCCATGGAGCCTCTGTCTCCTGAATCCTCTGACAAGGGGACAGACTTCCCTTTGTTTCCAGGTAACATGTCAGTCTGTCAGTGATCATTCTGTACTTTATCTGACTTAGATGTGATATTAGAGCTGTTGGCCTCTAGTTTACAAGTCATAATGGATTCTTCCCTGGTTTCCTAATAAGAATAATCTCTGCTTCCTTCCATCCAAACCCTGCTACTGCTCTTATCATTTATTGACAGTTAATGAAGGATCCACCAGCATCAGCACTTCTCTCCAGAACTCCAGCATGGGCTGTTCTAGTCATCCTTCTGCCTTTGTCTTACTGACTATTTGGACTTCAGGGAAACTTGATTGTGTTTTGGTATAAACGTCGCTATCTGGTGGACAATGTCAGTCATTGACGCATGAGTTCATAGCAGAGGAGAGTTTGTGTGACGTGCAGCTACGAGGGAGTTTTGCCTTTTATTATATAACTGAAAGGTTGAAGGAGACACTAAACATTTTCACAGTGAGATATTGTTTAGTTCAAGTGTTGAACAGACGTTGAATGTTCAAACATTAACGTTTGGTTTAATCTAGGGCTCCTGACGTCTTGACGTCGTAAAGAAGGGGAGGAGCCAGTGAAACAAAGCGGGACTAAGTTTAACTTCCTGATTTATAGAGAACAGAGCAGAAGGAGCGTATTAAACACCAAGAAGAATAAAAGTTGAGGGGGTGAGTGTATAACAACATTACTGTTAATGAGTCTCTGTGTTAGGTGGAAGTGGAGAGGCGAGGGAGCAATTAGGGTTGTTATGCGGTTTGATGGAGAGGTTGGAGTAAATAAAAGTGACGAAATGTTTGCCAAACAAGATTGCAGAGATAATGTATGCGAGGGTACTGATTGATGTTAGGGTTAGGACTTTCAAAAGTGGGGGAGAAGCAAGAGAGGGGATGTAAAGGGGTGATAAATGGCATCCCAGTGGGGGTCAGTATGGATGTACTGGTGGAGCAGTTCCACGTTAAGCAGAAGAATGTAATTGGGGCTAGGAGAATGAGAAGAGGGGTGGGAAGACGGGAAACAGAGCTGGTGGTGGAGCTGCCTCTGGATGTGTCTATTGGTTTTGTTAAGCGTTCAGTAAGACACTTTGTTCTAAATCCAGTGAGATGTTATAACTCAGGGGTTTGGACACATGGCATTGGCCTGTAAGAGAAGGAAGAGGTGTGAAGGTGAACATGATTATGGGGAGTGTGGTTAAGGGTGGAGCCAAAGTGCTGCAACTGTGGAGGAAAGCACAGCGTAGCGTTCCAGCGTTGTGAGGTTTTAAAAAAGGAAGTCAGAGTGCAGCAGGTTAGGAAGTATGTATGACACATGTATGACACATGCAGAGGCGGTAAGATGAATAATGTAATGTGAGTAATGGAGATGAGTAATGTAGAGATCATGAGAAGGGAAAGATTTGAGAGAAGACTGAGAAAAGGAAGCAGGAGGAGAGGGAATGTGTTAAGAAGAAGAAGTTGGTGACTTTCATAGTGGGAGTCAATGATACATTTGACGTCAAATCAAAGACAGATAAAATACAGATTATTGTTAAGGCTGCAGTTCACCATCTGGGCATGACCGGGTAAAGTGGGAGGAAGTGAGGGATGAATTTAGTAGAATTTAGCAGGTGAGTCAGGAGGTAGGGCTACAACTAGTGGAGTGTGGGAAGCTGTTTGGTAGTGCACAGGGATGGATTTGGAGATGCTGTTAGGTGGAAGGAGATAGGACACAGAGCGGAAATGTGGTGGTTTTCTGCTTTCCTGTCGGTGTTAACTGGTGACCGACCGGTCGCTCGTCGTTCAGCTGTTGGAAGTAGGAAGCAGCTTGTTGGTTTCTCTGTCAGTACAGTAGCTAAACAAACTGATGTATACAGTGTTTGGAGTTAAACTATAATCAGTCTGATGCTGTTTGACCGTTGATCCTGTTGTAGTTATGGAAGCAGTTGAAATCAAACCAGGACTGAGAAGCTCTGCTCCCGAGGGAAACAAACTTTGTTCTACTTTGTTTTGGACAATGATGAGACACATCGACTCTGAACCTGTGAGACCTGTTTAGAACCAAAATCTGGAAAATAAGAAGCTGATCAGCCACTAAAAGGCAACATGGACTCTTTTCACACTGATGATCATCATTCAATGTCTGATGGACAGGAACTTAAAGCTGAGACCAGACGGCTGATGTAAAACTAACTGATAATCTAAGAAATAATCAAGATAACATCACTGTGGCCAATATTCTCTGTCTTTATCAGGGAGTCATGATGACATCAGAGAAGCTGTTAAACATTCTAGAAGACTTGAAAGATGAGGAATTCTCTAAATTCAACTGGTTCCTGCAGCAGCCTGGAAGCCTGGAAGGATTCACAACCATTAAAGCAAGTCGACTGGAACACGCATCACCATGTGACACAGTGGATGTGATGGTGCAGACGTACAGACCTCGTGGAGCAGTGGAGGTGACCCGGAAGGTTTTAGAGAAGATCAGCAGGAACGACCTGGTGCAGAGTTTGTCTGACAGCAGCTCAGAATCAGGAGGTGAGTCACACAAGTAACTCATTCAGTTGCTGGATCTTAAAGAAACATGTGGACTGATGAATGTACTGTAGGATCACACTGACCTGGGAAGAGCAGCACCAACGGTTCCTCTGAGAACTGAACCCAACTTTAAGCAGATCAGATGTTTGTGTTTAACACAGATTCAACGGAAGTGACTTTGTTCCAGTTTCTAGTTCTTAGCTGGATGTAGAAGCAGCATCAGGAGCACTTCAGTGATCCACCACTCACCTAATGATCCTTGACAGCAGGAACTAACAGGCTGAATCTGTGTCTCTGTCAGTGGATGTCAGTGATGCTGGGAAGAAGTCAGAGACCAGACCACCTTCCTCTCCTCAGACTCCTCTTCCTCAGACTGAAGGTGAAGCTGATGGTTCCTCTGATAACCAAATCCAAGCATGTGAGTTCCTCTGTCAAACATTTTCTCAGGTTTGACCCAAATAAAAGAAGATTAGACCAGAACCAGCAAAGGTTGTTTCATTATGTTCACTAACACAAAGACCTGAATCAATGAACAAGACATTTATTGACACCTCACACTTTGTCTTTGTGTGATGTTGGACCTAGATGTGATGGTTCCAGTACTAGAGCCACGGCCCATCACATATTACCAGCAGATGCTTCAATCAAACCTTCAAGACAAGTTTCTGTGTATGAGAGAAGGTTGGTCAGATAACGACCAACTTCTGGATGACATCTACACAGAGCTGTACATCACAGCTGGGCTGGATTCACACATCAACACACAGCATGAGGTCCAACAGGTTGAGACGACACAGCAGAAGCAAAGATCAGCAGAGGAGCCAGTGAAGCCCAGTGACCTGTTCAAACATCTCCCTGGTAAATACAGACGCATTAGAACAGTGTTGACCAATGGAATCGCTGGGATTGGAAAAACGGTCCTTGTGAACAAGTTTGTGTTGGACTGGACCCAACAAATGTCCAATCAAGACGTGCATCTAATTTTCCCCTTCACCTTCCGTCGGCTGAATCCACTGAAGGGACAGAAGTTTAGTTTGTCAGAGCTCATTCATGAATGTATCCCAGAAACTGAGTCCATCAGTCTTGGGGCTCTGAATTACATCTTTACACATCTACAGTCATCAGGAAACAGCAACTATGACAAGAGTAGGTTTAAACTTCTGTTTGTGTTTGATGGACTGGACGAGAGTCGCCTCCAACTGGACTGTAGCACCAGTGAGAAGGAGACGGGTCAACGTGACGTCACAGAGTCCACCTCAGTGGATGAGCTGCTGACAAACCTCATCAGAGGAAAACTACTACGCTCTGCTCGCATCTGGATCACCACACGACCTGCAGCAGCCAATCAGATTCATAGAGACTTTGTCGACGTGGTGACGGAGGTCAGAGGGTTCACTGACCCACAGAAGGAGGAGTTTTTCAGGAAGAGATTCACAGATGAGGAGCAGAGCAACAGAATCATGTCCCACATCAAGACGGCACGAAGCCTCCACATCATGTGCCACATCCCAGTCTTCTGCTGGATCACTGCTACGGTTCTGGAGAATCTGCTGGAAACCAAAGAGGGAGAAGAGCTGCCCAAGACCCTGACGGAGGTGTACGCAGAGTTCCTGGGGTTTCAGATGGATCGGACTAAAGACAAGTACGGACCAGAACAGAGCAGCAACTACATCAAGTCATTAGCTAAACTGGCTTTTAAGCAGCTGCTTAAGGGAAACTTAATCTTCTATGAGGGAGATCTGAAAGAGAGTGGCATCGATGTCAGTGGAGCCTCAGTGTGTTCAGGAGTGTTCACAGAGATCTTTAAACAGGAGCGAAGGAGGAAAGCCAAGAACAAGATGTTCAGCTTTGTTCATCTGAGCGTTCAGGAGTTTCTGGCTGCTGTTCACATGATGCTCTGTTACACCAACGGGAAGATGGAGGAGCTGGAGAACTTCCTAGGAACCTCCAATGCTGCTCTGGATGTTGTCCTGAGTATAACCATGAAGAAATCCCTCCAGAATCCAAGTGGCCATCTGGACCTGTTTGTTCGCTTCCTTCATGGCCTCTGTCTGGAGTCCAACCAGACAATCTTAGGAGGTTTGCTGGGTCACACCGAGAACAGTCCAGAAACCATCCAGACAATCATCAACAACCTGAAGATGATGGGCAGTCACTCTCCAGACAGAAACATCAACATCTTCAACTGTCTGATGGAGATAAACGACCACTCAGTCCATCAGCAGATCCAAGAGTTCCTGAAATCAGAGAACAGATCAGAGAAGGAACTCTCTGGGATCCAGTGCTCAGCTCTGGCCTACATGCTGCAGATGTCAGAGGAGGTTCTGGATGAGTTGGACCTGAACCAGTACAACACATCAAAAGAGGGGCGACTGAGACTGATCCCAGCTGTGAGGAACTGCAAAAAGGCTCAGTAAGTTCAACGTTAATGTGATCATTAATATTCTACAGCAACATTAAGCTGAAGCCTCAGTGTTAAAGATAAACACTTCATACACAGGATCTAAAGGTTCAGTGAAAACATCAGCTACTGGTTCCTAGAACACCTCTTTGTTGAGGATCAGATCAAAGCAGCTGTAAAGTTAGTGAACATTTGGATCTTGTGTCTTTCTTTGCTTGATGGAGTTTT
Organism: Betta splendens; assembly: GCF_900634795.4. Classification (NCBI taxonomy): domain Eukaryota; kingdom Metazoa; phylum Chordata; class Actinopteri; order Anabantiformes; family Osphronemidae; genus Betta; species Betta splendens. The sequence goes on along the minus strand of NC_040889.2, from coordinate 5,746,793 downwards.
AAGTCAAGTCCAACAGAGAAACTTTAGCTCTGAAGAGTTTCTGCTAAAAACTTTTGACAGTTGACATGTGATCATAGCTGATGGTCGTTTCTTTCAGTGGATGAAGCATCTGCAACATATTTCTATGATCTGTCTTTATGTTTTTTGGTTCTGTCCAGACACATGTTGGTTCTAATCTTTGGGACCTGGTGGAACCAACAGAGCTTCTTACTTTGTTATGGATGAGACCAACTGAGCTGCAGCTGCTTCAGCTATAACATTCATTAAGTCACTTCACATTTATAGACTTTATATTTTCTGTCATCACAGACTTTCTGGCTGTGGACTCACAAAGACTCACTGTGAAGTTGTGGCCTCAGCTCTGAAGTCCAACTTGTCACATCTGGCACATCTGGAGCTGAGTAGCAATGACCTGCAGGACTCAGTGGAGGTTCTGTGTGCTGGACTGGAGAGTCCTCACTGTCGACTGGAGACTCTGAGGTCAGTGTTTTTCATGGTTCATGTTTTTCAGCTTGTCGCTGAAGGAACTTGAAGTCTTTGATCCAACACCTCTGGTTTTCTAGTGGTTCCAGCAGCAACTTGTGAATCAGTGCTGACATCAACAGGTGCATGAATGTTGTGCTGACATGTGGATGATGTGTAGAAGCTGAGATCATGATGACACAACAACACAAGCACAAAGTCACTGCTCATTTTAGACTAAACATCAGTGATCAGGACAAATCTGACTCATTATTATTGCTTTGATCCACATCTTTGATTCTTTATTTAGATTGAGTGGCTGCAGTTTGTCAGAGTTCAGCTGTGATTCTCTGATCTCAGCTCTGAAGTCCAACCCGTCACATCTAACAAAACTCGACCTGAGTAACAACGACCTGCAGGATTCAGGAGTGAAGCAGCTGTGTAGTTTTCTGGAGAGTCATCACTGTCGACTGGAGACTCTGAGGTCAGACTCCCTGTTTTAGTTTTGTGTAAGTTTAATGTGTTCATGTTATCGACCGTTGTCTTCAGATGATTGTTCAGATGAACATGTTCTCAGTGAGTGAGACACATGACAGAGCAGGAGAAGAAACCTCTGCTCAGCAGAACCAAACTGTTGGTGCAACTTTCTCTTTAAATCACTACATGGTCTGAGAAGATGAAGCCACATCCAGGTGAATGACAGCATCTGAGCTGTGAGATCCACTAACAACAAACATGTGATGAGAAACTTCCTCCTCTGTCTCTGTTCAGTGTCTGAACTCAGACACAGAGAAACTGGAGGTTGAAGCTTTGACCATTAAGAGACGAGGCATTGAAGTTTTATCAGAGTTTAGACAAGAACGTTTCAGTCGGGATCATATTGTTAGTTCTATCTCCAACAAGACAACATGGGACAAACTAATGAATCACAATAAAGACACAAAGGTGTTTTTGTCATGACAACACCATGAGACACTGAATGGTTTCATTTCCATCTTAACCCACATCTTCATCTTTCAGACTGAGTGTGTGTGACCTGTTAGAGCGAAGCTGTGAAGCTCTGTCCTCAGTTCTCAGCTCTCAGTCCTCTTGTCTGGGAGAACTGGACCTGAGTAACAACAACCTGCAGGATTCAGGAGTGAAGCTACTGTCTGCTGGACTGAAGAGTCCTCACTGTCGACTGGAGACTCTCAGGTCAGGATTCATGAAGCTAAAGATCATCTAAGAAATGTGCACAACACTCACATTCTCTGTAAAGTCCATTTATTTAGCTAAACTACAACTATAATAACAAAACCAACTCATTAAACAGGCAGCAAGTCTAAACTGTGGAGGATCAATAAACTCTTTACATTTCTGTTTAATCACATATAATAAATGAGGTGTGAAATGATATAAACTCCTTCATCTTTGTTTTGTTCACCAGGTTTGTCATTATCTGACTCCAGTTTCCAGACTCTCATTCTCATGTTGCTTATGATTAGATCCCATTTCAAGCAGGAACCTGTTAAACAGTTCTTAGAGTTTCTCTCCACTGTAGATGATCAAATGTGCCTCTTTCCAAACTGTAGCATGTAAGTGTGCTTTAACATTGTGTGTGTTCAGGCTGTCAGGCTGTCTGCTCTCAAAGGAAGCTTGTGTCTCTCTGGCCTCAGCTCTGAGCTCCAACCCCTCCCATCTGAGAGAGCTGGACCTGAGCTACAATCATCCAGGAGACTCAGGAGTGGAGCTGCTGTCTGCTGGAGTCAAAGATCCACACTGGAGACTGGACACTCTCAGGTATGGACACAACTACACACAGTGTCTGGTGGAGGAGCAAATAGGGATGTGGAGCTTTAGAATCAGACAGGTCCTGTAGAGTGCACTTTACAGAACTAGGAACTTGTCTTGGTGTTAGGAAACCTTGCTGGAATTTTTTCTTGGATACATCAGGACAGAAAGATAAGGTCGGAGAGCAGACAGTGAGACTGTAAGGTAGGGGGGGTGTATCTACATCAGTATAGTGAAGTGTTGTTTATAGAACCTTGACCGACGCCGACCAAGTCCGAGCCAGTCCAACAGTTGTCCTTGAAGGGAGACACAATAAGAGAAAGAGGATAGATGTTACAAACACCCCCAAGACCAGACAGGACGGAACCCAAAAGCAGTAACAGGCGAGGATGGCAGAATACAAAACGATATTTATTATAATACACAAAACAGAGGGTCACTACAGAGTAGGAAAAAGGTTCATAAACTAAACTGAGGCGCACTGCGAAGCAGGGCCAAACAAACTAGACAGAGGAATAATACAAAACAGAAGCCACTACCAAACAAAACTAGGACACAATAGGTCGCTGCACTGAGTAGCCAAATTAGGAGTAACAGGGCTGTTCACGATCCAAACTAAACACAAAAACCAACCGTCATACAGGAAGCTAGATGCAAACTGAGAGTCCACCACAACACACTGACAACTGGAGGAGTCTCCATCCTCCAATTAAATAGTCCTCCAGTTAATGATGTTCCCGGAAGGAAACAGCTGCTTAGTGCCGCTCTCTGAGATTGGGAGGAGACTCACAACAATAGAGGCACAGCTAGTGAGCTAGATTGGACCCGGGAAGGGAGGGTGAAAGGGAGAAAGGACAGAATAATACACAGCCAAGTCTAGTAACATTTTAAATGGTCAGAACTCAGGGCTTCAGCACCTCTTGAGGGTCCAGGGGGTCCCTGTGACATCTCCTCAAGCCTGTCAGACAAGGCTGTCGCCATAGTAACCAAGTGTTCAGTCTGTCTGCAGGCATTATCCGTCTGTCTCTTGTCTCCCTCCAAACAGGCTGACATGTTATTTGTCAGTCCATCAGTCCAGCCGTCCACTGGTGTAATTCAGCCGAGTATCCCTGGACCCCAGGGCCATTTGTAACTCCACGGCCAGTGGACGTGCCAATGAGCCAGACGCAGATTTTCCAATCTTCCGATAAAGCAGGGCACCACCAAGGTCAATCATGAGTAGCCCTCTTATCAAAGTCCAAAATATGAATAGATCCTCTGCGTCCTCGATGGACAGTGTCTCCAGACACACAGGGCACCGGGAATCCCACGCGTCCCACACGTAACCAAAGGCAAAAGTCCTTGAGGGGCAGAGCGGCTCCCTGTGATTCTTTTTGTGTGGAAACATTTTATCCAAGGCGCTGAGTGACCAGTTGATTAGCTCCATGTTCAAACAATAGATATTCCAGAATAGCAGATCAGGGAGCTTAGAAGAGTGGGAGCAGAGAGAAAAGATGTCTGCACTCCTCAAGGGGCGGAAGTAGAAGATCTTATGAACTTAGAACCCAACCTTGGAGTGTGACATCATAAACACATTCAGCCTTTGCTTTCTGTGGCGTCACATTAGTTTGGTGGTGACAGAGTGAGACTGAAAGCAGGTGTCTGACAAGTGAAATGGAGAAGTCAAAGCATTTCTCCACGTCACCCCCTGCTCCATAGATTCCAAGATAAGGATCCAACTCCTTAGTTGTTGCTGAATGTCCATCCCTACATACAAGCCTCCATCTGAACACAATCCTACAACAATGTGTGTGTGAGAGCCATGTAATGTTCATGTCTGCATGTCTCTGACCCCCTCCTCCTTTCAGGGTGGAGCCTGGTGGAGTCCAATGGTTGACACCAGGTCTGAGCAAGTGTAAGTGTGTTTTTACTGAGATCAGCAACATTCAACCATCTTCAAACTGTCACGAGTCATCATCAAACTGATGATAGATCAGTAACTGCAGCTGGATTGTGTCTTGTTCTCTTCATCAGATTTCTGTCAACTCACCATCGACACAAACACAGTGAACGGGAAACTACAACTGTCTGACAACAACAGGAAGGTGACATGGGTGAAGGAGGATCAGTCATACCCTGATCATCCAGACAGATTTGACCTGTGGCCTCAGCTGCTGTGTAGTAATGGTCTGACTGGTCGCTGTTATTCGGAGGTTGAATGGAGAGGAGACGTTGAAATATCAGTGAGTTACAGAGGAATCGAAAGGAAAGGAGGCAGTGGAGACTGTGTGTTTGGACGCAACAATCTGTCCTGGAGTCTGATCTGCTCTGATGATGGTTACTCTGTCAAACACAACAACATAGTAACATTCATCTCCTCCTCTGTGTCTCACAGAGTATCAGTGTATGTGGACTGTCCTGCTGGTTCTCTGTCCTTCTACAGAGTCTCCTCTGACAAACTGATCCACCTTCACACCTTCAACACCACATTCACTGAACCTCTTTATCCTGGGTTTCTGCTCTATTCTCCTGGTTCCTCAGTGTCTCTGTGTGATGTGTCGTAGTGAGAGTTTGATCCTGTCATAGAAACGTTATTACTGTGGAACATAGTTCAGTCTGTTCATGTCTGTCTTGTTTCAGATTCATGTATTAAACCAGGTTCTTTCTGAAAGAGTTTCTCAATGATTCTTTGTGAACTTCTTCCTCTTCCGTCCTTTAAATGTGGAAGCTCTGGTATGGGTGTGAGTATATATCTGAGAGTGCATGGGTTTCTCGTATGATTGACTAGTTGTTTGTGTCTGTGTGAGTGTGTATGCGTGTGGTGCAGTTGGTGTGGGTGTCCGTTTCCTGCTCGCGGTTGTGGTGGAAATTTCCCATAAGGAGGCAGATGAGAGAGTTGTCTTGAGATTTATTTTAAAAATGATGGGGAAAGCAAATCAAAAACATGGATGTTGATCGTGCACATCAACAACATCAAGAGCAGCTGGGGAGATCAGTGCACACACCACGAAGGTGTGATGCCAAGAGGCCACAATCCTCAAGTCGTCTCTGCCTTTTAACCCCTTTCTCTGGCCCCGGTGGAATGTCTCTCCGGGGGCCGTTTCAAGAAGGAGGTTTCACAAACTGAACTCTGAGTTGACTGTTGACTTACACTGAGTTTGCAAACCTGGACTTTTCGGTTTCAGAAGAGGTGAAAAGAGTTTGTTTAAGCAACTCTGAGTTGATTGACTCAGAGTTAAGCGTGTGCACCGTGACGATACAAAGCCCTGATCAATGGAGTGAAGATATTAGGAGTCACCATGGCAACAGCACAACAAAAGAGGTCCAGAAATGGATATGATACCTCAAGCAAATAGCGACTACAAGCCTATACTCCGTAGAAAAAGCAACACGGCTGCAGCGGCAAAAGAGAAAGAATTAGCTTGGAAGAAAAGAAAAGCTGCTCGAGTCAATGCATAAGTTTATACTTTAATCATACAGTGTTCAGTGTAAACAATTACTAAATGGTTACTAAAAAGTTAGTATTGTTATATTTCACTTGTAAAGTAAAGACTTGTAAAGTAATTTTTCACTCATCTAAGGAGTTACTTCAGTAACTGCATAAAATACCAAAGTTTGTATGAATTAAAAGTACAGTGTTATGTCTATGCGTTTTTAAAATTCCTGTTGTGGTTGATGTTTAAAGTAATAATAATTCAATAATCCAATACGTTTTATGGAGAGCATGTCGTGGAAATTTGTAATAAAAGGCAGATGAGAGAGTTGTCTTTTGTGAAATCTATTGTAATAACAGAGAAAAATAAAAATAATGGGAAAAGCAAATCAAAAGCCAGCTGGGGAGATCAGAACATACACCACGAAGGTATAATGCAAAGATCACACAATCCTCAAGTTGCTTCTGCCTTTTAGCCTCTCTGTCCGACTAGGGTCGAATGTCTGTCTAACCCAATCAAAATACATGCACCATCTCCTCTCTGTCGCTGTGTGTGTGAAGATGTTTACATTCTCACACCTGCATCACTGACGTCCAACTACAGTATCTGTGAGAAAGGAGCACCAAGTCTCAACAGACAGAGAGACACATCTCCCCGGCCTTGGGTTTGGGAGCTAGAGTTGAGAGTCTATCAGGCAAAGAAAACCATTGAACAATCTAGGTGAAATGCCAAATGCATACAGTAAGACAAAACATAAGCTATTAAATGCAAAACATAAATCATAAATCATATAATAACTGCATAGAAGTAGGGAAGAAACTATTTTTCCCACAACAGAGCAGTTATTATTAGCAATTATATACATTAATCTAATTAGGTTTTTAAAAGTTACCCAAAACTCATCTAATAATATAGTTTAGTTTCAATTTTTATGTATTATGTACATATTAAATAACTAAATAGCATGCAGAGTATAGCTGTGCAACAGTATTTTCAACAGCACTGTCGCCTCACAGCAAGAAGGTTCTGGGTTCGATTCCCGGAGGCGGTCCTGGTGCCTTTCTGTGTGGAGTTTGCACGTTCTCCCTGTGTTTGCGTGGGTTCTCTCCGGGTTCTCCGGCTTCCTCCCACAGTCCAAAGACGTGCATTAGGTTGATTGGCTTCTCTCCATTGCCCGTAGGTGTGAGTGTGTGAGTGAATGGTTGTCTGTCTATGTGTTGCCCTGCGATGGACTGGCGACCTGTCCAGGGTGTACCCTGCCTCTCGCCCATAGCTAGCTGGGATAGGCTCCAGCACCCCCGTGACCCCGCACTAGGGAGTAAGCGGTTAAGAAAATGGATGGATGGATGGATGATTTCTGATGTTTGTGTTGCGTAGCCTAAATGACGTAACTTGATCTCCAAGTATAGGGACATTATTATCTCCCCTCTGCCCTAGAGTGTGGAAGAACAGCAGGAGGAGGGTTCATCACACTCTGCTGCACAGATGGACACAGTTCAGTGATGTTCAGTAAACGCCAGAGTTTAATTCTGTAAAAGTAAGGAGGAACTATGTCATGTAACTCTAAATCTTCTGTATTTTCAGTTACCGGTTAAGGAGTTGCAAAAACTAAATCCGCCAGATTGAAAAGACAGATCTATAAACTGAAATTCTCAAACAAAAGCTGGAGGTGAGTGTATAGGTTAAGGTTAATTGTATGAATTATTGGAAGAATCATAAAATCTAACAATTACCTTTGTATTTGTTGGAAATGTAGAAAACCAAATTAATTATGATTTGCATTTATTCAGTTTCTTTTATTGGTGGTGGTGATGGTGATGGTTGATTAAGACATTACGGCAAATCACATCTCTGACTGTCCACTGCAGATTACCGTGATGTAAGGAGTCCTCCTCAGGGTCTTGTATTTGTAGGGCAGGGTGTTGCTCCCCTCTAATAATTGCAATAATGTGGAGAACAACACATGCCACTGGTAAACTGACCACATTACTGCAGCCGCCGCACCAATCCGTCTGTCAATCTCACGCTCCTTCCCGAGTATGTAACACCCACAGTGAGGTTGGATCAGTCTGTTGCTGAATCTGCTCTCCAGGGCACACACTGTTTCCTGCAGTGGGTTAGAGTCATTCAGAACTTATCAGATGCTTCCCAGGTCATAAGGGAAGCAAAGTCTGGGAAACTCAAATACGCCTTCACGTGTTTAGTTTGTAATGGTAAAATTAGTTTTATTGCCACTTCCCCATGAAAACCGATGCTTTGTGTTGCATATAAATCTACACCTTAAACAGTTAGTAACAAAAATTATTATTAGACACAAGTTTCACCATATTGACTTCAGTGAGATCAATCACATTGCGTTAAAACATTAAAGGACTCCACCAGTTACACCACACAGGTTAGTACAGTAATTTCCTTTTTCTACTCTTTCTTTCACTTAGCCTTCATTGACAGCTCCATGGGAGCAGCAGGCTGCAGGAGTCTTGTTGGGTACAAAGCGTGCATTAAGCTGTGGCAGAATGGGTCAACGCTGTGCCTGAAATGCAGGATGGAGGAGCATGTGTACACTGAGGATTTGTCTGCAGCCCATAAGAGTTGTTGAAATGAAAAATTTGTAAGTTAGTGTTTGTTATCATGCAGTACCATCACCTGTTTTTCTTTTAAAAATATTTTTTTGTATTCAGAAAAAATAAATGTTTGAAACTAGGAATTTCATGGTTCACAATGCTGGACAACACACTGTCACGTTTTCTGAGATGGCGGACCCACATGCACAGCACAGGAGGCAGACAGGTACTGTAGGTTTGAGGGTTTAATTGCAATCTCTACAGGCGAGGTTCGGTACACAACGTCAATCGGCGAAAACAGTGCTCTCCTCCACTAAGGTGTTCTATTACTTGGACCATGTCTCTACCAGACCACAACAGCCACCTGTTGCTATGAATGATGAGTTTACAATCATGGTTTTACTTATCTATGTGTAGACATATAGAGGCCACATGTTGTCTGAGCAGCTTCATAGTCAACTGTAGAAGTCATATTTAAGACTTGAACAGCAAGCCTGTAACTGAATCATAGCTTAATAACAAGCTCTCACATCTGTTGGCTTGAGGTTCATAAATGTCAGCAAACTCTTATTCTCTCCTGAAATTGACATGTGTTGATAAAACAATATTTGTACGAGCCACTGAGTGTCATGGTTTCAGTGTCATGTCAGGCACTTATGCTCTTTTCCGGTTTTATTTTGTCAACTTCCTGTTTTGGTCCTGTTCGGCTCTGATTTCCTCCGGTTTTAAGTGCCAGTCATGTGACCTCTCAGCTGTTTTCCATTACTCATCTCGTCTTGTATTTAATCACCGTCTCTACCATAGCCCATTGCCAGATTGTTTGATCACCTCACTGTTTGACGCTCTAGGGTTCTTGTCTTGTAATTCCAGCTGTGTATTAGTTTTGGATTGTGTTTTGACCTTGCCTTGCCTACCTTCTGTCTGTACTGTCACCTGGATTTTGCTAACCTGTGTACTGACCTTTGCCTGTCCGACAACATCCAACATACCACTCAATATCACGTCCTGTCTGTGCCGTGCGTTTGGATCCTCCCTCGTGTGATCGCTGACATTGAGAAAGCATCTGTATTGGATAGCGTTGGATAGCGATAGCTGGCTAAGTGGCCTTTAAGGTTATGAATGTGGTAAACAGCCAGTAAAATATTTGACCTTGTAACCAGAGTTATGTGCATTGGTCTTATAAACGTTTGTGGGTCATCCCCCAAATGAGCCACAGAACCTATCCCCCACTCCCGTACTTCTACTATTGACCCTGTGGTCTGACCTGGTGACAGTCTGTTTCAACCTGTTCACCAACCTGTTCATCTGTGTCTTCCAGCTAGATCGATACAGCTGTGCATATATAAACATAAATGGATGGTGTAATGTGCAGAACAATGTTTATGAACAAGGTCTGCCAGTTTTAGAACTGGAGGAGCTGTTAATTTGTATACAACGTACTGGCAACACATCGCTTGGTTGTTTGGGTCAGCTGTGTAAAGTAGTCAGGACCACAGATCCCAGTAAGTCCAATACACTTAGATTGTAACGAGACCCCCCCCCCCCCCAACACACACACACGCAAAGTTTGATCTAACGATACACACGTTAATGTCAAACGCGCGGCCTAAGAATACGAGACTCCTATTTTGAAACCCAGTGAAATGAAGACAGGAAGTTGGTGCTCATGCGCAAATTAAGTAATGGATTTATATTTTCCTTTCCAGACCATATCGACTAAAATCAAGCCGGTTTCTGGTTAATTTGTCCAGAAGATGACATAGAAAACATTCTCGTTTCTCTTGATAAACCACCCTGTTAAAAACCAATAAACTAGCTGAAAATACATTTTTCAAAAACGGACAAAGAAATTGATTTGCCATGCTTTCAAAAACAGACAAAGAAATTGATTTGCCATGCTTTTGTTTAGGTGGGGAAATCAAATTGTAAAAACGTATGTGGACCCTTTAATAGTCCCACAGTGGGGAAATTCCACCTCACAACAGCATAGGCACAGTAAAGACATACAACAACAATCAAACCAAATTGGGGTGGTTTGGCAGAATACAATACAACACTGTGGGCAGAGTGGAGTACTGGGTAGGGTTATTGTATATTATATGTAGTATAAAATATGAATAGTATGTGGTTTGAATGACACCTGCTGCATCACCTTAGTGCATCATAATAAAAGGATTTTCAGCTGAATCATCTGTTTGTGTCATCTTTATATTTGCTGTATTTGCTGTCAAAAAAGCAAGTGTCTGTGAGCTGACCTCAGAGCAGCTAACTCACCTACACTCATTGAATACACTGAGTGATGTGAGTCTTGTTACAGCTTCACTTCACCAACTGACAGCTCCAGTGTTTGTGTCTGACTCCAGCTCAGGAGCTTCTGTCGGTACCGCTGTAAGGATCCTTCTTGTTTCTCAGTGAACATCAATGTGTTTCTGTGGAACCATTTACCAACCAAAGCCAAAACCAAACTAACTTTCCAATGCTTCAGTTCTTTCAGTGTATGTTGATGTTCACTTACACACACTAATGAAATTGATTGTAGAGTCTGGAGCTGCTGCTTTTTATCAGTGAGTCAGACTGAAAATGCTCTGCTGGTCCTGTATCAGTTCAAGCAGTGCAGGGCCCTTCATGAACAATAAGCGCCACTGATGTCTCAGCTGTGAGTAAACACAGACTGCTTTTTCTTCAGACCCTTCAGACAGTTCATTCACCTTCTCTCTTCTCCGCTTTCCTTAAAAATTGTCGTATTTGTCAAGTCTAAACATCTGATGTTCCATTTGACTGACTAATAATTTATGATAATAAAAGGCAGAAGCAACTTGAGGATCGTGGGCTCTTTGCATCACACCTTCGTGGTGTGTGCATTGATCTCCCCAGCTGGTTTTTGGTTTGTTGATGTGCACGATCAGCATCCATGTTTTTGATTTGCTTTCCCCATTATTTTTATTTTCTTTATTATTTCAATAAATCGCACAAAAGGACAACTCTCTCATCTGCTTCTTTATGGAAAATTTCCACCACAGAAATTGGCGTCTACGAACAGGATCCTGCGGCAGGTCGTCTGGACGGTGTGACCAGGGACGATAGTCCTGAGGACTAGGGTCGCTCAGCCTCCAAACCTCTACAGACATTCGAGATGGGAGGACTACTCACCCATCTGGATTACCTCTGACGAGATCCAACGAACACAAAATCCAACCTCTACTCGGCCCGGTGAGAGAGGTTTCGTTTTGTCGCGACTTATCGAAGAGAAAAAAAAAAAAAAAAAGAAAACGGGTTTGAAATTGGTTTCAGGTATTCGGGGTTTACTTGGCTCTGATCATTTGGTTTAGGGAAAGTAAGGCAAATAACAATTAATTCTAAAGCATCCCCTACTACACTAAAACATAAAAGAAAACATAATTAGGACTAGAGATGATAATATTTCTAAAACGACTATTTGGCTGAAAACATCCAAAATATAATATTAGGGAAAAAAATTATGATTTTAAAATTTAATATTCTGGTAAAATTAATTAGATCAAAGTCTGCCCTGGTGGCCGAGACGGTGGTTGCTAAGGGTTGGCTCGTGGGACCGAGCTTGTTTTTGTCTGTACTGAGGATACAGACCAGTGTGCAGATCTGAGCGCAGTCCAAAGGGTGTGGACAAGGAAATAAAAGACGGCTTCTGAAATACGGAGCGCGTTTGCAGGGGGAAGTGGTTTTGAGATACGAGGGACCCGGGTCTTAGAGGGGCCTGACGGTGCGGGACCACTTCCGAGAACCCTGTCGCTGATCTGAGCGGTTCCCTTTCTACGGAAACGTCCGTGGAAGAGAAATTTGGAAAAAAGGTTCCGGCCGGAACACAAAAAAGTCTAAGGCAGAAAACCGCCGGGACTCTGAAAGATGGGTTCGGGGCGATCTAAGTCTCCACCACCAGACTGCAGCATTACAAAAGTAAAAAGTAATTAAAATTAAAAGTAAATATGGTTATTAGTGCGTTTCATGTTTCCACGAGTGGGAAACTGATTATGGGTTCAAAAGAAGAATCACTTAGTGTAAAAGACATATGCACCTTTAAAAGAAAAGTTAGATACAAAAGATGAGATTTTAAAAAGCAAAACTATCAAAACTAAAGCCCTAAAAGAAACAAAAGAGTGATGAAAGTAACAGAAAAAAGGAGATAACAACTCTGGGGAAGAATTGTTTGCACTCTGCCACACACACACACACACACACACACACACACACACACACACACACACACACACACACACACACACACACACACACACACACACACACACACACATATCATGTCAAGAGCAAATGCTCCCATTCTTTCTGCTCTCTATTCTAATGCAGAACTGAGCGCGATGAGGGTAAATCCGGATCTGGACTCCTTTCCCACCGTCAGCAGAAGAACCGAAGGAGAAGAAGCGCCAACCAACAACCAGAACAGGGTGGAAGCTCTGACACCACAGCAGCTGGAGGACACAGACCACAGCATGGACGCCTCACAGACTCCCACAACGTCTGCAGCCATCACATCCTGTGCTCATCAGATGAACCAGCTACTACAAGCATGTGTGTCTGACACAGACACCTGCTTATGACAATCAGCAAAGGAAAACAAGGACAGAGCAACAGCAGAGAAGACGTGCTCTGACACAGACACTGGTTGAAACAACAGGAGAGGCTTCAGACGTGATCGGCCCAATAGAGCTGCATCTGAGGATCCAGGAAAGGTCTGTCATCGAGGAACAACTGTCCCATTGAAAGGCTTCACCCACTGGCGCTCACATCAGACTGATGGTTGGGGAAGGAGGAAGGTGACGGTTCCTTTTCACGTGACGTACAAGACGGTACCGCAAACATACACACACACATTTCCACGCACGCAATGAAGAAACACGCTTACAGCTGATACACGCTCAATTTCATGTTTATGCTTATCTGCTCGCAATGAAGAATCGCTTTTTGCTCAAAAAAAAAAAAATCCCACAGAGTGATTTTAAAATGATGACAAACAGCTAAATGACAACTGCTGCATGACTCTACAGTCTGATGGGTTTAAACTATTTCAATTTGCAACAAATTCAGTAATAAAATCCTCCATGTTTCTAAAAAGATTTGTGCACACTATAGGTTTGTCTGGCCAGACTATAGGAAAACAAAAATAAAACCAGACTATAGAAAAACAAAAAACAGACTATAGGAAGACTGAAACAGACTATTAATGACTATTAAAGGGAAGACGACTATTAGAGAGAAGTAATAATAATTACTGTACGTACCAGACTATTAAAGAAGAACTTATTCTTTCACTGGCTCGTGCAACATCTGACAGCAAGACACCTTGAGATTAATTTTTGCTTTCAAACTTATGCGCCATCATTCTGGTTAAATCCCTGAATCTCCTATTCGATCTAGACGCAAATGTACAATTAAAGATCCGAAAGTATGAGATCTATCTTAAGATTATATGAAACAGAACCCCATCGGAAACCTATGGCTATCATACATTAATTGTCTTTATTACATTACAATCGAATGGCCGTAGACATGTTGTTAGCAGAGAAAAGAGGCGTTTATGATATGTTTGGAGAGGCATGTTGTACTTACATCCTGTTTGTGACGCCAATTTCTGTGGTGGAAATTTTCCATAAAGAAGCAGATGAGAGAGTTGTCCTTTTGTGCGATTTATTGAAATAATAAAGAAAATAAAAATAATGGGGAAAGCAAATAAAAAGCATGGATGTTGATCGTGCACATCAACAAACCAAAAACCAGCTGGGGAGATCAGTGCACACACCACGAAGGTGTGATGCAAAGAGCCCACGATCCTCAAGTTGCTTCTGCCTTTTAACCCCTTTTTCTGGCTCTGGTGGAATGTCTCTCTGCAGCAATGGAATTGTTTGCGCCATCTTATCTCGCTGTGAGTGAGAATGTTTGCTTTCTCACTTCTGCATCGTCATGTCTTGTTATCCAAAGGAAGGAACACCGAGCTTCCAAGACAAGATGCATTCGCTTTAACAGCCTTGGGTCTGGTGGGGAGTCAGATAGGATGGAGCCAGAGTCCGGGTGTAAAAGACAAACATATATCATAAATTATTAGTCAGTCAAATGGAACATCAGATGTTTAGACTTGATGTACGTCAGCAAAAGAGATTAGTTGTTTGTGTAAGAATGTTCAGTATTGCACCTAACCAGCACATGACGAGTGTGTTGGATAAGAAACAGCACAAAGGCAAAATTTTTCCATTACAGATACACCTCCTCCAGCACTCAGTTGCCAGATTGTCAAGTCTTAGTACCACATTCCAGCGTTCTCGTATAGTCATCTTGTTTTCTGATCACGTCCGTCATTGACCTCTGATTCCTGCCTGTTCCATGTCTGTACCTTCGCCTTGGATCCAGTGGTATTATTCTGACCGTCTGACCTCGGGTTTTTGCCTAGCCCTAGTCTGTCCCTCTGCCGTGTTAACCTGTGTACCAAACCCCTGCATGTTTCCCGGACCTGATCTTGCCTGCCTCTTTTGTGCCTTTAAACTGAGCCTTCACGTGTATGACCTGGATCGCCTGACTACGTTTTGAGCAATAAACGCTTTCTGTTATCCACACACCTTGTCCGCACTGTGCATGTGGGTCTGAGCACCCAATGTGTGTATGGGTTAAATGCAAAGAAAACAATTTCTCTAAGGATATAAATAAAGTATGTCTTATCTTATCTTCAGGTCCCAGTGAGTTCCCACATGTTTTACTTACTACTTATGGTAAAGGTCTGCACCTTTGTACCTGAGGCTCAAAGTGCTTGCAATATGTGCAGGGACTGTGCTGAGCAGCTCTGTAAGATAGTCACACACACCTATACAACCTGAGCCTGAGTCTGGAGACGGTCCCTGAGATGTGGACAATCTCCTGTGTGGTCTCGTTCCCTAAAACACTAAGGAAACAAAGCACTACAGACCAGTAGTGTACGCGAGTATTGTTTTGTTTCATTAATTATTCAGTAATATTGTTGTATAAGAAGAGCTATGAAACCAGGGCTTTCACTACGTGAAGTCTCCCTTTCTACTAAAAATTAGGCTGCAGTGGTTTAGTGAAGCAAACACACAGAGCAAAATTTCCTGCAACAACAATTATCTTTTTCTCTGCTGCTACTTTTTCTCACTAATGGCATTCAGTTAAATGACTCGTTAGACAGAACCAGAGACAGCCGGCAACCAGAATGTTTCTAAAACCAAAATATCCAGCCGTTCCTTAGCTGTAACTTGATGACACGTTTTAAGCTTCCAGATCGTCCAGATTCCTTAACCCAGCTTCCAGATCTCCTCTCTGAACCACCATTACTTGCGCAATACCACTCCCATCAGCCACCTCTGGACTGCAGCTTGTTATAGCTGGAAGCTTCGGGCTCAGTAAACATTAACTGCTTCTCATGTACAACAGATGAGAGCAGACAACGGCAGAAGAAGGAGAAAAAACGCTGCCATCAAGCCGCTGTTTGCAGAAAGAGAAAAGTGCTCACATGCTGTGAGGTTAGAGACAGAACAAACAGGTTATATATTAAAAATTTCTGCTGATATCTGTTTGGCGGCGATAGTGAGTTCATATAAATCATCATAAGGATAAATTATTTTACATGTAATGGCTTAAAAGAAAAATAGAAACACTGATGTTTATGCAGTCACTGACAGATGTGGCATAAGTATAAGAACCAGGTCCGATCACTGGGGATCCAATCTGCTCACAACCTGTCAACGAGCCTTGGGTCTGCTCCTTCACCTCCACCTTAGTTATGAGGTCAGTGAGTTCACTTCCTGTCTCAGTCAGTTTATTATTACTGAGCTGCTCTAACATCAGTCTGCTTCTCACTGATGATGCCCTGATTCAGAGCCCAGTCCTGCCTCACTTGACTCAACCAGCTGCCTTTAAACAACAAACCCAGTTTGAACGCAACATTTATTGTTATTCACACTGTGAACTGGGTTTTCACAGCGTGTCCTGCTTCCTGTTGCTTCTTACAAATAGCGGTTTTGTTTCCTTTATGCTCAGTTCACCACTGTCAGTAAAACACTGTTTAAACCACAGCATGACTTCTGCTGAATTAGACAGTTTCTCTCTTCACCACCACATGCTACTATCACTAACATTTATCACCAACAATGAAATCCCAGCTTTGAGTCAGTCATGGAACAAGATGTCTCTTATTGTGAAAATCTGCTCTGGTTTCCTGCTTCCGCTCCAGGTAACAGTTCACCTGTGTCAGGTGTGAAGAGAGTCGTCTTCTCCTACTGTGGAAAACACCTGTAAGTTTGCTTTGTTTGATTCTTTCCCTTTGTCTGGATCTTTAGTTTGTGTTTCCTGGTGTAGAAGGTTTGTAGCAGTTGTTTGTCTCGTATTGTTGAAATGTAAATTATATTTATTCATGGAACACATCAGTGATATTTTCTTGTTTTCACACTGACAGTAATAAAATCCTGTCAGACATTAACTGACTTACTATGTATAGAAAGTTAAACATTTGTGTCGTCAGTAGATCTGAATTAAAATTTCAAACATTCATGTTTAACTTTTGACATCAGGAAGAATATTTTATGTAAATTTTCTATCTTATTGAGTTTCTTATTTTTCCTGTTTTCCATCTTCTTGCTTTATGAATCTACTGGTGTGTGTATGTGACACTGTTGTTGGACTCTGACCAGGGTTTCAGAGTCTCAGCTGACAAAGTGATTTCAGATTAGTTAAAACCTTATTGGTGTACAAGGTTCATCTCTTTGTTACATATTAATCAGCTCATGCACACTGATGTTTTGTTATAGATGAAGCAGTTCAGTTCATACACTCACAAAATCAGCTCCAGCTTTTACTCACCAGACTTCACATTAGTTGAACTGTTGTTCTCAGGTGGAGGTATGCATCCGTCGGAATAGATTTGTTTGTGCTCCGTTGTTTTGCCAGACGTTTAGTGCCTGTAGTCCCTGTTACAGGATTGTTTGACTGAGAAAAATCCAACCGAGGTTGTCTCCGCACCGTGTAAAGGTGAATCAGGCCGGCATCTCTGAAGCTTCGACAGTCAGTTTAGTCAGTTTAGTCTAGGTGTGCAGTAGGTATTTACACATGAATACATAACCGTGGGGGGAAAGGCTCCCCCATTCATTTAAAACAATGAAATGATGGAGGTGTTGCAAGTAAACGGAAGAAACGCTATTGGTCCAGCAAATCTGTGAGTAATCACAAAATAAACCACATGTTCGCAACTGATGTGAAATCTATGTTTGAGAACATAAAACTATATCCACCACAGAAAGCTCTGCTGTAAGCAGTGACATTACTGATCTAAGCCTCACTCCTGCAGTTTTGAGCAGACACAGTAAACATGTAGGAACCAACATGTTGCTGCAATCTTTATTAATAAATATTTTGAGTTAAATGAATATTGCATATACACTCAAAACAATAATCAGGCCTAAAACCTGGACTTTATGTAATTTTATTATTTATGTAAATTTTCCACTTAATTTTATCACATACCAGTAAAGACTAGGTAAGAAGTGACATTTAATGCAAAACCTTTTAGTCAGGTTAGGGTTATGCCATTAAATAAATGATTACATGCAGTTAATGCAATTTTACACATAACTTACATAAAATAACATCACAAAGTCACACATCATTGATGCTGTTTTTTCAGCTCTCTCTGCTGATTACCTTGATCAGGTGTGTCAGTTGGCTTTTCCAGCTTGTCATTAACGAACACACCTGGTCAAGGTAATCAGTAGGAGCTGGCGCAGAGAGAGGTGGAGAGCAGGGCAGCTGCCTTCGTCGGCATCTTTGACACCCCTGACTTAGGGAAATTGAATTGTGTTCTCTCACTGGAGATGAGCAGCCACATATGGTCATCCCCATAAGTCATATGGTGTGATCAACTGGGTTTGAACTTGCAACTTCCTGTTTCCCAGGCTAACGCTCTACCCACCCACTGAGCCACCAGAGGACTGGAGCCACCATGTGTACAGTAGAAAAACACAATATAAATATAAAAGTATAATTGTATAAGGTTGATTGGTTATTTACAAACACTTAGACAATAGAGTATCAACTCCTTCAACATTGCCATAAGTAGTGCTCAGGTGGCTTAGTTGGTAAAGCTTTAGTCTGAAAAGCAGAAGCTTGTCAGTTCAAGCTCATATTGCTCCAACAGAAAAAGAAAAACTTTCCAAGAGATAGATATTTCTCATAACCATAAACTGATGAAGTAGTTCATGTTAATAAGAAAATTATTATGGTCAGTAGGGTTGTGCAATTATATATTATTATATTAGATTTCAAGTAAGATTATTTGATCTTTTTTTTGCGAATAAGTTGTCTTCGCCTTTTAACTCCTCTATCCTACTAGGGTGGAATGTCTGTCTAATCTAATCAAATTGCATGCGCCATCTCTTCCCTGTCGCTGTGTGTGTGCAAATGTTTACAATCTCACAACTACACCACTGGCATCTGAGTATCAGGGAAGACAGAGCGCTAAGTCTCAACAGAGAGAGAGAGAGAGAGACAACCACTGAACAATCTAAATGACACGTCAAGTTCGTAAAACATGTGAAAGACAAAACATAAATCATAACCCAAATGAGAATAGGAAAGAAACAAATTAGCCATGATTATTATGGAAGAAGCCCAAAACATAATTTTTTTCCAGCAGTTTAACAAGCAGCATGTATTAGGCTGAATGCCATATTGTGATGGACAGATTTGCTTTTACAAGAGGAGTATATAGGAAATATATATACTGCCCCCAGACAGGCTCTTGCAGCTAGATGTTTGGGGTCACGTTCCTAAAAAAAAGATTCTGTGATCCAAAGTTCTGTAAGGCTCCACTGTGCTTTTGATTATATACTTCTCAAAAAACTGTCTGTCCATAATCCCCTCAAAAATAATGATCCGTCCTGGTCCCCACCTTGAAATCATACCCAAAACTTGAAGTTTAAGGTGATGTTTAGGTTGCGGTTTTGAAATTAAGTGTCCTTTCTTTGTGCAGCTAATTCTTGCAAAGTGCTCCAGTGTAACAGTCGTTTCATCAGTAAACAGCAAATTGTGAAACAGTTTGCGGTTTTCAATCCACTGTCCAGCCTGTCTCAGTCATGCTTCTTTGTTTTGTTCACGTATCATGGGAGGAAACTCTGTTTTGTTGAACTTCCATCCCATCTTTTTGCGTGCGTAGCATATGGAGCTCTGACTGACGTTTCCATAATCTCTGACTGCAGGATCCTTTGCACATCTCTGGCCACTAATTCGTTATTCTTTCAAGTGAGGTCATCCAAGGCAGCCATAAAATGGCTAGAAAGACAAAAAGCACGCATGTAAATCGAAGTTTTCTAATGCTAAACACACATTTCACGTTATTTGTGTATTAACCACAAAAAGACATTTCACTTACCTCAACATTTTTCTCGGACGCCCACGCCTTATAGTGCCGCCTTATGGTCCGCTCGGACACGTAGGGCGTGTCTCTAGCCTTACGCATTGACTCTAGCGGATGCAAGATGAGCCCTGATCTCACGGAGAGTCTTCCCTGCCCCACGCCGAACGCGGACATCTTCAGAATGTGCTTTCGAAATCTTGGTCATTGTCTTACCTTTAACAACAAAGTAGCAACGACCAACAACCGATTGCACAATGCAGAAGCTAAAATCACTCAAAAATGTTCTGGGATTTATACAGCACCGCGCCGTGGAGGAAATAGTGACGTAGGGGCAAGGTTAGATCACTTGATCACCTGGTTAAGGTGAGCGACGCCTCGCACCACCCAAACACAAGACATATAAAAATAGCTAATTTTCCTCCGCAAATCATGCTTGGACCTCAACACGTCTACAGATCCCTGGACAGATGGATTCACAAACCTTCTATGGAAAAACCACCAGACCCAAAGGTACATATCAGCCATACTTACTTAAGTGCATGTATAAAATACAGCTGTATTTTCATTATTATTCTGTAATTTAATGTTTTGGGTTTTTTTGTCTTTCTGCATTCCCAGCGGGCTGCATCTGCTGCAAAAGTCCCCTCAAAAATCCGGCTTGTGAAAAGAAAATCTGTACGTTTTATATATTATTTCTGTTATCCGTATTTCACTGAAGTTGATCATCTAGCGTGACATTCTATAATTATATGCTAATGTGTGTTCTTTTAATTGATAGGGTGCCATCTGTGTAGCAGAGAGGTCTACAGCCTCCATGTCAATGCATCACAGTTTGGTGGCAGAGCCACAGGCCATGATGCAGATGATGCTCGAGCAAAGGTGCACCTGTGACCATCGCCAGAGCAGGAGGCGACTTTGGAATGACAGCCATCCTAAAGATGACTTTCCTGTCCTTCAGCTCTCATTGTCACCCATGACATTTGTGAAGCTCAAGGCAACAGATGAACAACCATGACTAGTCTGTAACAGTTGGGTCTGTGTTGTCTTGCTGTTAGTGAATGTGAGAGCTTGTTTTTAAGATACTGTGTGATCCAGTTAAACACCAGCCTACTTGGTGATCACAAACAAATATTACTTTGACAATTGACTATAAAGCTGCTCAGGACAACATGTGGTCACTAGATCTCTACACATAGATGAGCAAAACCCTATGAACTCCTCATTCATAGGAATGTTGTCATGTGGCTTTTGTGGTCTGGTAGAGACACGGTCCAAGTAATAGAACACCTTAGTGGAGTAGAGCACTGGGAGAGAGAAGGTTGATAGTGGTTACAGTGTGTCAGAGTGAAATACACAGTTCCAAACAACAACTTTTTATTGTATTTTTTCAGAATACAAAAAACAATTCTTAAAAAAATAAAAACAGATTATGGTACTGCATGATAATAAAACACTAACTTACTGTACAGTTAGTGGCAGGTTACACACAATGAGGCTGTACTTCGTACTCTGTACTCCGCAGAACAACATCTGTGATGTGATGGAGAGGACTGAAACACATCTCAGGCCACGGTGAGGCTGGAAATGGTCGCCAGGTCACGGGTCACACTAGTCACTTTGAACTGCTACCACTGTAAAATCGAGTGCTGAAGTTGCACAATGTACGTAAATAAAAGTACGACTGCACATAGAAAGACAGTGATAGAGATCTGCATGTTAACGGTTTGGTAGGAAAATGGCTCAGATTTATTTGCAACATCTGAATTTCCCGCAGGAACAATTTAAGCCCTCAATACACCAGAGCTGTCTGTAACAACACGCCAACACATCTACAGTTCCCCTACAGTTCCGTATTAATATTTCCCACCTTGGCTGCTAATAGTTAATACAGAACTGATCTGATCTGATCTGATCTGATCCTGTCTGTATGTTCATTCCAGAGCAGTTTACAACACGGCTGGAGCTGAAAACTGTTCTCAATGTTCAGAATGACATGTTACCTGTTGTTTACAGTTTACAATAAAGTGAAATTTTGCTTTCTTATTTATTTTAACCTGAATAGTAATCAACTGCCCATTGAACTGAAGAGGGCACTAATGCCACAAATGTGCCTAAAAATAACATGCCTAAAAATCAAAGTACAAGAAAAGGAGAAGTATTTACTGTTACAGATTCCTTCACCCTTGTTTTATTTTCACTTTAGCTGTCGACTGTTGAGCTTGAATGAATTTCCTCCGTTTAAAGGTAATGTGACATTGCTGTAGTGAATCTTGATCATAGCTTTCACACCAACTGATTTGTTTCGCTACAAATCTGCGGCACACATCTTAACCTTAGAATGTGATGTGATGATGAAAAGACATTCTCCTCCTTGTTGTGTTAACTAGAGTCAAAGCAGAAAAGTTCTTTAATTTTTAGTTGTTAAACTGATGGGGGAAATATTGAAGGCGGGTATTTGTAACAGTTTTTTTCTATTATTTATTTGTACACTGTTTAGTTTTATTTGTTAGTTTTCAGTTTGTTTGTGACGCAGCAGAACGTAGAAAGAGGAACTGAACATGTATCCAATGGGACTCAATTCCTCTTTTTACATGTACTAATACTGAATATAGAGTTGTGACATCTGTGGGACAAATTAAAACAAACTCTATAAATATACTGTACGTCACATGACATGGATGTTATTGAAACGTAACTCCTTTGAGATATTTCCTGTCAGGAGCCGCCACAGCGAATGATTTGCATGGTTGTTATTGGTTTTAAGTTTTCACAATGAATGCTCTTCCTGACACAACACCTCTATTTATCCGGGCACAGAAGTCACTGGCTTGCAACTGCAATTCATATCTGTGACCTGGGCAGCGCAACACTAACGCTAACCCTGCACTAAATGGCCGGTACATGGAAGTTGTTGATATATAATTATAAATAGCCTTCAATAAAAAGCAAGTGAGCTTCAGAGAGCAGTCGCTGGTGCAATTGGACAGAGGGTCTGTAAACCTGGATCAGGTCTCGGGTAAGAAGGGGCTGCTGAGCTGATCCTTCTGCATGCAAGTTTTTGTGGTATAATGTGAATGATTAACAGTTCATATCCGGTAGGTGTTGGTGAGGTCTTTGTGGTTTTTACATTGACTTTTGTTATAGTTGTGATGTAAAATGTTGTGGTGTTTTTGTTTTGATTTACTGTCCCACTGCTTTTCATTGTTGTTTGTTAGGTGTTTTAACCAGGCTAATGAATTTTAAGACTATAGATTAAAGTAGAATGAAAAACACCTATTTATTTCATCTTTTGTCTTGTGAAGCTGCAGTAAACCAGTGTCATTAGAAGCAACAGTAGAGGTAGAGCAGCTGATATTGTTATAGGACTAATGATGAAATTATTTGAACTACTGTAGTGTGCTGATGAATGATTTGTGTTTCTTCTCCACATAAAGGTGGAAAGTGTAAATCCAGCAGCATGAATCAATGTGAGGACAGAGAGGAGGGAGCCCCTCCCTCTAAAACTAGAAGAACGGAGAGAAAGAAGCAAGCTCAGAGGTGATGATTCTGTCTCCAAGACACAGACAAATCACTGATTTACTGTTACTGTCCATTTAGGACATGAGTGAGAGTCACTGTAGATGTTTTTCTATCAGGTCTCATCAGGGACAAGGATGTTCTGGACCCGAACTCAGCTGTGTGTCCTTCAAGAGTGACAGGTCAAAGAAACATCTAATTCATTTCAAAGGCCAACCTGTATCAGAGTCACAGTAAGTTTTTGTCACTTTGAATCATTAAAAAAAATCTTTATAAACTTTCTCTTATGATAAACATTTGTGTTGTTTCTATTTCTTGATTTGGTTGATTTGTGGTTGAAGTGTTGATGTGAAGGAGAAGCTTTCTTCATTCTGATCATTGATCAAATCTCTATCCAGCCACTAGCTGCTCTGATCCTGTAGAGGGTCTCAGGGGCTGCTCCTCTTCTAATGAAGTGCTCACGTCAGAGGAACTGATCATATCTGATCAAATCTGTTTATTGACGTCTCTACATTAAGGTTTTGGTCAAATGTTTTAAGGCTTCTGCACTTGTAGCAGTAAATTGTTACTGGAGACTTCAGTTGTGATGTTGTTGGCAGTGGAGATGACTGTTTTCCCCAGTGTCGGCACCAGTCCTGACGTCCAACAATGAATGAATGTAGGAAGTAGTTAAATGATCCTAGTTCAACATATTCCCACTGGCAGCTGTCCAGTACAACCAGTCTGATCCCAGCAGACTCCTTGTTCCAACACCTCAGCCTTGATTAATGATGGAGGCAGCGATATACATTGTTCAGAGCTGAGACTGAAACAACTGACTGACAGTAAACCTTCACCACTACAGGGAGTCTCTGACTCACTGCTCACATCCAACATCACTTCATTGGCCCTTTACCTTGTGTGTGTCTCTGTGTGGACTCATTCTTCATGGTTCCTCCACAGAGTGGACCAGCAGAGCTCAGAGGTTCCTAGTGCTCAGTCTGTCCAGCAGCACCAAACACAGCTGGACTCCATATTTATGGTCTGTACATGTACAACTACTATTGTTCATCTGTTGTGTTCAATCATCTCGATGCTGCACTTTTTAAACCAGTGGATTATCACTGTGTCCAACATGGATCTGATGTTTGGCTCCATGGTTTTAGTTGGATCAGGTCATTCATGTAGTTTCTGTTCCAGCTGCTGGAGGAAAACATTGTCATGTTTGTGAAGAAGGAGCTGAAGAAGATCCAGAAGGTTCTGAGTCCAGATTACCCAGAATGCTCAGAGAGTCAGAGGGAGGTTGAGGAGGAGTTGGATAGTGAGGATGAGGAGCAGAGGAGGAGCAGCAGAGATGCATTTTTGAAGATCACAGTGAACTTCCTAAAGAGGATGAAGCAGGAGGAGCTGGCTGACTGTCTGCAGAGCAGTAAGAGGATTTATCTCCACATTTAACATTAGAGACTCAATCACATATGTGTGTGATGTGTTGAAGGTTAAGTTTGTTAATTATGGAATATAATGTAATAATCACAGTTCATTTATTCAGGATCTCCTGCTGCAGCTAGTCATCAACTTAAATCTCGCCTGAAGAAGAAGTTCCAGTGTGTGTTTGAAGGCATCGCTAAAGCAGGAACCCCAACCCTTCTAAACCAGATCTACACAGAACTCCACATCACAGAGGGAGGAACTGGAGAGGTCAACGATGAACATGAGGTCAGACAAATTGAAACAGCCTCCAGGAAACCAGACAGAGCAGAGACAAGCATCAGACCAGAAGACGTCTTCAAAGGCTCAGCTGGAAGAGATGGAGCCATCAGAACAGTGATGACAAAGGGAGTGGCTGGCATTGGGAAAACAGTCCTAACACAGAAGTTCACTCTGGACTGGGCTGAAAACAAAGTCAACCAGGACATACACTTCACATTTCCATTCACCTTCAGAGAGCTGAATGTGCTAAAAAAGGAAAGGTTCAGCTTGGTGGAACTTGTTCACCACTTCTTCAAAGAGACCAGAGAAGCAGGAATCTGCAGGTTTAAGCAGTTTCAGGTTGTTTTCATCTTGGACGGACTGGATGAGTGTCGACTTCCTCTAGACTTCAACAACAC
Source organism: Betta splendens (assembly GCF_900634795.4). Taxonomy (NCBI): domain Eukaryota; kingdom Metazoa; phylum Chordata; class Actinopteri; order Anabantiformes; family Osphronemidae; genus Betta; species Betta splendens. The sequence goes on along the minus strand of NC_040889.2, from coordinate 5,721,580 downwards.
TAAAACCCTGACTGACGTCACAGAGTCCACCTCAGTGGATGTGCTGCTGACAAACCTGATCAGGGGAAACCTGCTTCCCTCTGCTCGCCTCTGGATCACCACACGACCTGCAGCAGCCAATCAGATCCCTTCTACGTGCATTGACATGGTGACGGAGGTCAGAGGGTTCACTGACCCACAGAAGGACGAGTACTTCAGGAAGAGATTCAGCGATGAGCAGCAGGCCACAAAAATCATTTCCCACATCAAGACGTCACGAAGCCTCCACGTCATGTGCCACATCCCAGTCTTCTGCTGGATCACTGCTACGGTTCTGGAGGATGTGTTGAAAAGCAGAGAGGGAGGAGAGCTGCCCAAGAACCTGACTGAGATGTATATACACTTCCTTGTGGTTCAGACCAAGGTGAAGAACATCAAGTATGATGGAGGAGCTGAGGCAGATCCACACTGGAATAGAAAGAGCAGGAAGATGATCGAGTCTCTGGGAAAAGTGGCTTTTGAGGAGCTGCAAAAAAGAAACCTGATCTTCTATGAGTCAAACCTGACAACGAGTGGCATCGATATCAGAGCAGCCTCAGTTTACTCAGGAGTGTTCACACAGGTCTTTAAAGAGGAGAGAGGACTGTACCAGGACAAGACGTTCTGCTTCATCCATCTGAGTGTTCAGGAGTTTCTGGCTGCTCTTCACGTCCATCTGACCTTCATCAACTCTGGAATCAATCTGATGTCACAACAACAACCAGCATCCAGGTCTAAACGGTTTAGAAATAAGGAACATGAATGTACACAGTTCTACCATGACGCTGTGGACAAGGCCTTACAGAGTCCAAATGGACACCTGGACCTGTTCCTTCGGTTCCTCCTGGGTCTTTCACTGCAGGCAAATCAGTCTCTCCTACAAAGTCTGATAACACAGAAAGGACATAGTTTACAAATCAATGAGGAAATAGTTCAGTATATCAAGAAGAAGATCTCAGACTCTCCATCTGCAGAGAAAAGCATTAATCTGTTCCACTGTCTGAATGAACTGAATGATTGTTCTCTAGTGGAGCAGATCCAACAGAACCTGAGATCAGGACGTCTCTCCACTGATGAACTGTCTCCTGCTCAGTGGTCAGCTCTAGTCTTCATCTTACTGTCTTCAGACAAAAACCTTGATCTGTTTGACCTGAAGAAATTCTCTGCTTCAGACGAGGCTCTTCTGAGGCTGCTGCCTGTGGTCAGAGCCTCCAACAAAGCTCTGTAAGTAAATGAAAATTACATTTTTTTTATTTAATTACAGTGGGTACGGAAAATATTTAAACTCTCTTAGTTTTTACTTTTTGTTATATTGCAACCATTTATTAAAAATGAAAGTTCATTTTTTCCTCAATGTACTCACAGCACCTCATATTGACAGAAAAACACAGAATTGTTGACATTTTTGCATTTAAAAAGAAAAACTAAACTGTTACATAGGCATAATTATTCAGACCCTGTGCTCAGTATTTAGATAGGGAATGATGCAGTATTTCCCCACCTGGATTTGGTCCTTTGCCATTACTCCTTGCAGATCCTCTGCAGTTCTGTCAGGTTGGATGGTAAACGTTGGTGGATAGCCATTTTCAGGTCCCTTCAGAGATGCTCAATGAGGTTTAAATCAGGGCTTAGAGTTGCTGTGAAGCCACTCCTTCATTATTTCAGATTTTCTTAGGGTCATTGTCTTGTCATTCATCTTCAATTGCAAACAGTCGTCCTGTGTCTGCAGCCCCCACAGCATGATGCTGTCACCACTATGCTTCAGTACTGGGACTGAAGCATAACGTTTAGAATTAAAGGGGAATGATTATACAAAATCCACTTTTTAGACATTCTGGAGCGTTCCTATGACTCTTTGGGTCACCTTTACATACACTGCATCCTGCATCAGAAACAAATCTACAAAATAACCGAGACATGGTCTGTTTACCCTACTTCCATCAGGTATTTCCACTGCAAGGCCCTGCAAAAGCTTCTGTCTTCAAAACCCCAGACTTCTCAACTCACTCAGTAACCTATACATTGCATACATTGCATTAAAAGATGAGTAAAGATAACAGTTTTTTCCAGCTTTGGAGTACTGGTTGCCAATCAAGTTAGCTTTGATTGTTACATATTTCACTGAACTCTGTTTTTATGAGGGGAAAACACTTTTATTCAGGAAATCATAGTATTAAAATTACATGTTTTTCTCTTTCTAATATGGTAAACTATAAAAGATGAGCCAACCATAATAAAAAAGCATGTGTAAATATAAATTAAAAATTCAATTGTTTAAACACATTCCTTCTCAAATGGTAAATGACTTATTCCACAGGTGGTCTAAATCCAACATACATTGAGTGTTTTATTTTTCGGGAAACTCTGCCTTGATCTACAAACCACGCATGAAGAGATGACAACTCAGATTTCTCACCCCAGGAATCACCAGCACCAGCTCACTAGCCTCTGTAAGCTAGATACCTGTAACAACTTCAGATACAGAGAGATGTTACTGTCAGGTTTATCAAAAATGATCAAAAAACATTTCTAAAAAATTACTAAAAGCATTAAAAATATGTTTGGTCAATATCTAATTCGAACCAATTCTTTGTTTGTTCCCAGGTAGGTCATGCAGTGATTGGCCTGAATATATATCCACAATTTTTTAAAAACATTATATCAGAGCAGCAACACAAGCAGCTCAAATGTACTGTAATGTACAGTAAGTCGTGTTATGAATATTTAATCTGCACAGGCTATTTAGCAAACAAGTTCTCTTACTGAATACTTTACAAAACCAAACTCTACTCTTTCCTACCACCTTGTCAGTCTTCTAACACCAATTACATTCTTCTGCTTAATTTGTAAATGATCCATTAGTAGTTCCATACTGACTCTTACTAGTATGCCACTTATCACCCCCTTACACCCCCTCGCTTGCTCCCCCCCCACTTTAACCACCTTTGTAATGACCCCATTCTCCACTGTCCTCAAGTCCATTGTGTCAGTACCACGGAGATGCCGGACCCACATGCACAGCTTCAGACGAGGTTTTAGGTTTAAAAGGAACAGGCTTTATTCGTTTACAGGCAAGGTCAGTTTAGGCAGGGTCATACGAATCAAAAACAAGCAAGGTTGTTACCAGGTAGACTCGCCTAAGGCACAGACTTTGGAGTCTGGATTATGGAGGCCACTCTTCTCATAGGGGTGTTCTCACTTTGGTTCCACCCCCTCACCACACTAACTTATCTACAATCATGTTCCCCTCCACATAGTGCACACCTTTTCTTCCTTCCTTTTCTTACAGACCTTTGATATGTGTCCAAACTGTTGACAATGGTAACATCTCACTGGATTTGGAACAAACTCTCTCACTAAATACTTTACAAAACCAAACTCTACTACACCAATTACATTCTTCTGCTTGATGTGTAAATGATCCATTAGTACATCCAAGTTAAATACAGAGTGTCACAGCAAAGGGTCTGAATACCTTGACCATGTGATATTTCAGTTATTATTATTCATGTATTATGTTTTAAATATTTTTAATATATATTTTTTTCTCTGCTTACTAGACTGAATGTGTGTAACTTGTCAGAGAGAAGCTGTGAAGCTCTGTCATCAGTTCTCAGCTCTCAGTCCTCTAGTCTGAGAGAACTGGACCTGAGTAACAACAACCTGCAGGATTCAGGAATGAAGCTACTGTCTGCTGGACTGAAGAGTCCTCACTGTCGACTGGAGACTCTCAGGTCAGGCTTCATTAACTTATATACATTCTTTGTAGCTTGTCAACATGATCTTGTCAGATATCTGAACAAAATGTTTTCTGACTATATATAAGGAGACTGTAATTCTCACACTATAGAGCGCACCTAGGTTTAAGATGCACACTAGGGATGGCCGCATCGCTTCATAAGCCCCACAAGAGATGTTGCAAATTTAAACTGCAACGATTGAACTTACAAAATTAAACAGCCCCACAATTACTTTGTCATACACTTTAAGTCTTTCTTTCACTGTTTCATCAACTGTTCCCTCATAGCGGACAGAGCTGCTGAGGGAGTGTCCTGACAGGCGTTTTCGTCTCTGTTTCTTTGGGGTGGTGATTGTTTTAGCTTATGTTGAGTGCAGCAACTCCTGTGTGGTGTAAGAATAGAGGGAAACGTCTTTACAATATCATTTGGTGAACTAGCCATTTATTTAAGGCAGAAAGAATCCACTTTGTCGACTCTGACAAGGTGATGTGGTGAGCAAGTCAATCGCATATGCGTGCTTCCTTAAAAACATGTATGTAACACTGGTAGCAGTCACAACGCAGGCCTCAACAGCTTTAAAGATCCATGCACACGCTTTTTTCATGCTCCACATTGCTAAAGAATTGGACCTTGATGTCTCAGTAAGGTGTCTGTAACTTTTCATGCCAAAAAGCGCTGTAGACCGCCCACACGGCCCGTCTGAAAATGTGTGTTTTTAGCTCTCGTCCACAACGCTCTATTTTTGGGAGTGTGTCAGAAGCTAAACTGATCGCCACACCCCTTTAAGGAAGCGCATAGCCGTGGGAATCAAACGTCATGGTCACTGAATCCATTGTAACAGTGACACTGGCTGACTCGTCCTCGTAGTGGAGTTCAACCATACGTTTGATCCAAAATCTGACTCTGAAGTTGAATGGGAGGCTGTTGAAGTGGTTACACTTCGACTGGCGCAAGGTACGTCTAACTGGCAGATTCACGTTTAATTTAATTTGATTTATATAATACGCAACTTGATTAGCTGCTAATGCTAATACTAATGGTTGCAAATTAGCAGCCTGAATTAATACAACAGAATATTCATAACACGACTACAGCTTGTTTGGGAGCATAGCTTGATAAACTAATATAAACTAATTTTTACATGTTTTTTTATTTCTCGTTCTGCTGCTGTGTGAAAATATTTTTTCTATAATGGGATCTTCAGCTGCAGCTTATATTTTGCCATATTTGTCTGTAATTAAGTGCCAATGTTGGATCAGTGAATGCCTACAGAGGCATGGTGTGACAGCAAATATTGCTTTCAAGATATTGCATGTCTTTATTACTTTTATTAATAAATTAAAATTTCGATAAATCTTACCTCAAGACGCCTGAACTAGTTGCCAAACCTACTGTCATGTATGGTTGATGATCCAGGACTGGAGCCAGTATGATTGAATGTGTATTCATTACAGAACACATTTAATATACAGTATATCAGACAATTACACATGCATGGAATAAATCAGTATCTCAGAAATTCATAAAAAACTTTAGAACATTTTACTATTTACAGATTAATCATAATGTACCTGGGAACTCTGTTTGTAAACCATAGTTTTGTTTCTAAATATATATTGACCTAATATTTTTTTTAATTGCTTTTAGTAAGGTGTATGATATATCAAGTGATAATATATAACAAATAGAAATTATTGTTTTTTTTAGTAATATATCTGTGTGTATCTCAAGTTGTTGCAGGTATCTAGCCTAGAAGTCTTGTCAGCTGGTGCTGGGGACTTCTAGGGCGAAGAGTCCAAGTCATCCCACCTTCCCTGGTCTGGATCAGGGCAGTGTTTCCTGAGGGACAAGGCACCTATGTTGGACTTAGACCACCTGTGAAATACCTAAATTATTGTTTTTTTTGGCAATACCTCAATAAAAGCTGAAATATTCTAAAACATTTGTCTGTTTTCCCTCATTAGGTATATACATACAAAAATAGTTCAGTGAAACAGCAATAGTCAAAGCCAACTTTATTTTTAACCAATGCACCAGCACTATAATGCTGGATAAGTTACCATCACAGTTCAATTTGCAGACCACAAAATGAACGGGTAGGATTCATAGTTATGTTGAAAGTGTTGTGAGTCTCCTCCCAACCTCAGAGGGCGGCACTGAGTAACTGTTTTCTTCCGGGAACATCATTAACTGGGGGACTATTTAAGTGGAGGATGGAGACTCCTCCAGTTGTCAGTGCGTTATGGTGGACTCTCTGTTTGCATCTGGCTTCCTGCATGACGGTTGTTTTTTTGTTTAGTGTGGATTGTAAACAGCCCTACTACTCCTAATTTGGCTACTCAGTGCAGCGACCTATTGTGTCCTGATTTTGTTTGGTAGTTACTTCTGTTTAGTATTATTCCTCTGTTTAGTTAGTCTGGTCCTGCTTCACAGTGCGCCTCAGTTTAGTTTATGAACCTTTTTCCTACTCTGTAGTGACCCTCTGTTTTGTGTAGTATAATAAATATCGTTTTGTATTCTGCCATCCTCGCCTGTTACTGCTTTTGGGTTCCGTCCTGTCTGGTCTTGGGGGTGTTTGTAACAGAAAGCATAGTTTCTGGAGTGGAACAGGTACAGTCATGAGCAGTTGGCTGGGGAGATGTGAGGATCTTTTTTGTCTTCACATGTTGGAAGACATCAGAAGCGGTGCAGCTGCTGTACAGATGGAGGATGCAGCTGTTTTCCTTGACACCACTCTAGAAGGTATAAAGAATAGAATAGCAGATTAATGAAATGACCAGTATTTCCTATGTATCTCACAACATTTACAGATCTAAACAATAAATAGAGGTAGTTAGATCAGTTTTAATGTTAATGTTTGGAGCAGACAAGTTTTCAACTTATTTTATAGTGCTGGTTTGTTAAAGATTAACATGACATTAATGACCTCCTTTCTATCAGGTTGCTCAAATTCCGCTCAGAGGGCCGGTAGGACAGGGATGTTTACAAGGTCCTATTGAAGATGGTCACATCACATTTTCCACATAATCTGCACCATAACACTAGAGTTACAAATTACCCGTCAACAGACTAAAATATCAAAATAAGTTGACCAACTGCATACAGAGTAAATACATAGACAATAATATAGATCATATTATGAACTACTGAAATGTGAAATGCAAAATCTCTGTCAAATAAAACTGCATATTGGCCAACAAATGATTATACTGTTGTTAAATGCGGCTACCTTGTCTTCTACAAGGTAGCCGCGTGTCAGTTTGAGAAGCAACCTCCTCGCGTTCGGTAGCTGGCATGTGTCAGTCTGTATATAAAAAATATGTCACGTTTACAGATAAAGTAGCTGACTAGACAACACACATGTTAGACTTGGATAGAACCTGCCATAACCCAAATTCACGGGTCTACTCGGGCTACAACATACACACGACAGGCTCGGTAGTAATTAGAAACACAGCTGACTCTCACAACTTACTAGCGCTAGCCGCTAACGCCAGCCGCTAACGCCAGCCGCTAACGCTGCGCTACTATCGCGCTAGCAGCTATAATGTGAGCTGAGTAAATGACCTCAGTACCAAATATCACACGATTCGAACCGGAGAAATGCTGGAGAGGCTTGGACTCATCAAAATTGCGTGGTAACGCAACGGTTCTAGCAATTAGCATTCCTTACACAGGAGGGAAGCAACATTATAAACAGAGAAACTTCTGGAGTACATACATCAAATAAGTATCAAGCATGTACTTATGTTTGGGGAAGCAGCAAGTGGGCGCTTCTTCAACCTGAGTGACTTCTTCTTCTTTTGTCTTTTAAATGGCGAGTGGCAACCTACAGAAAGGCGCATTAGCGCCACCTCCTATGGTAGACTGTGCAGTGAGTGACTTATTCTTTTGTCTGTGCCTGGAGAGACTGAAACGAAATGTTTCAGGTACATTTAGGGGTCCAGGTTTGTCTGGGGGGGGCGAAGCTGGTTCTGTGATTGGTCAGCGCAAATGCAGACGTATCGAGGCCACCAAATTTAAACAAAGGTTCTTGAACTGGATTGGATAAACTCTCAAAAATGTGAAATAAGTAGGGGGCGTACTTCTAACACACCAGGAGTGTCTTAATATGACCCAGGGAGTGGAAAAAACGTACCAGAATGTCCAAAAAGTGAATTTTGCATGTGCATGGACCTTTTAAGTCGGATGTGCAAGGTGTACACAGCTCGGCAGCATGAAGCTTATAAGCCGGTAAAAATCCACAAATTAGCTACAGAATTGTTTAAGACACTGGGTTTAAAGTGCTGGAAAGAAATAGGAAATTACGGTAAACAAAGAACAAATCTTGATTGTAGAATAAATCTATAAACTGCTTAACATTATTTTCTATCCTTTTTCAGTCAAAACAGGAAAACTCAGGTTGCTTGGCAACGGCGCTGGCGGAGTCAGCTGCTGGTTGTTCTTCAAACTCTTTTTACTAACTTTTATAGTTAAATTGTCTCTACAATTTGTGTTTTTCTGTATGTATTGTTTACAAAGCCCAACTCCACAGGAATCAGTAGTTTATTTTCTCAGCTTTGGATTAACCTTTTTTTGCAACAATGTGTATCGGACCACACGCACGTTGTGTTTCCCAGAGACAGACACATTTTCCCGGAGGAGGACACGCAGATGCTATCACGCTGGTAGGAAACTTTAGGACTGCTTTAGACCTGCCCCCCCCCCCCCCCCCCTCCATGATCATGGGGAACGTTAAATCGATCTCTGACAAGCTCAAAACTGACAAGCTTGTCGCGCTCATAAGACATCAACCAATAAAGACAGAGCAGCATCATGTTGCTCATGGAGACGTGGCTGACCCCACACATGCCTGACTCGGCTGTTTCTCTGGATAACTTTCATCTGCCACATGCGGACAGAACAATGGAAAGAGGAAAGGAAGAGACCTGGCTGTGTTTGTTAATGTGCGATGGTGCAAACCTGGACACTTTACAGTTATAAAGCTATGTATATGTATATATATATACACTATACTATACTATACGACTATACTGATTGAACTATCCTGCCTGCATATTATATATATATAAAAACTCCCTGCTCACCCCACGTGGGTGGTCACATCCACTTTCCAAGCTCGGGTCCTCTACCAGAGGCCAGGAAGCTTGAGGGTTCTGCGCAGTATCCTTGCTGTTCCTAGGACTGCACTTTTCTGGACTGAGATGTCGGATGTTATTCCAGGGATCTGTTGTAGCCATTCCTCCAATTTGGGGGTCACTGCCCCCAGTGCTCCAATCACCACAGGCACCACTGTGGCCTTCACCTTCCAAGCCTTCTCCAGTTCTTCTCTGAGCCCTTGGTATTTCTCTAGTTTCTCATGTTCCTTTTTCCTGATGTTGCCATCGCTTGGTATTGCCACATCCACCACTACGGCTTTCCTCTGCTCTTTATCCACCACCACAATGTCTGGTTGGTTCGCCATTACCATTCTGTCAGTCTGGATCTGGAAGTCCCACAGGATCTTGGCTCGCTCGTTCTCTACCACCTTGGGAGGTGTTTCCCACTTTGACCTTGGGGTTTCCAGTCCATACTCTGTGCAGATGTTCCTGTATACTATGCCAGCCACTTGGTTATGGCGTTCCATGTATGCTTTCCCTGCCAGCATCTTACACCCTGCAGTTATGTGCTGGACCGTCTCAGGGGCACAGTCTACACCTTGGGTCTTGTCTGGTGTGGTAGATCTGGGCCTCTATGGCTCTGGTGCTCAGGGCCTGCTCCTGTGCAGCCAGGATGAGTGCCTCTGTGCTGTCCTTCAGCCCAGCCCTTTCAAGCCATTGGTAGGATTTGTTGAGATCAGCCACTTCAGTTATGTTCCGGTGGTACATCCCGTGTAAGGGCTTGTCCTCCCATCATTCAATTCAATTCAATTCAATTAAATTTTATTTATATAGCGCCAAATCACAACAAAGTTATTTCAAGGCACTTTACAAAGTAAGGTTTAAAACCTCACACAACTAAACCCAACAAATCCCACATACAGCAAGCATTTAATTTGACAGCAACAGTGGAGAGGAAAAACTCCCTCTCTAACGAGGAAGAAACCTCCAGCAGAACCAGACTGGATGTGGGCGGCCATCTGCCTCGACCGGTTGGGGTGAGAGGATAGAGAGATAGAAAAGCACAGCAACAAGCAACAACAAGCAACAACAGAGCATAGGCAGGATGGTAGGACCAGGGACTGGACGCAGGCAGAATGGTTGGATCCGCAGCTGCCCATTACAGACACCAAACTTTGAGTCCAATGATACCTGTAGGTGAGGACAGAGAGGGAGAAAGAGTGGGGGGGGGGGGGGGGGGGGGGGGGGGGGGGAGGAGAGAAGCACAACTACTGGACAGAAAGAGACAAGGTTAGTTAAACATGGGACAATGATGGGAGGTTATGGGACAGAGGAGGTAGAAGGAAACAGAGGAGCTCAGTGTATAAATTAAGTCCCCCAGCAGTCTATGTCTATTGCAGCTTAACTAAGAGATGGTTCCTGTGACTAACAATAATTGCCAGTGACCCGAACCATCTCTAACTATAAGCTTTATCAAAGAGGAAGGTTTTAAGCCTAATCTTAAAGGTGGAGAGTGTGTCAGCTTCTCGAACCTGAAGAGGGAGCTGGTTCCAGAGGAGAGGAGCTTGGTAGCTAAAAGCTCTGCCCCCTGTTCTACATTTAAACACTCTAGGAACCACAAGTAGCCCAGCGCTCTGAGAACGAAGTGTTCTGCTGGGAGCATAAGGAACTATAAGGTCTTTAAGATAAGAAGGAGCTTTATCATTGAGTACTTTGTATGTGAGTAGGATAATTTTAAATTCTATCCTACATTTTACAGGCAGCCAGTGCAGAGAAGCTAATGTAGGAGAAATGTGATCTCTCTTTCTAAGTCCTGTCAGAACTCTGGCTGCAGCATTTTGAATGAGCTGTAGGCTTTTTAAGGAGCTGTTAGGACATCCTATGAGTAAGGAGTTACAGTAGTCCAGCCTAGAGGTAACAAATGCATGGATCAGTTTCTCTGCATCGCTCTGAGAGAGGATGCTTCTGATTTTAACTATATTTCTAAGGTGGAAGTAGGCGGTTCTGGAGATTTGTTTAATGTATGATGTAAAAGAGAGATCCTGGTCAAACATGACACCAAGGTTCCTCACAGTAGAATCTGAAGCTAATGTTATGCCATCCAGGGTGGCTATCTGACTCAATAGTGTCTCTCTCAGATTTTTAGGCCCAACAATAAGAATCTCGGTTTTATCTGAGTTTAGTTGAAGGAAGTTTTGGGACATCCAGGATTTGATGTCTTTTAAACAACCCTGAATTTTGACTAGTTGATCTGTTTCATTTGGTTCCAAGGACATGTATAGCTGAGTATCATCTGCGTAAAAATGAAAATTAATAGAATGCTTTCTAATAATCTCACCTAGAGGAGACATGTATAGGCTAAACAGAATTGGACCCAGCACAGAACCCTGTGGAACTCCATAGCTAATCCTTGTGCGTGTGGAGAATTTATCATTAACATGAACAAACTGGAATCTGTTCAACAAATAGGATTTAAACCATCCCAATGCTGTTCCATTAATCCCGATTCTATGTTCTAGTGTCTGTAATAGAATGTTATGATCAATTGTATCAAATGCAGCACTAAGATCTAACAGGACAAGGACAGAAACTAGACCATTGTCCGAAGCTAATAGAAGATCATTAGTGACTCTAACCAGAGCTGTTTCTGTGCTATGATGTTTTCTAAATCCTGACTGAAAAACTTCGTACAGGTTATTCCCACTAAGGTGGTCAGATAATTGTTTAGCCACGATTTTTTCCAGAATCTTGGAAATAAAGGGTAAATTTGAAATGGGCCTATAGTTGGCTAGTTGTCCAGGGTCAAGGGTTGGTTTTTTCAATAGAGGTTTGACCACAGCCACCTTAAAAGCCTGTGGTACATAGCCTAGTTGTAAAGATTGGTTGATTTGATTTAATAAGGATGAGCTGATTAAAGGTAGAACTTCTTTGAGTAATCTGGTTGGGATTGGATCTAAAAGACAAGTGGACGACTTGGCAGAGTTAATTATTGAGGTTAACTCCATATGAGTTATGGGGGAGAAGCTGTCTAGGTAAGACAGAGGATTTAATAAATTTAAAGTTGATGGGTCTAGACAGTGCTTTCTGTCATTTGGAAGAAGTCGCTGCTGAATGTTTTTTCTAATGATGATAATTTTATTAGTAAAGTAGTTCATAAAGTCATTGCTGCTGAGATTTAAGGGGATGGTAGACTCAATACAGCTATGACTCTTTGTCAGCCTGGCTATAGTGCTGAAAAGAAACCTGGGGTTGTTTTTGTTTTCCTCAATTAGGGAGGAATAATATGTTTTTCTAGCAGCACAAAGTGCTTTTTTATATTTCATTAGACTGTCCTTCCATGCAATGCAGTTTACATTTATTTTGTTGGAACGCCACTGTCTTTCTAGTTGTCTAGTCCTTTGCTTTAGGCTGCGGATGTCTGAGTTATACCACGGAGCTAACCTCCTCTGATTTACTGTCTTCTTCTTCAGAGGAGCCACTGTGTCTAACATTGTACGTAGAGAAGCTGCAGCATCATCTACAAGACAGTCAACCTGTTCATAAGGATTAAGGTGACTGTTCTCTGTGTATCTACAAGACATTGAGGCAAAAGATGATGGAATCATCTGCTTGAATCTGGCAACAGCATTGTCAGATAAACATCTGCTATAGTAACATTTCTTTCCAGCTGTTATAGGGTCAGTTGTACTAAATTCAAAAGTTAATAAGAAATGGTCAGATAACAGAGGGTTTTGGGGAAGAACTATTAAATTATCGATTTCAACCCCATATGTCAGGACAAGATCTAGGGTGTGGTTAAAACGATGAGTGGGTTCATTTACCTGCTGTGTAAAACCAATAGTGTCTATTAAGGAGTTAAAAGCAGTGCTGAGACAGTTGCTGTCAACATCTACATGAATGTTAAAGTCTCCCACTACAATGACTTTATCTGTGCTAAGAACTAAGTCAGATAAGAATTCAGAGAATTCAGTTAAGAACTCTGAATATGGAGCAGGAAGACGGTAAACAATACAAAATACAACTGGCTTCTGAGTTTTAGAGTCTGGGTGAGAAAGGCTCAGAGTGAGGCTCTCAAATGAGTTATAACTATGTTTAGGTTTAGGAGTAATTAATAAATCTGATTTATAAATGGCTGCTACTCCTCCACCTCTACCTGTACATTTTGGAACATGATAGTTGATGTGACTCATTGGAGTCGACTCATTTAAAGTAACATATTCATCCTGCTGCAGCCAGGTTTCAGTGAGACAGAACAGATCTATGTGATGGTCACTTATCAAGTCATTTATTAAAAAGGATTTAGATGAGAGAGATCTGATATTTAATAAACCACACTTCATTAGCTTACCATTACTTTGTTCTGTAAGAGGAACTGTTTTGATGTTTATTAAATTCTGGTAAGTCACTCCTCTTTGATTTGTTTGTGACTTGTATAGTTTAGGTGGTCGAGAAGCAGACACAGTCTCTATGCGATAACTAAGACTAAGAGTGGGTCGCGGCTGTAGAGAACATGCAGAGAGGCGTGTAAGACTGCAACTCTGCGTCCTGGGCTCCACTCTGAGTTGTCACGGAGTGGGGGGACTAAGCAACATGGCCATATTACTAGAAAGCAGAGAGGCTCCGTTCAACGTGGGATGGACGCCGTCTCTTCTAATCAGCCCAGGTTTTCCCCAAAAAGTGCTCCAATTAGCCACAAAGCCCACATCGTTTGCAGGACACCACCTAGACAACCAGCGGTGGAGCATGGTCCCTCTTCCAGCATCTCATCCTCTGTTCTCCACTGCCTGAGACATTCACTCAGCACGTCATCTGTCGAGGCCTTATCCTTGATGTACTTATGGATCTTGGATGTTTCATCCTGGATAGTGGCTCTCACGCTCACTAGTCCTCGGCCTCCTTCCTTGCGGCTAGCGTACAGTCTCAGGGTGCTGGATTTGGGGTGGAACCCTCCATGCATGGTGAGGAGCTTTCGTGTCTTAACATCTGTGGTCTGTATCTCTTCCTTTGGCCACCTTATTATTCCCGCAGGGTATCTGATCACTGGCAGGGCATAGCTGTTTATTGCCTGGGATTTGTTCTTGCCATTGAGCTGGCTTCTTAGGACTTGCCTTACTCGTTGGAGGTATTTGGCTGTTGCCGCATTCCTTGTTGCCTGTTCAAGGTTGCCGTTTGCCTGTGGTATTCCAAGGTACTTGTAATTGTCCTCAATGTCTGCTATTGTTCCTTCTGGGAGTGAGACCCCTTCTGTGTGGGTTACCTTGCCTCTCTTTGTCACCATCCTCCCACATTTTTCGAGCCCGAATGACATCCCGATGTCCGAGCTGTAGATCCTGGTGGACAGTGCATCTCCTTGGTATATGCCACATTTGATGAATACTTGGGCAAGTGGCTTCCCATTGGCTTCAAGGGTGGTTCTCCACAACCTCATCGAGTTTGCAATGAAGGCCCTTAGAGTTCTGTTGATGTTGTACAGCTCCAAGCATTCAGTGATCCATGTGTGTGGCATTGAGTCATAGGCTTTCTTGTAGTCGATCCAGGCTGTGCACAGGTTGGTGTGTCGCGTTCTGCAGTCTTGGGCGACTGTTCTGTCTACCAGGAGTTGGTGTTTGGCTCCTCTGGTATCCTTACTAATGCCCTTCTGTGCTTCGCTCATGTATTGACCCATGTGCCCACTTATCTTAGCTGCGATGATGCCTGACATGAGCTTCCATGTTGTGGGGAGACAGGTTATTGGCCGGTAGTTGGATGGGACTGCACCCTTTGAGGGATCCTTCATTATCAGGATCGTTCGCCCTTCGGTTAGCCATTCAGGGTGAGTCCCATCCTTTAGCAGCTGGTTCATTTGGGCTGCCAGGCGCTCGTGGATTGCAGTGAGCTTCTTTAGCCAGTAGGCGTGGATCATGTCAGGGCCAGGTGCTGTCCAGTTTTTCATACCTGAGACTCTTTGTTGGATGTCTGCCACTGTGATAGTCACTGGGTTCTGTTCAGGGAGGTTGCTGTGGTCTTCCCTCAGATCCACCAGCCACTGTGCATCACTGTTGTGTGATGCCTCCCTTTCCCATATACCCTTCCAGTACTGTTCAGTTTCCAGCCTTAATCTCGCCATGATCTTATCTTTCAGGTCAGTCGCTGCCTCGCTCAGCGTATCTGTGCTCATTGGGGCTTCGTACCCAATTTCCGGTTGGGGAGATGGTGAAACCTCCCCTCTGACCTGGCGTCCTGGCTCCCCCTTGCCGTAGCATTTGTGTTGTATCTCGTCAATCTCAAGTTGTGATAGCAGTTGCCGTTTGTGGATGTTGGAACACTGAGCTACTAGTTGCTTCGCAGTCAGTCTTGAATGTGGGTTTCTCCGTTCTCATTCGCCACACATTCTTTTCATGTAACCCCTCTGACTAGGGTTACTTGAGTAGTAGCATTCCAACAGTTCTCTGTTCTCGCATCTCAGCCATTTCTTTCTTGTTCCAGTAGCCCATTTCTCGTCAAGGTGCTCTGGTTCCCCAACACCTGATGCAGACCTTGCCCAAGTATCCATCAAATGTGGCATATACCAAGGAGATGCACTGTCCCCACTGCTGTTCTGCATAGGTCTGAACCCCCTCAGCCAAATAATAAACAAGACTGGCTATGGATACCGACTCCGGAACGGGGCCACCATAAGTCACCTCCTCTCCTGTGTAACGGACTACATAAACTTCTGCTGTGAAAACACTGTTCCCACCAGGCGGGTTCGGTGTTTCACCAACAGCAAGCCATGGGTCACCCCTGATATTAAAGCTCTGCTAAAGGAGAAGAAGAGAGCATTTAAATCAGGGGACAGGGAGGAGCTGAGGAGGGTGCAGAAGGAGCTGAGGAGGAAAATCCGTGAGGGGAAGTCCAGCTACAGGAGGAAGATGGAGAAGCAGAACAATGTCAGTGAGGTGTGGAGAAGCCTTAAAACCATCTCAGGCTTCAAAGCTCCACACCCACAGGCTGAGGGGGACCTGAGCTGGGTCAACGAGCTGAACTCACACTTTAATAGGTTTGACCAAGCACCCAGTCACACCTCCCAGCAGCTGCCTCCGAACCTCTTGTCACCTCATACCACTGGATTACCAGCCCCCACAGCCCTTCACACCTTTACACAAAGCCCTCTACCCTCAGCCCTGACGACTGGTGACTCATCCCAACCACACCCCCTCACTTCACACCACACTGAGTCACTTCCTCAACCCCTCACTTCACACCACACTAAGACACTCCCTCCACCCCTATCCTTCTCCAGCACCCAGGTGAGAAGTGAGCTCAGGAAGATCAAGGCCAGGAAAGCAGCTGGACCAGACGGCATCAGCTCCAGACTCCTTAAGTCCTGTGCAGGCGAACTGTGTGGAGTTATGGAGCATGTCTTCAACCTGAGCCTCAAGCTGAGGGTGGTACCACAGCTCTGGAAGACCTCCTGCGTGGTACCAGTGCCCAAGACACCGCACGCCAAAGACCCCAGCAGCTTCAGACCAGTGGCTCTGACATCACACCTGATGAAGACACTGGAGAGACTGGTCCTGGGTAACCTCCGTTCTGCGGTGGGAACCTACCTGGACCCGCTGCAGTTCGCCTACCGACACGGCATAGGAGTAGACGACGCTGTCATCTTCCTCCTACATCGAGCCCTTTCCCACCTAGAGAAGCCCGGCAGCACTGTGAGGATCATGTTCTTTGACTTCTCCAGTGCCTTCAACACCATCCAGCCGATGCTTCTGAAACACAAACTGGAGGAGGCTGGTGTGGACCTTCATCTGACGGAGTGGATTATGGACTATCTCACAAACAGGCCTCAGTTTGTGAGAGCCAGGGACTGTGTGTCTGACACTCTGACCTGCAGTGTGGGGGCCCCACAGGGGACTGTACTGGCCCCCTTCCTTTTCACCCTCTACACGTCAGACTTCAGACACAACACGGACAGCTGTGTTCTGCAGAAGTTCTCTGATGACTCTGCGATCGTCGGACTGATCACCGATGATGACGATGCAGAGTACAGAGGACTCACTCAGAACTTTGTGGACTGGTGCCAGCGGAACCACCTCCTGATCAATGCAGGGAAAACGAAGGAGATGGTGGTGGATTTCCGCAGACAGCAGCCTGCTGTCATACCACCGATGCACATCCAGGGAAGGGACATTGAGAGAGTGGACTCTTTCAAGTACCTGGGAGTGCATCTGAACAATAAACTGGACTGGACTCATAACACGGATGCACTGTACAGGAAGGGTCAGAGCAGACTCTACCTGCTGAGGAGACTGCGGTCTTTTGGAGTGAAGGGGCCACTCCTGAAGACCTTCTATGACTCTGTGGTGGCATCAGCCATCCTGTACGGGGTGGTCTGCTGGGGCAGCAGCATCACAGCGAGGGACAGGAAGAGACTGGACAGGATCATCAGAAAGTCCAGCTCTGTCCTGGGCTGCACTCTGGACACGGTGCAGGAGGTGGGTGAGAGAAGGGTCCTGGCTAAACTGACATCCATCATGGACCAGGTCTCTCACCCACTGGAGGACTCACTGTCTGCTCTGCAGAGCAGCTTCAGTAGCAGACTGATCCACCCTCGCTGTGTGAAGGAGAGATATCGTAGATCCTTCCTACCTGCTGCTGTCAGACTGTACAATCAGAACTGTTGACCACATCCCACCACAGTCACTCACCCACTGCATCAGTGGTTTATATAGCAACCTGCTCTGCACAATATTTGTGTAAATCTGTGAACAATCATGTATATTGTTACCGGTACAAATCTTATACCCATTACTGTGCAATAACCCTGCAATGACCTCATACTCACTCTAACTGTACTGTACTGCTTTGTACTGTGCCAACACAAACTGTTCTGTACCTGTATTCTTGCTCATCTGTACTGCTGTTGTGAGAGGTAATTTCCCCACTGCGGGACTATTAAAGGTTTTCTTATTCTTATTCTTATTCTCTACATGGATGACATCAAGCTGTACGCCAAGAGTGAGCGAGACATCGACTCGCTGATCCACACCACCAGGATCTACAGCTTGGACATCGGGATATCATTCGGACTCGAAAAATGTGGGAGGATGGTGACAAAGAGAGGCAAGGTAATCCACACAGAAGGGGTCTCACTCCCAGAAAGAAGAATAGCAGACATTAAGGACAATTACAAGTACCTTGGAATACCACAGGCAAACGGCAACCTTGAACAGGCAACAAGGAATGCGGCAACAGCCAAATACCTCCAAAGAGTAAGGCAAGTCCTAAGAAGCCAGCTCAATGGCAAGAACAAATCCCGGGCAATAAACAGCTACGCTCTGCCAGTGATCAGATACCCTGCGGGAATAATAAGGTGGCCAAAGGAAGAGATACAGACCACAGATGTTAAGACACGAAAGCTCCTCACCATGCATGGAGGGTTCCACCCCAAATCCAGCACCCTGAGACTGTACGCTAGCCGCAAGGAAGGAGGCCGAGGACTAGTGAGCGTGAGAGCCACTATCCAGGATGAAACATCCAAGATCCATAAGTACATCAAGGATAAGGCCCCGACAGATGACGTGCTGAGTGAATGTCTCAGGCAGTGGAGAACAGAGGATGAGATGCTGGAAGAGGGACCATCATGGGAGGACAAGCCCTTGCACGGGATGTACCACCGGAACATAACTGAAGTGGCTGATCTCAACAAATCCTACCAATGGCTTGAAAGGGCTGGGCTGAAGGACAGCACAGAGGCACTCATCCTGGCTGCACAGGAGCAGGCCCTGAGCACCAGAGCCATAGAGGCCCAGATCTACCACACCAGACAAGACCCAAGGTGTAGACTGTGCAAAGAGGCCCCAGAGACGGTCCAGCACATAACTGCAGGGTGTAAGATGCTGGCAGGCAAAGCATACATGGAACGCCATAACCAAGTGGCTGGCATAGTATACAGAACATCTGCGCAGAGTATGGACTGGAAACCCCAAGGTCAAAGTGGGGAAACACCTCAACCCTACCAAGGTGGTAGAGAACGAGCGAGCCAAGATCCTGTGGGACTTCCAGATCCAGACTGACAGAATGGTAATGGCGAACCAACCAGACATTGTGGTGGTGGATAAAGAGCAGAGGAAAGCCGTAGTGGTGGATGTGACAATACCAAGCGATGGCAACATCAGGAAAAAGGAACATGAGAAACTAGAGAAATACCAAGGGCTCAGAGAAGAACTGGAGAAGGCTTGGAAGGTGAAGGCCACAGTGGTGCCTGTGGTTGGAGGAATGGCTACAACAGATCCCTGGAAAAACATCCGAAATCTCAGTCCAGAAAAGTGCAGTCCTAGGAACAGCAAAGATACTGCGCAGAACCCTCAAGCTTCCTGGCCTCTGGTAGAGGACCCGAGCTTGGAAAGTGGATGAGACCACCCGCGGAGGGTGAGAATAGAGTGTGTATATATATATATATATATATATATATATATATATATATATATATATATATATATATATATATATATATATATATATATATATATATATATGACTTGGATACGGGGGGGGGTCCGCAGGACTTGGATACATGGGGGGGGTCCGAACCCCGGGTTAGGGCGAATAAGCGAATAAGCATCCAGTGTGGGTCCTTGGGCATGGGGAACCAGAGCACCTTGGCGAGAATTGGGCTACTGGAACAAGAAAAAAATGGCTGAGATGCGAGAACAAGGCTCGAATCATAGGGCGGAGTGAGTGAGCATCCAGTGTGGGAGAGGTGCAATGAAAAGACCGATGCCCAAGAGGTACAGCCAGAGGCTACAAGCCTTGGCAAGCCGGTGCTGGTGGAACTGAGGGAAGACATAAAACATCGTCATATAGCCTGTTGTAGAACAATCACTTTACCAAGTGTCAGCTGGCCTAGTGGTTAAGGAGTGTGGCTGTAATTTTTTTCTTCCTGGGTTCGAGTCTCAGCAGGAGCACTCTTTTCAATTTTAATTATTGGAAAAACAGTGTCTCATCATTATCATTTGACCCACGAGATAACATCGTTGTAATATTTAGTGCATGGATCCCCAAGACTACGAACCACTGGTCGCCTGTGGGGGACAGTTATAGTATTTAGTATAGTTATGTACGTAAGTAAGTTATGGCAAATTACGGCAGTTTAAAACCAAAAATAAGAAGCTGAGCGGTGCGCCCTCCCGCGTGCAGCGTTCAATTTGTGGCAGACAAGCTACTGTAACCCTGATTTCTCCCTGTTGGTACGCGCTACAATTTTCTTTACGTTTTATTCTTCTTTAGTGCACCACACGGGAAGACAGTACGGCACATCTACACTTTTTTCTTTATGCCGCTCTTACTCAACGCGCGTCACCTTTTTCCTGTCCCCCGTCAACAAGGGCAGGTAGGAGCTAATGTTAATTACAAATAAAATCACAGTAGCTGAAATGCCACGTTTCCCAAACATAAAATAAAAAAAATAAAAAGGAATACTAACTAATGTTACACTTGTCAGGAACACGCTGAGGAGGACCCATATGCACAGCGACGACACGACGTGAGGCTTCAGAGGATTTATTGTGTCTCTGGGTCGGATATGGGGTGCCAAATGTAAAAGGAGCACCTATAACTAGTTTTCTCACATTTAACTAAATGACACAACATGTTTTCTCACATTTAGTTAAATGTGCAAAAGTCTAAATGTAAATGTTAAATTTAAATGTAAATGTTAAATGTTAAATCTAAATGTAAATGTTAAATGTAAATGATCGAACTGAATATTTAAGTAGACTCGACCCCCTATTATCCTAGATCAGTGACGCGGACTCAAACACGTCAAACAGTACGCATAGCTCCACCCACATCTGACTCTGGATCGGTGCACGAAAATACTGAAGAGAAGCCTGAAGTCGAAGCCATCATGGCCGCCAGCTCCGACTCCCTCCCGTTGGGGGAGATTGAAGGGGCTGTAACGGCAGGTGTGCGGGCTGAGGCTCTGCTTCAAACTGCTGTTCTGTCGTAAACACCATTAATGAGGAGTTAAGTAGGTCTAAATAGAATATTTCTGTGGCGCCGGTGGAGAATTAGTTGGCTAACTATACTAGCTAGCCGAAGTTACGTCCAGGCTAATAACAAAAGTTTCCAGATCAGATGTGGGCGGGGTTTGCGCGCACTGTTTGAGGTTATTGAGTTCGCGTCTCTGATCTGAGACCAGCGCTGTTTGAGGGTAGGGTAGAGTCTACTTGCCCATTCATGAATATTCAGTTTACACTCGGCGAACATTTAACATTTACATTTAACATTTACATTTAACATTTAACATTTACATTTAACATTTACATTTAACATTTACATTTAGACTTTTGCAAATTTAACTAAATGTGAGAAAACATGTGTCATTTAGTTAAATGTGAGAAAACTAGTTATAGGTGCTCCTTTTACATTTGGCACCACATAGTCGGACAGGCAGAGGTCGGTACACGGGTAGGTCAAAGGCAGCAGTACAGACAAGGACAAGGCAGGCGGATGTCAGAGACAGGCAAGGGTCAGAACTCACACAGGCAGACAGGATAATCACAGGCTGGGCTGGAGACGTGGTCAGGTACAAAACAGGATCAAAAGCACGGCAAGGTAACGGTTACCCCGCTGAATGGGTGAGTGAGCCAACGATCTGGCAACTGGAGATTGCGTGAGATGGAGACTATATACTGCTACTGATTATTGACAGGTGTGTGCAATGAGGACCGGTGGTGACAGGGAAAACACAGCTGTGGTGTGACATGAACAGGAAGTCCTTCAAAGTAAAAGCGGAACTAGAACTGGAACATGACAAGATGGAAAAAAATCAGACCTTTCAAAATAAAACTGGAAACAAAAACCCAGATCGTGACAACACTACTACAATTTAAAAAAGTGAATAAGGATGATCTAGATCAGGGGTCGGCCACTGGTAACACCCACGTTTTCAATGGGGAAAAAAAAGGGCGGCAATGGAGGGCGGCAATATTATATAATTTGAGAGCATTCAACATTTGTTTTTTAATTCACAGAAGACATAAATGTCAGGGCTCAAAGGTTTAACATTTTATATTTTATTGACAGAAGATCGTAGCAAATAACAGCATACCTATTCAGTCCTTGTTTTCTTTTATATGGAATACGAGCAACGATCAAACTTATGTGTCATATTACGCCTTGTAAAAATATAAAAACTGTTCAGATCGTTTACAGATGATAAAACATTGTCAAGGCATCGACAAGGACAGCTAACTCACTTTTCCCTGCTTAGACAGCTGCTGTAACTGAGAGCAACCCGTGCGGCATCACCAGTCAATCTGGAAACACATTCATTGGTTAGGACGCTTTAAGGTGTGTGAACTAGGGAGGAGACGGCAGCAGCGACTGAAGAGCGACTGAATAGAGTTGATGTCTTCCCCGCTGCCAGGCGCATTCATTTGATAATGCACGTAGCTTGGCTGACAGTTCAGTTGAAAAACACACTGAATCTTTATCAAACCGTCCCTGAATAACATCTATGAACTGCAGTTTCTTCCTTGATTATCCATGATTATTATGGAAGATGCGCAAAACATTGCCGGTCCAAATTGTGCAATTAATACTGTGTTTACAATGAAGGTGATAAATAATAATTATAGTATTTTCAATTTAAAATGCACTGCATATTTTAAACAAATGTCGAAGTGCTACAAATAAATTAGACCAGAAAGCTAAGATAAATACATACGTTTACGTTTATGTAGAACAAACTACTTGCTGCAATAATGAGTCTTAGACCTGCAGCTGATCACGCCGCCCAATGCTGCCCAGTCTCCTACGGAGCTTTGTCCTGGAGCTGAAGTATTTCTCACCTGCTGATCGAGTGGCAGCAACACATTTGCATGTCTAGGCGCCTCTACGGAGGAGGGGGAAGGGGTGTGAAGTTTACCTTTGCGACTGTGAGCAAACATGAGACAAACAAAGGCTTGGTCGAACTCAGATCCAAGTCATCTGAGTATGAAACACATCACATATCATTCGATCTCGTGTGTCATTTGAGCGGTAGTCTGGAGCTCTCTGCTAAGACTGCTGCCCCGCGGGGCATCCAGGGATAAGCTTCGATTAAAAGTTAAAAGCAGAGTTTTTTGTTTTTTGTTTTTCTCTAAACGAAAAAACAGTTTTAAATCAAATTCCGTGTGTTTTTGTTAAAAATATTTTTGCTCAGTTTATTGGTTTGTAAGGCGGTGCTTTTATTCAAATCTGTTTGCCGCCCATAGCAAGAGAAAAGAGAAGTCGGTGAAGGCGGATGGATTGCCGCTCATCACAAGAGAAACGAAAACGCCGGAAAAGGGGCTGGATGGACGGATGGGAAATGAAAATGTTCAAACGTGCACGGGCCGATTAAGTAATCTCAAGTAATATCAGGAATAAGTAATCTCAAAAACTCCAGTTCCGTGTCTTTTGGTAAAAAAACAAATATTTTTGCCTGGTTTATTGGTTTGTAAAGCGGTGCTTTGAGTAAAATCCGCTCATCGCAATGAAAACTGTTGAAATGTACGCTGATTACGATTGATCTCAGCCACTCAGTTACAATGAAACACGCAGTCAAAACAAGTCAAACTGCAGTTCTGCAGACACAGAGTAAACGGTACGAACAAACATGTTGTAACGCGTCGCTGTAGATCTGCTGATTTCTGGCGTCCTGTCAAAGTTACGATCGACAACTGCTGTAAATCAAATTCCTATGATTATTTACATAAAATCTACGACTATTAGAAAACATTCATTAACAAGTTGTGAAAGTTTAAAACTAAGTAAGTGGCTGTAATCGCAAATGGACTGCGCTCTACGTCTTTACTTGGCCATGCGCATTCAAATTATATAAAATAAACCGCGACCCATAATCATGGAATTATGTGAAGCCAATATGTTTTATCAGATGTTAGAGCGGTAGGTGTGTACATATTCTTAAGAGATGCCTGCTATCTAGCATGCCTGGATTGTTTTACTCCCCTCATGAACCTAAAGGGCAGTCAAAACTCTGCGAAGGTATACCTGACATCCCAACTCAGGTGTGAATTGCTCCCTTTGTTACGTAAAAGGGCCACCACAGGGGGGAGCTGGGAGCTGTGGTGGGGGGAACTGACCGACTTCAACAAAACTTGTGTGAACCTCTGTTTCACTTTGCCATCTCAGAGAGACATCAACACACCCGAGGTGCTTTCTTTTAGGACATTTGTTAATAAAAAAAAACATTTTTACACAAATGCAAATAATAAGAGGCATGTGACCCAACCAAAAACACACACTAAATAAACATGACAACAGAAAACCCTGGAAGCAGCGGATGAATAAGTAAAAATTAATAATACAAAGTGAGTAAATACATTTCAATTACTTACTGCTCTTTTCAGAGCAAAAAAATATAGTTTCATCATTAGAGCCCAGGCCAGGGATCAAACCATCAACCTTTCAATCTCAAGACAAGCGCTCTACCAAGTGAGCTATGAAGCTAGCTGTTGTGGTTAAATTCATCTACATGCATTGAATACAAGTGGGCGCGCGCTCCTTTCTGTAACAGAAACACACAGGAGCAGACCTGCAACTTTTTTCCTTTTATGTCTTTTTTTTCACAGTGAAACATACAATAATTTTTACTGACAGAGTCTGAACTCCAATGTGGCCCATTCCAGTACTTGAGAGAAGCAGCTTCACTCGCTCTGTGGGTGAGCAGACTCATTTACATGCATTGAATACAAGTGGGCGCGCTCTCCTTTCTGTAACAGAAACACACAGGAACACACAAGATTTTGTGCTTCCTTCTGACAGACCTCAGACCTATTGGGCCTTATTTGGGCCTATTGGGCCCCAAAGTACCAGTGTTTTTGCTGTGTGTTTCCATGTCTTCATGAGAGGACCACAGCACAGCCTGTGACAGGGCTGGTGAACACAGGCTCACACAAAATTCTGTGCTTCCTTCTGACAGAACTCAGACCTATTGGGCCTTATTTGGGCCTATTGGGCCCCACAGTACCAGTGTTGGTTCTGTGTGTTTTCATGTCTTCATGAAAGGACCACAGCACAGCCTGTGGCAGGGCTGATGAACACAGGCTCACACACAAGATTCCGTGCTTCCTTTTGACAGACCTCAGACCTATTGGGCCTTATTTGGGCCCCACAGTACCAGTGTTGGTTCTGTGTGTTTTCATGTCTCCATGAGAGGACCACAGCCTCTGTCAGGCCTGTGTCAGGACTGAGAAACACAGACTCACACAGGTTTTGTTGAAGTGGCTTAGCGTGCCTCCCCCCTGTGGTGCGCAGGTAACGGGCCGTTAGTAGAACAATGGCCGCCGATCAGGTAAGGCAGCGTACGAATTGACTGCCTCGTAGGTAGTCCTCCCAATCTGAGAGTTGGCTGCTCCGTAGGCAGTCTAGTGTTAAAGACACGAAAAAGCTGAGGAGAATGAAAACAAGAACGTTCTGCTGCTGTGGCGCAGGTCTGTTCTAAACCACACAGAACAAATATAACTTTGCAGTGAACAGAAAATAACTAAGCCATCAACGGGCAAAGTTGTTGCCCTTCATACTCCCCACATTTGAGCACACAACAGATACTTAATAGTAAAAACTTAATAGTAAAATAGAACTGGTGTAATATATGTGTTACAGGTAGAAATGAACAGTCCGACCTGAGTTAAGCTGTAGTGCTTTGTAGGGTTCTAATCAACGCTGCGCCACCTGGTGGTTGAAACGAGACTAACGTCCTGATTTTTTTCAGCCGACTGTAGGATTAAAAATCTTTAGTCAGCGACGCACTCGCTGCACCGTGGCAACGCGACGTTACTGCAGTATAAACGCTAGTCACTTTGAACCTCTACCACTATATGTACCTGGGTGTTTACCTAAACTACAAGCTTAACTGGACTACCAACACAGACTACTTGCCCTTCCTGTACAGTACAGGAAGGGCAAGTCTCCCAAGGAGACTGAGGTCATTTGAATAAAGGGAATACTCCTTAGGACCTTTTATGATTTTGTGGCTTCATCGGCCATCCTGTACGGTGTGGTCTGCTGGAACAGCAACATCACAGAGAGGGAGAGGAAGAAGCTGGACAAGGTCATTAAGAAGTCAAGCTCTATCCTGGGCTGCACTCTGGAGTCGGTGAGAGAGGTGGAAGCCAGAAGGGTTCTGGCAAAACTTAAATCTATGCTGGACCACAGGTCTTACCCACTGCAAGACACATTGTCTGTCCTGGAGAGCAGATGCAGAGACAGACTGATCCACCCTTGCTGTGGGAAGGAGAGATTCCACAGGTCTTTCCCTTGCTTCTGTCAGACTTTATAATAAACAATAATAATATAGTGCACATTTCCACCACACTGCCACATGCACACTACATTACCAGGGCAATTACAACAGTCACTTTAATACCTCAGTCACTTTATTTCATTGTCACGTACTGTATACATAATGTTGACAACCTGTGGAGTTCTCACCCTGTTTTTTGCCTTTACCAATTGTAGCAACTATCTACACCTTACATAGTCGCTGCTGATGACAGCGGGTCCTGGCAATAAATGATGTCATAGACATAATGCGTTGCAGCAGGTTTAAGTTTATTGTCCATACACAATTAACTTCTTGACTTCTTACAGTAGCTTTAGAGTGGCATAGCGGTAAAACATACCATTGTCATACACCTGGGCACGTTACTTTAGTAGCGTTCCAAGTCACCTACCATTGACTTCGCCCCCACATCACCCTGCACTGCCAAATAAGAAGCAACAACATTAATAAAACAGTATGGTAAAGATAATATTGGCTCCTACAACAATTGTGTTTCTACAGTAATGTTTTCTGTATTATTTGTCATGGCAATTTCCCCATCATCCGGCAATAAAGCTTTTTTAAACGTAGTTGTTTGTTTTGCACAGTCTGAAATCAGTTTTGTCACTACAAACGAACTACAAACTAAAATACTTATTGAAAACGTTTTATGTGAAAGCTTGAACCAACCTACTTTACATTTAGTTTATTTCACTCCAGGTTTGACTCTGTTGTGGAAAAAAAATACCACGAAAGCTCCTGACGACTCAATGAAAAGAAGAATTCAAAAAGTTGTCTTTGTGAATTTACTTCTGCATATGCATGTAGAAAAATAAAAAAAGGGAAAGAATAGGTAAAAGAAAAGAAAGGCACCCGGGTGGAGAAAACAAGTTGATGCTCACACAAAGTGCACACCAAGGTTCTTTGAAAACTTCTTCCTCCTGTCCCGAGTTTTAAAGCCTACAGATAACACAAAACCTCCACACATGAGCTCAAACCTCAGGACAATTTGCCAAGTCTACATGAGCAAAGGTGACAAAAGAGGAAGGCCTCACTCAAGGAGCATTCTGTTCCTTGTCTAAGTCGAACACTACATCACAGAGTCATGAAGTCAGACAGTCAGACACTGTCTCACAGAGTGATCAAATTAGAACTAGGCCTTCTGCTCAAAAGATAACTGAGGGCCCCTCTTGCTCAGAGGCTTGCAGCAATATACTTGAACAATACATAGAATGTTTAAGGATGTATATGATCAACACTTATGAATATGAACATGAATCAAAAACAAACGGATCATTATTAAGGCATTAATAATGAAAATAATCGACATTAAGGGATAAAATAAAATTTCCATCACAACTCTGACTCTGTTAGTGACGTCAGAGGTGGTATGTAATTGTTATTTGTATAAAAAACATCCAGCCTTTTCTGTGTTGTTGTGTTGGCAGGCTGTCAGGTTGTCTGGTCTCAGAGGAAGGTTGTGCATCTCTGGCCTCAGCTCTGAGCTCCAACCCCTCCCATCTGAGAGAGCTGGACCTGAGCTACAATCATCTTGGAGACTCAGGAGTGGAGCTGCTGTCTGCTGGAGTCAAGAATCCACACTGGAGACTGGACACTCTCACGTATGTACACAACTACGCACAGTGTCTGGTGGAGGACCAAGTAGGGATGTGGAGCTTTATGAACTTAGAACCTAACCTTGGACTGTGTGGTAATAAACACATTCAGACTTTGCTTCCTGTGGTGTTACATTACTTTGGTGGTGACAGAGTGAGATTGAAAGCAGATGTCTGACACCAAAAGTGATGAAGTGAAACAGAGGAGTCAAAGCTCCAGGATAAGGATCCAACTCCTTAGTTGTTGCTGAATGTCCATCCCTACATACAAGCCTCCATCTGAACACAATCCTACAACAATATGTGTGTGAGAGCCATGTAATGTCCATGTCTGCATGCCTCTGACCCCCTCCTCCTTTCAGGGTGGAGCCTGGTGGAGTCCGATGGTTGAGACCAGGTCTGAGAAAGTGTAAGTGTTTTTACTAAGATCAGCAACATTCAACGATCTTCAAACTGTCATGAGTCATCATCAAAGTGATGATAGATCAAAAACTGCAGCTGGATTGTATCTTGTTCTCTCCATCAGATTTCTGTCAACTCACCATCGACACAAATACATTGAATATGAAGCTACAACTGTCAGACAACAACAGGAAGGTGTCATATGTGGAGGAGGATGAGTCATATCCTGATCATCTAGACAGATTTAACTACTGGCCTCAGCTGCTGTGTAGTAATGGTCTGACTGGTCGCTTTTACTGGGAGGTTGAATGGGAAGGAAGAGTTCGTATATCAATGAGTTACAGAGGAATTAGAAGGAAAGATGGCAGTAGAGACTGTGTGTTTGGATACAACGATCAGTCCTGGAGTCTGATCTGCTCTAAGGATGTTGGTTACTCTGTCTGTCACAGTAACATAGAAACATTCATCTCCTCCTCTGTGTCTAACAGAGTATCAGTGTATGTGGACTGTCTTGCTGGTTCTCTGTCCTTCTACAAAGTCTCCTCTGACAAACTGATCCACCTTCACACCTTCAACACCACATTCACTGAACCTCTTTATGCTGGATTTTGGTTTGGAGTCTGGTCTCATGGTTCCTCAGTGTCTCTGTGTGATGTGTCGTAATGAGAGTTAGATCTTAGATTCATTAATTAAACCAGTTCCTGATGATTCCTATTAAAAAACCTTAATAGCCCCACAGTGAAAAAGTGGGAAAGTACTTCACACAACAGCAAGTACAGATTAGAGAGTATACAGCGACAGAACAGTTTGTGTTGGCACAGGACATCGTAGTACAGTACAGGTAGAGTGAGTATGAGGTCTTTGGAAGGGTTATTGCACAGTAATTAATATGAATGTTGATGAATTGTGAGTTGATTTCTAGTGAATATCAGGATGTGTGCCTGTAATGGGATAATTGGGGTAATGTGTTCTTTTCCCATTCTGTATATTAACCATGTGTGCCGTTGATTAGGCTCAGCACTGAACATTTTTATACAAACAATCTCTCTCCCTCTCAAGGTTCAGTTGCACATCAAGTGCTGACATCTAATGCTCTGTTTAACTGACTGATCCCTCACCAGACCCAAGGCCGTAAACCTAGTGCATCTTGTCTTTAAAGCTCGATGTCCCTTCCTTTTGATAACAAGACACAGAGGATGCAGGAGTGAGAATGCAAACATTTTCACCCACGGTGAGATAAGGAGATGCAAGTGATGTGATTGGTCCAGAGAGAGATTCCCCCGGGCCCTGGGAGAAGGGTTAAAAGGCAGAGACAACCTGAGAACGTAATCTCAGCATTATACCCCTGCGGTGTATGTTCTGATCTTCCAAGCTGGCTTTGATTCCATTTCTTCATTTTTCATTTTCTTTATTATTTCAATAAAACGCACAAAAGGACAACTCTCTCATCTGCCTTTATTCCACAAATTTCCAGCACAGTGCTTTTCGGGGCCACACCATTCAGGACAAAAAACAAAGCAGTACAAAATAAAATATACATATAAAACGATTTAAAAATATTTAAAACCACAAAAGGAAATGCAATAATCTAAAAAAAGCTATCTTTAATAGGTGTGAGGTTAAAGTGGCCTCCATCAGTCCAATCTCACCTGATCTTGGAATATGCAGGGTTGGGCCTGGTTAGTAGTTGGAAGGGAGACCACTTTGGAATCCCAGGTGCTGTAAGTCTTTTTCACTACTCTTTTACCAAGCACTGACTGCTCTTGCTCCTCATTTTTTCCACTGCATATTTGAACAAGTGCAGGGGGAGCAGTTTTAGAGACGCGATGCTGTGAGAGAACGCGAGACTCTGCGAGAACAGCACAAGAAATTCAACAAGGCGATGCAACACCAACAGTAAACAACAGCGCAATAAACTATCCACCAATAAATATATATAAATAACTACTTCAATCTACCGAAAACAATCAACCATCTTACCGTTCTGGATAACACCGAAGAAAGTTTCGAGATCATCGACGAGTGCTTCGAGCATCTGGTAATGGGGAAAAGAGACACGGCTCCAAACAAAAGATCCTGTCTATCTAACTCACCTGAGTCACCTGCTCTGTAGATAAAAACATCACAGACATCCTGGAGTCCATAGAAAAAAAAAACTAGCAAGTTTCGACGCACGTCGGTGTGAGTCTGTGTTCATCAGCCCTAAAGCTATGCTGTGGTCCTCTCATGGAGAAATGAAAACACACAGCACCAACCTTGCTACTGTGGGACCCAATAGGTCTGAAGTCTGTCAAAAGGCAGCACAAAATTTCATGTGCTCCTGTGTGTTTCTGTTACAGAAAGGAGAGCGTGCCCACTTGTACTCAATGCATGTAAATGAATTTAACAACAGGTCAGCCAGAGTGGCTGGGCTTTACAAAAGGAGCTATTCACACTTGAGTTAGGATGTCAGGTACACCTTCGCATTCATTTGACTGCCCTCTCAGTTTTTGAGGGGGGAAAGAAAAATCAAGGCATGCATCCCATCCATAAAAAGTTCATGGCGGAAGGCTGCAGGGCTGTCAAAAGCGTAGACAAACCGTACGTCAACTGAGAGCTCTACTTACTTTACTAAAAGAAACTCATATTCCCAAAACTATAGATTACACTCTGGCATCAGCAGAGTTCCCACATGCTTACTTAGCCGGTTACAATTCCAAACAAAGAGGGGTCGCCATCCTGATAAATAAAAAGATTAACTTTATTCATAATGATACCATTGTAGATCCAGAAGGGAGATATTTACTCATTAATATCTTGATAGGAAACATTGAATATTGCATAGCTAATGTGTATGGTCCTAATGATGACGACCCCTCTTTCTTTCACAGCTTCTTCACATCACTGTCTGCTCACTCTGGTTCCAAACTTATACAGTAGTAGGAGGGGACTTTAATTTAGTATTTAACCCAGAGTTGGACAGGCTAAGCCATGCTGTGAGCAACAGGAACTGGCAATCAGTACAGACCTTAAAACAGTACATGGATATCTTTGGTCTCTGTGACACATGGCGTTCTCTTCATCCTACATCCAGGGAATATACCTTCTTCTCGCAAGTTCACCATTCTCACTCTTGTATAGATTATATTTTAGTAAATACCAATACACCAATATTCACTCTATCACAATGAGTGATCATGCACCAATGTCCATTTTGTTGATTAGCCAGTCACACCATCAACCAGGAATTGAAGGTTTAATACATCACTCAATAATCAAGACTTCATCAGTTATGTCAGCAGAGAATGGACAACCTTTATAGAAATCAACGATACACCAGGAACCTCACCCTGTGTTATTTGGGAAACTGGGAAGGCAGTTATGCGTGGTAGAATAATTTCATATTCATCGCAGAAGAAAAAAAAGAACATGCTACTTGAATTAAATCTAGAAAAAAATCTCTAGAGATTAAATATGCTGCCTCTCCAACCAATGATGTCCTAGAAGACCTAAGGAATCTAAAGATGAAATTAAATAATATAATTGATTGCAAAACTCAGTTTCAGATAGATCAGTTACGCTGGGAGAACTTTCACCATGCTAACAAATGTGGTAAATTTTTAGCTAACCAATTAAAAAATAATAAAGAGAAACAAATCATTCATTCAATAACTAATAAGAAAGGCAATATTACTCATGATCCCCATGAAATAAATGATACCTTTAAAAACTTTTACCAAGAGTTATATATGTTTCCAAATAGATCCAGCCACCTCAGCCATAGAGGAGATTCTGAATAAACTAGAACTGCCAAAATTAAAGGAAGAACAAACCACAACTCTAGACTCATTGTTATCTTTGGCAAAACTACATGAAGCTCTGCAGGAGATGCCAAAAAAAAAGCTCCAGGACCAGATGGATTCCCAACTGAATTTTATAAGGAGTTCGGGTCATGCTGTCACCCAGCTTTTACAAAATGGTAGTTGAAATTAAACAACAGCATTCATTACCCACAAATATGAATTCTGCCGTCATAAGCCTGCTCCAAAAACCAGGAAAAGACCCTACACTCCCATCAAGTTATAGACCAGTTTCACTAATAAATGTAGATCTAAAAATAGTATGTAAAGCACTTGCTAGAAGATTAGAACAAATCACTCCATATATAATTCACTCTGATCAAACAGGCTTCATTAAAGGTAGACAGTCAACAAACAATATCAACAGATTCATCAACTTAATTGATTATGTCACCACCCATAAACTAGAGTCAGCTATCTTCTCCTTAGATGCAGAAAAAGCTTTTGATAGAGTAAACTGGAACTTTCTTTTAGCCACTCTTCACAAATTCGGCATTGGGAAATCATTTATAGACTGGATCCAAATATTATACAGCTCAGCAAACACCACAGTCAGAACCAACAACCAGATCTTACCAAGGTTTAATCTGCATAGAGGGACAAGACAGGGCTGCCCACTTTATCCATCACTATTTGCAATATTTATTGAACCTGTAGCCGCAGCAATAAGACAGCATGAAGGAATTACTGGAATATCGACTAAATCAGTAAACCATAAAATAAGTTTATATGCTGACGATGTGTTACTGTTTCTCCTGGAGCCACAGACGTCTCTTCCTACAACTATCAGCCTCATAGATGAATTCTCAGGATTTTCAGAATACTCTATTAACTGGACCAAATCTATAGTACTACCACTTAACCTTAAGGTGACTAACATCTCTTCTACCACACTCCATTCAGGGAACATTAAATACTTGGGCCTTGAATTGTCGTCTAGGCTATCAGAGCTTATTGATGATATTATTGATTGATATTACTGATGAAAATGATGATTCTGCCAAAAATTAATTACATATTCTCAATTATTCCAGCTCAGCCAGCCCAGGTGTGGTTTAAGACATTAGACTCATACTGTCACAGTTTCGGTCTGGTTCCTGTTTTATTTTGAAAGGACTTCCTGCTCTGCTCACATCACATCACAGCCACGCCACTGTCATGTTTTAGTTACAGTTCCTGTCCCAGGCGGAGGTCGTTCCAGCCTCAGCTTCTGTCGGCCTCCAGGCGGAGGTCATTCCAGCCTCAGCTCCTGTCGGCCTCCAGGCGGAGGTCATTCCAGCCTCAGCTCCTGTTGGCATCCAGGCGGAGGTCGTTCCTGATTTAGCTCCTGTCGGCCTCCAAGGGGGGTTAGTTCAGCCCTCAGACGTTCCTGAAGGGGTCGCCCCCCCATTCCGTCCCAGTGAGTCCGGGTTGGTTCAGGCCGGTCCGGAGCCTGGGGTTACAGTTCCTGTTTTACTTTGAAGGACTTCCTGTCTCATTCATGTCACACCTGTTTCCCATGCAATCCCCCGTTCCTCACGCACACCTGTCAGCAATCATTTAATCAACACCAGTATTTAGAGACCACCACACACACCAGTCAGATGCCAGATTGTTACGCGTGTACACACCACCTGCCAGCATTCCTGTATAGCTTACCTTGTTTTTTGATCCTGCCTGAACCTGACTTCTGATTCCTGCCTGCTCCTTGTCTGCACCTACATTCTGGAAAAGACTGGTAAAGTACCTGACTGCCTGACCACGAGATAGCCTGCTCCTTACCTGTACCTCTGCCGTGCTCATTTGTTATTGAAACCTTGCCTGTCCCCTGAACTGAGTTTGCCTGCTCCCTTTGTGACTTTACCTGAGACTAACTGTTTTTGCTCTAACCTGAACTTTACTCAGCCTGTGCATAATAAATCCCTTTACTCTTATCTGCAACTGTCTGAGCTGTGCATGTGGGTCTGTCATATCAGAATCCCCTGACACATACATCTCACAGTTTTTGTGGAAAACCAAGCCACCACAAATTAGTTTAAAAACTCTTAAAAAAACAGACGCTGCGGCGGCCTAGAACTACCTAACTTCCACCACTATTTTCTTGCCAACAGACAGAACCATGTCCACAAATGGATAAAACCCATGCCAGCAGACTCCTGGATAGACATTGAACAAACATTTTGTGGAAATATTAAAGTTGCAGATCTACCATTTATCAGCACCAAAAACAAACACCATAGTTGTTACCAGAGCATTAGCATAAAAGCATCTCTGACAACCTGGTTGGATTTTCTTTAAATTAATGGGTCTTTGCTTACTCTTTGCCAAAACACACCTCTCTGGAACAATCCAGACATCATACAAAACAAAAAGGCAATACACTTTCCAACTTGGCATATCAAAGGGATAACACATCTGAAACATGTTTTCACAAGAGGCAAGTTTACCTCTTTCAAAGAATTAGTGTCCCACTATGAAATCACTAGTGCCAATTGGAGTGGAGGCGGGCCTCCCTGCCAGTGTGCGGGGGCGAACCTGGGGGTGGAGACCTGGGTGACCTGTGTCGGGGGGGGGGCCCTCTGGGGGTGTCTGCCTGTGCCTGGACTGCTGCCCCTGCTCGAGTGAGGCGCTGCCTGCCCTAGCGTAGCCCTCTGGTAACTGCTCGGGCCTGTTGCGGAGGGGTTGGCAGACTACTCGGGCTGCGGCCTTCATTGGGCCCTGGGCGGAGGTTGGCCCTCATTGCACAACCGCAGAGTATGTGTGTAGGTTTAAGTGTAGCACTACACGGGGCGAGCATGGGCATACTTGAGCGAGAGAATGGGTAAGTGTGAAAGAAGGGTGAGGATGGCTCTGGCTGTGCTGCGTGTGGCGCCTGGGCAGTAGTACTGCGGTCCCTGGGTCTCGGCTGTCTCTTCCTGGCTGGGGGTTGTGGGGGGTGGTGGAATGGGTAGCAGAGCCAGTCGGGAACCTGGCTCTGCGGACCCTGGTGCTCTGCTTCCCAACTACCATTCTCCACATTCATCCACTTAGGTCTGCAAGGGGCGTCCTGCTGATGGAGGGACCAGGGCTACCGGAAAGTGGTTCCATCCCTCCCAAGTGGGATGCTCTGCAGTTTTATTTGCATTAGTCATACACCCTCCGGGGGGGCAGTGGATGGAGCCTTCACATTGATGGCTCTGTCTGCTGGACCCCTCGGAGAATTGGCAATTTCCCAAAGTTCTTTATACTTAGCCACATACACATACATTTAGGGCCGGGGGTGGGCTCTTTCTCTGTGGCCTGGGGCTGAGGCCAGTTGTGGCCTCGCCCACTCGTCCAAGCTGGGTTGCAGGATTCTGGGTTGCCTTTTCTACTGTCCTCTGCCTCTCCCGGGTTAGGGGGGTTGGGTGGGGCTCGGGAGGACCTGCTTTGGGCCACACGGGCAGCAGGCCTGAGATCTACCCTCCCCACAAATGAGATCAAGCAAATGGTGTGGATGCGAGAATGTATCGGAGAGTGCATGGGTTCACGTATGATTGATTAGTTTGTTGTGAGAGTGTGTGTGTGTGTGTGTGTGTGTGTGTGTGTGTGTGTGTGTGTGTGTGTGTGTGTGTGTGTGTGTGTGTGTGCTTCTGTGTTTGTGCGAGTATGTATGCGTGTGGTGCGGTTGGAGTGTGGGGGGTTCGATTTTCCACCCGGGGTACGTGGATCGTCTGCCTGGGTGGTCTCTTTTCTGCTGAGCCCCACCGATTGCTGGCCTTGTGCTGCAGGCCCGGTGTGGTGCCAGGGGATGTGGATGTGCAGCCGATGGGGTAGGCCCCGCTCCACTCGTGTAGGGGTGGTGGACTGTGGGTGGGCCCCACTCTGGGCGCAGGGGCATCTCCTAGCGGGCTCCCTTTAGACCGTGGGTCCTTTGGGCTCCACTCTTTCAGGCCAACCCTCCAACCGGGGGGAGTGTTTGCCCCTGGTTCTCATGGGGTGGACAGCATTGACCCACGGTGACCCACTCTGACCTCGGGTGCTGTCTTTGTGGCTGCTGCAGCTCTGCCGAGGGTCTCTGTGTGGGCGGCTTGGGTTACAACACCTGCCCTCCTGGAACTGAAGGTGTGTGGGCTCCCTGGCTGCTAGGATTCTCTCCTCTGCTCATTGGATGGGTGTAGTGGCCAAGCTCCTCACATCACCCTGGCTTCCACAAGTGGCATTGTTCATGCACCAACGTCTGTTGTTAAGCTATAGCTTTACTAACCTTTTGGAGGGACACTCAACACCTGAGCTGATAAAAAGGCTTTCCAAACCCAACTGTAAGCATTACTGATACTTATCACTACCAATGTCAATAATGTGTGAATATGGAAATTGTGACGTTATATGTCATGACTATTTAAGTAGTATGGGATATGTATAACAATGCATATGTGTATGTATATGATATGTATATGTTTGTATGGGTATGTGCACATACCTTAACACTATTATTGGTGTTAGTAATAGTCTCCAAGGTAAACCACAGTACAACAGTTGTTTAGTTATGAATGTGTTATAAGGTACATCCCTGCCTGTTTATTTTGCACCGATTGTTTACCTAACAGATTTGCTTGGTTTGAGCAGCTGGGCTGGAGCCTGCATGTGACAAGACTGGACTAGAACCTGAGCGAGACTTGACTTGACTGGAACCTGAGCACGACATGACTGGACTGGAACCTGAGCGCGACAAGGCTGGACTGGAACCTGAACGCGACAAGGCTGGACTGGAACCTGAGCGTGACATGGCTGATCTGAAACCTGAGCGTGACATGGCTGATCTGAAACCTGAGCGTGACATGACTGATCTAAAACCTGAGCATGACATGGCTGATCTGGAACCTGAGCGTGACATGAGTGACCTGACAGAGGCGCAGGAACTGATGTGGCTGCTGGCTGGGCCTCACACAGGGCAGGTTTGAACAGGATTTCCTTTGTGCCCTGGTCAGCTGTTTTAGGACACGCAGCCGAACAGACGGGGGAGGGACAAAAAAAGGGAAAAAAAACAGTCACTGACCTGGACGGAGACTGGGCACTGGCTGGGTCCAAGTCTGGCCAGATTGTTCTGTCAGGCTACGGCAGGTGAAGGACCCACATGCAGAGTGCAACCGAGGTGAACAGTTAACAAACAGTCTTTATTTTACACGTAGTTAGGGCAATCCAGGTCATACACGATGGTTCTCAGGTAAAGGCACAAAGGGAGCAGGCAAAACTCGGTTCCGGGGACAGGCAAGGTTTCAGCAACTAGTGAGCTCGGCAGAGGTACAGACAGTGAGTAGACAAAATCGTGGTCAGACAGTCAGGAACGTTACCAAGATCTCCAGGCGTAGGTACAGACAGGGTGTAGGCAAGAATCGGCGGTCAGGTACAGACAGGATCATGCAACAAGGTAGCTATACTGGAAACGCTAGAAAGTGGTACGGAAACTCGACAATCTGGCGACTGGCTATGGTAAGTACTGGTGCTTATATACTGAGGGCTGATTGCTAAATTATTTACAGGTGTGCATGGTGAACCCGGAGTGACATAAACAGCTGTGACATGAAAAAGCTGGAAGTCCTTCAACATACATGTAAAACAGGAAATGGAAACTGGAACCAAGACATGACAACATGGATGAAAACTAAGTCCTTTCAAAATAAAACTGAAAACAAAACCAAAACCTGACAGTCAGACATACACGCTTGTTTGACAGTTTCACGGCCTCTGAAGCTTCAGACACAGTCCTTTCATGCTGGTGCAGGACTTGTAGTAGCTGGTGAGTGCAAAGAATTCTTCAATCACCACAAAGAAATCTCTCTCACCGAGCCGAGCCAAGTTAAGATTTGAGTTTGAATTTGAGTTCGTGGATCTTGTCAGAGGCGATCCAGACGGGTGAGCAGTCCTCCCAGCTCTGAATGTCTGTAGAGGTTTGGAGGCTGAGCGACCCTAGTCCTCAGGACTATCGTCCCTGGTCCAGACGGCCTGCACTGGATCCTGTTCGTGGACGCCAAAACTGTGGTGGAAATTTCCCATGAAGAGGCAGATGAGAGAGTTGTCTTTTGTGTAATTTATTATAAAATAAAGGAAAATAAAAATAATGAGGAAAGCAAATCAAAAACATAGATGTTGATCGTGCACATCAACAAACCAAAAACCAGCTGGGGAGATCAGTGCACACACTACGAAGGTGTGATGTAAAGAGCCCACGATCCTCAAGTTGCTTCTGCCTTTTAACCCCTTTCTCTGTCCGACTACAGTGGAACGCCCGTGTAGCCCAATCAGACTGCATGTACCATCTCATCACTGTCGCCGTGTGTGTGGAGATGTTTACATTTTCACACCTGCATTACTGGCGTCTGACTATCAGAGATGAAGAAGCGCTAAGTCTCAACAGACAGAGACACAACTCCCCGGCCTTGGGTTTGGGAGAGTCCAGAGTCTATCAGGTAGAGACAACCAGTGAACAATGTAGGTGAAATGTGAAATACATAAGATATTAATTGCAAAAGATAAGTCATAAATCACACAACAACTGCATAGAATAAGGAAGGAACAATTTTTTCAGAGACAGAGACTTAATGATGGCAGATCCTTGAGCTGCTCTGAATGGGTCTATTGTTGGGTGGGTGAAATTGTCCTGATTGCAGGGTTTACTGATGGAGAGAGGGAGTGGGCGTGGTCCAAAGCAGGAACATGGAGGTGAGAGAGAGACTGACAGCCCAGGGGTCATGATATCCTTCACGTCCCCTGAAGGCCCCGTTTGCACTGCCTGTGCCCTGGTTAATGCAGCTCCCACTCAGTCCAGCACCTGATGTCAGACAGAGGACTGGCAGCCGGGGAGCAGCCAGAACCGATCAAGACAAAGACAGAACATAATGTGTTGTAAACTGCTCTGAGCCTGTGTTTGAAGCTGACTGTTGCATTGTGTCAAACCAAGCCTGGCTAGTTGTAGTTGTCCGTCTTCTGTCTGGTGCTTCTGTTTAACATGTGCATTCATTCTCAGCCCAGGGGAGTCGGACACTGAGGCGCTGTCAAGTCCAGTTCAGGTTTTTTATACATAAAGTATAAATAAATTATAAAATAAGTTTAGACCATACACAAGTCAAACATTTCACTTCTTGACACTAAAACAGGTCTCAAAATGATGCCATTGAGGGCCACTGCCCTGCTGGTTTTCCATCTCTCCTATTGACCAGGTGTGTTCAGTCAATGACAAGCTGATCAAGGTAATCAGCAGAAAGTTAACCCCTCCACCCCCTGCACCACACTGTAGAGGCTCTGAGCAGCTCCTTCAGCAAGACTGTTACATCCACATCATTGGATGTCATTCCTCCCCACAGCCGTCAGAATGTACAACATATCACTGCAGTGATATACAACATGTAACACATTGTGTAACCACACCTTGTCTCTGTTGTGTTTGTGCAGTGCCTTCACCATTTCATCAGTCATTGTTTTTGATTTTGTGAATTGTGTGAATATTTTCGTTTTTGCCTCACTCTTGCACAGCGTATTATTGTCTAATGTTTAAATATTAATGCATGTATTACTGTTGCCTATGCACATTTAATACTGTTTGTTGTTTGCTTTTCCTTTTTGTCCTGTCAATTGCTGCTGAAAACACAAACATTTTTCCATTGTGGGATGAATAAAGTCATATCTTCCTTCTCTGTTTGGTAATGTTTTTTTACAGTAATAAACTGTGATCTGGATCCAGGTGTAAAGGCTGCTGCAGTGTTTTATGATTGAGGAGGTGTCTGACAACAGACTCAAAGTTGAGACATCACATAATAATAGCAGGAAAGAATGAAAGGCTGCAGCTCTGAGAGTTAATGAATGAAGTGAACCCTGCTGTTTAGTCAAACCAGGACAAGGCCAAGTTACAGCTGATCAGACACAAGCTCATATTTATCTATCGACTCTGATTGTGTGGCAACAGGTGAAAAAATGATCTTGAACTTTATTTTAACTGTAACATTCATAATTAAAAATGTTTGACAGCTTATCAAACTCTTAATAGTTTTTGCTGGGCCGGTGGTTGTAATTTTCATTTCAGCTCTTTCAGATGGACACAATGTTCAGATCTCAACCTGCTTCAGTCAACGCAGGAAAACTTCACTGTGCTTTTGTCTTTTTGCTCCTAACACTGACTTAAGCATGTAATGAATCAGTAATGACTCTTTGTCTTCAAACTAGCTAAGATGCTCTTGACTTTTCACATAAAAGTATTATGAACATTACTAGGATAGTTCATGTACTTTCTTCTGCATAATCACTAGTTCGCTCCTGTATATAAAGACAAATGTGTAAATTAGTTAGTTGTTATTTATTGATAGGTGAAGTTTGATTCAATTTAACATCACATTCTGTGTTTTGTCATTTAAGATGATTTCTTCCCTTAAAGTACATTCACCTGCTCCAACCATCATTGTTGTTGTTCTTGTACTTGTGGTTGTTGGATGGAGGTGGAGACACAAGTCCAGTAAGTCACTCACTCGTCATCTGAACCACTTTGAGATAATTGTAGATTGTTTTTATTCTCAATGGATTAAATATTATCTCACGGTGAAACTGATCAGCTGCATTAAAGGTAGAAACAAACAGGTTTTAATAATTTATTGTTAGTTGACATTTTCATTTGGGAAAAAAATGGTTTAGCAGAATTATTTAAAACAAAGATTTTACAAAATGACATTGTTTCTATACACAAACATCCCCATACTGAATTTGTGTTCATGGTTAAATTAAAATTATTTATAACATACAGTAATATATGATTTAGTATAATTAATGCTTTTGCATTCAGGTAAGAAGAAAAAACAATGATGAAGAATCACAAGGAAAAAGAAAAGAAGACAAAATATGTTCTAGTCCAGAAGAAGCAAGTTTATTAGAAAATGAAAAGAAGCAGAAATGAAAATTATACAAATGAAGGTCGACATCCGAACATCATATGATCCCAATGGAGACAAGAGGAATAAATGAAGCTGATGAAAGCGTACAACAAGACAACGTCACATCAGGAGAGAAGACAGTGAAGAGGAGAGAGAGACTTTGTCCTGATACAGAACATGAAGACGAGACGAACACAACGTCTGGTCCAGTGAAGGCTTCAGCTGATGAGAACAAATACAGTGTCAACAACAGAGACACACACAGTTCAGGAAGTGGATAACAGAATCTCACTGTGGAAAGAAAGAAGAAACACATGAAGATCATCCAGAGGAGAAAGAAACCAGACATGGAGAGAAGGAAACAGGTCCTATGACTGATGAAACATCAAACTGAAGGATGAGAACAGACAAAACCTGAAGATTAATGAAGGAGGAAATGGGGGGAAATGATCACAAGGAAAAACAAAAAAACATCTGTAGGTATCAAACCAGCAGCTAAGAATGAAGCTGATGGAAACAAACAATCAACTGAATCAACCAAAAATACTGTTTACCCCAAGAGAACTGCACCATTGACACCAACTACAACCAAAGACACTTCACTATACTGTAACAACAACAGCAACTGAATCAACTTCAACACAGAGAGATGGAGAGAACAACAAAGGGTCAGAAACAGTAGACATGAGAGAGACAAATGATGGGGAGGACACAACATCTGGTTCAGGAGGTGCTGAAACCGGACAGAACCCACGCGAACACTAGGAGAACTCCACATAGAAAAGGCACCCTGTCCGCCTCTGGGAATAGAACCCAGGACCTTAAGGGTTTTATGAACCTTTTTACATTTATCTAAGATTAGCATTAAAACATCTCAAAATCAATAAAATGTTGTAAAATGGCTTGTGTTGCAGCATCATTCTTTGTATTTAGAATTGTCTCATCAACTTTATCCTTTTTTGCTTTATTCTGTAAAACATGACTTGTTCAATAAACCCACTATTCTTTGAGCTTTGTCTTCATGTACTCTGGAATTCACCACGATGACTGATGTTCAGCTCTGCTGATAGACACTGACTCAGTGTTAATAACTTCAACATTTATTCCTTTTTTCTCCACATTAAACCATTTTGACCAGTTGACACAATCTCATTATATCATATCTCAATCATATCTCATACTATTATGTCTTATATTGTGTCTCAAGGTGAGTAAAACAAACCAACAGCTTCTTAGATGGTTAATGGGACGTTTATGTGTCAGGAATCAGACTCTCAGCCATGTTTGTCACCATTTCTTGTCTTATTTTGCCAACTTCCGTTTTAGTTCCTGTTGGTCTAGTTCTGTGTAGCTTTATGTTTCAGTCATGTGATCTCTCAGCTATTTCCCACCATCTCTACCATAGGCCATTGCCAGATTGTTTGTCCATCTACCCCTGTTAACTCTCCAGCGGCATGATCTAGTAAGCCTGTGTTCTAGTTCTTGTTTTTGACCCTGCCTTGCCTGCTCCCTCGAGTCTGGTCGTGGACACTTTTTTGAAGCCCTAAAGCTTGTGTCGAAAAAGGGTTCATTACTCGAAACTTTTCATTGCAGTGACATCATCA
Source organism: Betta splendens (assembly GCF_900634795.4). Classification (NCBI taxonomy): domain Eukaryota; kingdom Metazoa; phylum Chordata; class Actinopteri; order Anabantiformes; family Osphronemidae; genus Betta; species Betta splendens. The sequence goes on along the minus strand of NC_040889.2, from coordinate 5,679,135 downwards.
TTTAGTGACATCTGGTGGCCAAAAACATATATTGAAGCTTGAAGTTAATGCAATGAACCCGCTCCATTATGGTTTCAAACTCAAGTTGAAGGCTTCTTATTAATACCATTTGACATTTACATTTGATAGCATTGTGATGCTTTGAGCAAAATACACTTATGTGAAAATGAACTTTCCTTGTGTAAACATCTTTTTATGTGATTTTGTGGTGCTTGTGTCTTCTTGATATTAAAAAGTGCCTTCTTGATATTAAAAAATAATGTGTACATATATCTATAGATATAGATATATAGATATAGATAGATATAGATATAGATATAGATATAGATATAGATATAGATATAGATATAGATATATAGAGATATATAGATATAGGTATAGGACATAAAGTTATTTAATTTGGTTTTTATATAGAAATAGAATTTGTTCAATAGTACGAGGGCTGAAACTGCAATCAATTCAGTTCAAGTGTTCCCATAAAACTTCCTCGCAGGCTCCATGTGTCTCATATGTCACTTCCATTGAAATAAAATCGCCACCTAAACACACCACAAATCCTGCTAACGCTTCTCCTCCTCAAAGATTTGAAGCACAAATGGAAGTGGATGGACGTCACTAATCACATGATTTTTGCCAAATGAATCAAGCATTGGCACAGTGTTTCTGAAACGCTGTGTTGTTTTTTTTGATGCACGCTCCATCACCACTGGACTCTGCCTAATGTGTTTTGACCTTAGCCTGGAAAGTGAGCAGCATTTTTGCCTGACCCTTGTCTGTACTACTGCCTTCATCTATGTATCGACCTTTGCTTGCCTGACCATGAACCTTATTAAACTCTCTGAACTCTAGCCTAGTCCACACCACATTCCTGACAATATGAAGCAGACGTTTTAGTCATCACACTGTAACGTGGTTCAGACACTGTACATCCATTACTCAGTGGTTCATACAGGACAGTTCACCTTGGTGGCTTTGTAGCTCAGTTGGTAGAGCATTGGCCTAGGTAAGCATAAGGTCCCAGGTTGAAGCCCATCAGAGCACCAAGTGTGTCCTTGAGTAAGGCACTTTGCACTAGCTCCTCAGGCGCCTTCCATGGATGCCCACCCCTCCCCCAGGGGATGTCTTAAATGCAGAGAACAAATTTTATTGTGGCATTCTAACTCCTAACTCTAATTTTTGTTCTTTTTTCTTAATGCGACTTATGCAGATCAGGACACAGTAAATTTTCCTTCCACACGTTGTACAATACCAAACATCTGAAATGAACTGTCATTGTTATTGTCACAACTGCAGCGTGGACATTTGCACAATGGTCATTTCCTGTTTTATTTTAGTATTACTTCCGGGCTTTGTTGGTCTTCAATGTCAGGTGCTAACTTTACTTCCGGTTGATTTTCACATCACCTGTCGGCAATAGACAATCAGCTCAAGTATTTAACCACCAGTACTCACCTCAGACCTCCGCCAGATCGTCAGTTCACGTTTGCATGTCTTGACCAGCATTTTTGGATTCCTGTTGTTGTTTTTGAGCTCGTTCTGCTACCGATCTTGCCTCTAGCCCAGCCTCCCACAACCTTGTGCCGTAAGTCTGACCACCACCTGTATTTTGACCTCGCCTTTGCCTACTCCCTGTCGGAGCCTGTTTGCTGCCACAACGTGTACTGACCTCTGCCTGTCCGACCAAGAGCTTAAATAAATCCTCCGATCTCTTACGTCGTGTCTGCGCTGTGCGTTTGGGTCCTCCACTGTGTGTTTCCTGACTGAACAATCTGGCCAACCTCGGACCCAGCCAGCCGTAAGCAGACGAGCGTTTTTTGGGTTTTGTTTTTCTTCTCCTGGTTTTCTTTTTTTAGGGAGCGCATTTTTTTTTCGCGCAATGCCTTTTACCTGCCCCCGGATTACCGGAGGATCTCGCGAAGGAATACGCGGAGGCTTCCAGCGTAAAGGCACGGCTCCGCGTGGTGAAGATCGCGGTGGAGATCCTCGAGGAGGAACACTGGTGGCTTCACTACCCGGGAGTAGGGGCGCTGCTCGCCAGGCTCCAGGCGCTGCGGGCAGATCTGAGACGTGCGCGGTGTGCGGCGTCCGCCCGCGATTCATCGGTTGTTCCTGCCACAGAACCACAGTCTGCTCCTGCCACAGAACCACAGTCTGCTCCTGCCACAGAACCACAGTCTGCTCCTGCTACAGAACCACAGTCTGCTCTTGCCACGGAACCACCGTCTGCTCTTGCCACGGAACCACCGTCTGCTCCCGCCACAGAACCACTGTCTGCTCCAGTACCGCAGCCCGACCCAGTCCCAGAACCGCAGCCCAACTACCCCACTCTCGCAATCCTGTCCAGCAGCACTATAGAGTGGCTTCAACTTTATTTCTCGCCCCCGATCATGTTTCGCCTAAAGGAGCTCCTTGACACCGGTACCTCAGCAACCGACCCCCAGACCCAGACGGATGCCCGTGAAGAGGTGGTGGCACTTCTTCGGAGGATTCCTGTCCTTAGGGAGGCACTGGAGAATACAACACCGCAGCCTGCCCCAGTACTGCAGTCGGCTCAGCCTCGTCACGCTCCGGTTCCAGCTCAGCCTCGTCACTCTCAGGACCCAGACCAGTCAGGCCCGACGTCTACTCAGTCGAGCTCGGCAGCTGCAAGTAGCCCTGCCAGCTCCGGAGAGGACGCCGTCCCGATCCCTGTTGGCTCAAGTGAGGAGTCACAAGCGGCGTCAGCCCCTGTGCTCCAGCCTGAGTCAGCCCCTGTGCTCCAGGCTACAGGCCCCTTTTCCTGTCGGTCTGGGGAGAGACAGCACTGCCGGCTCCAGTGAGGAGTCCGAGGGCAGCACTGCCGGCTCCAGTGAGGAGTCCGAGGGCAGCACTGCCGGCTCCAGTGAGGAGTCCGAGGGCAGCACTGCCGGCTCCAGTGAGGAGTCCGAGGGCAGCACTGCCGGCTCCAGTGAGGACGCCGCTCCAGTCCCCGTCGACCCGGTAGAGGTGACGGGGACTGCAGCGGCGGGAGCTTAGTTAACTAAAAATCAGGACAAAAGGTTAGGAACAAAACGTACATCAACCCAAAATACTGCTAATGCAGGAACAGGAACTAACACCAAGACATTAACCAAAACCCTAAAGCATGACATGACCCTAAACACAGCACACAGGTGAAGGTGATCAACAGAATAGCAATGACCTCATCAGGGAAAGAGAGGAGAAAACAAAGAAGACCAACATGAACAGACACCAAACAGAACATGGACAATAGCACCTCCAACAGCTAGAGGGCTGGATTAAGATAAGACAAGATAAAACTTTATTCAACCCACAATGGGGAAATTCTTTTATCTGCAGCAGCAAGGAGACAGTTGAAAAGTACAGTATGAACGAACAGTAAAAAGAACGGACAGCAGCAGTATTAACTATACAACAAAATAAAAAAAACAAATCAAAACATAATCAAGTAAAACAAGTAAAACAAGTAAAATCAAGTAAAATTTTCATATTGCACAGCAAATGATAATTTAACCAGGGAATATAACTGAGTATAAAACAACAATAGAACAACAGCAACAACAATTTAAAAATACACTGTGTTGGTACATTATGTGTGTCACTGTAGTGCCTGCGGTAGCGCTGCTTCCTGCACTGTGGGTGTAACAGTCTGGTGCCGAAGGAGCTGCTCAGAGCCTCTATAGTGGTGCAGGGGGTGGGAGGAGTTCTCCATAACAGATGTTAGTTTGACCAACATCCTTCTGTCCACCACCTCCTCCATGGACTCCAGTGTGCAGTCTAGGACAGAGCTTTCTGAACCTGCTTGTTGAGTCTCTTCCTGTCTCTGCCTGTGCTCCCCCCCCCCCCAGCACACAACTCCATACAGGACTACTGAGGCCACCACAGTGTCATAGAAAGTCCTTAGCAGCTGTCTGCACACACCAAAGGACCTTAGTCTCCTCAGCAGGTGGAGGTGACTCTGGCCCTTCTTATACAGAGCGTCCGTTTTGTTTGACCAGTCCTGTTTATTGTGGAGGCGAACACTCATGTATTTAAATGAGTCCACAGTCACAATGTCTGAGCCCTGGATGATCACCGATGTGGTGGAGGGGTTCTCACACAAGCCCAAAAAGTCAGAGATGTCCCCCCTTTACTCTTGCTCGCCCCAACACACATCCAACAATGGCACTGTCATGTGAGAACTCCTGTTTGTGACAGTAGTGGGAGTTGTACAGCGATGTGTACAGCGTGAACAGAAAAGGGGAGAGCAGTGTCCAATCCTCTTAATGGCCTTCATCAGGTGGGAGGTTAAGGCGATAGGTCTGAAGTGGTTTGGCTCCTTAGGACAGGGTACATTTGGAACCGGAACCAGACAGGAAGTCCCCCAGAGTACTGGTACTCTCTCCAGGCTCAGGCTCAGATTGAATATGGAGAGAACCACCTCAATGGGCTGGTCTGCACACTCCTTGAAGTCCCATGGTTGTGTTCGGAGAAGTGGACTGTGTGGTGCTGAGGTGTGAACAGCTGCAGGTGTGAAGAGGGAGCTGTGTGGATGGAGACTGGGGGCTGGACAGAGCAAAATCTTCAAATCTATTGAAGAACTGATTAACTAATTTGCCCAGGCCTAGTGACCCGTGGCCTAGCGACCATTTCCGGGCCTCACCGTGGCCTGGGATGGGTTTCATGGATGTTGTTCTGCTCCAGACACTGCTCCAACTTCTTTCTATAGCTGTCCTTGCAACTCCTGATTTTATATTTTAACTCCTTCTGCACTCCTGCACAGTTCCTCCTTGTTCCCCTAGAGAAAGGCCCTCTTCTTCTCATTTAGTAGGGCTTTCAGCTAACCCAGGGCTTGTTATTGTAAACACTGTGTATTGTATTTTAGTTGGAAAAGTGTTTTCCACACAAAAATGTATAGTGTCTGTTATGCAGTGTGTGATGCTGTCAATGTCCTCCCTATGTGGACTACAGAGACCTCAGTCCACATCTTCACCCGATCTTTTTGACCTGTGGTTTGTGTTGTTAAACCACTGGAGTGTAAGCAGGAGAGAGATGAACCAGGTTATGGTCAGAGCGTCCTAAATAGGGGAGAGGGGTGGAAGTATATGCCTTTTTGACGTTGGCATATAGAAGGTCCAGAATTTTATTTATTTCCCTTGTGTGGCAGTTCCCATACTAGGTGAAGTTAGACAGGGCGGCGGAGAGGGGGGTGCGGGTTTTTATGATGGGATCTGTGTCTGATATTTAAAAAAGGTAAGGAGTGTGACGTGGATAATTAAAGACACTTGACCATCATGAACACAGACTATAAAATACTATCCAAAATCATGATGATTAGACTGAACAATGTTTTAGACAAAATTAGAGAGAAAGAACAAACATGCAATTAAAGGCAGGATGATGTGGGACAATTTGAGCATATTAAGAGAAACAATCCATAAACCAAAAGAAGAAAGACCTTTTACATCTTAGGCTTGGATCAAAGAAAAGATAAGAAGATAAGATAAGATAAGATAAGAAAACCTTTAATAGTCCCGCAGTGGGGAAATTACTTCTCACAACACAGTACAGATGAGCCAGAGTACAGCTACAGAACAGTTTGTGTTGGCACAGTACAAAGCAGTACAGTACAGTTGGAGTGAGTATGAGGTCATTGCAGGGTTAATGCACAGTAATGGGTATAAGATTTGTACCGGTAACAATATACACGAGCAATATACAAAAGCTTTTGATTATATATGTAGAGACTATCTATGGGCCACAATGGAGGCGTATAGCTTCTCTGAAGTCTTCATAAAGATGATTCAATGCTTAAATAGAGAATCCCACATCAGAGTGAATGTTAATGAAGCCCTAACAGACAGCTTTGAGGTGCAGAGAGGAGTGACGCAGGGCTGCACTCTACGTGTTAGCCATCAGGCCGTTAATCCATGAGATCAACAACCACAGGAACATCACTAACAGGTACGTCGACAACGCACAGAGGGAAAGGGAAGTCAGTAAGAGAGAACTGTTGTTTAAAAGAACCAAATATGGAAGACTATGTGCCATGGACTTGAAAGTAAAGTTATTTATAACCTTTGTTAAAATGTTTCTGTTGCCATCTCCAATAACTCCTCCTGGCTCGGAGACTCATCCATGTGGCACAAAGGGATGGGCAGAGCTCGTAGCGGCCCCTTTTACAAACTGCTCTATGGAGATTTTATTGCTTCACGTAGACATCCGAACTTTTCAGGGATTCGAAGTACCAGCAAGGAAATCTATAACACGAAACATAAATATGGTGAAAAAATAGTATAAACATTTACCTACTTGAGGGAACGCAGACGTCATCAGGAATGTTCAGGACAAGGATCTCTCACAGAAAAACAGAGACACTCGCTGGCTGATGAGTGTGGGAAGACTCCCAGTCAGAGCTGTGGTCTCATGGAGCTGTTATGTAAAGACCACACTGCCCCATGATTCACTGGACGGATGAGACTGAAAATTGTGCCTTTGTGCTATTTCTTATCCAACACACTCGTCATGTGCTGGTTAGGTGCAATACTGAACTGAACATTCTTACACAAACAAATAATCTCTTGCGCCCTGTCGTACATCAAGTCTAAACATCTGATGTTCCATTTGACTGACTAATAGTTCATGATATATGTTTGTCTTTTACACCCGGACTCTGGCTCCATTCTATCTGACTCCACACCAGACCCAAGGCTGGTAAAGCGAATGCATCTTGTCTTGGAAGCTCGGTGTTCCTTCCTTTGGATAACAAGACATGACGATGCAGAAGTGAGAAAGCAAACATTCTCACTCACAGCGAGATAAGGTGGCACAAACAATTCTATTGCTGCAGAGAGACATTCCACCAGAGCCAGAGAAAGGGGTTAAAAGGCAGAAGCAACTTGAGGATCGTGGGCTCTTTGCATCACACCTTCGTGGTGTGTGCACTGATCTCCCCAGCTGGTTTTTGGTTTGTTGATGTGCACGATCAGCATCCATGTTTTTGATTTGCTTTCCCCATTATTTGTCATTTTCTTTATTATTTCAATAAATCGCACAAAAGGACAACTCTCTCATCTGCCTTTATTCCAAAATTTCCACCACAGAGACTCAGCAGCATTTTCTAATTGACTGGTACAGAGCGCAGGAGGTTTGGCACAGGCAGAAAGGCCTGATTCATTCAGGCATTCAATTGATAAATTCAATTCCCACACTCACACACCATAAGTTTCAGCAGTGTGTCTCCATCTGAATGACAAAGGCCTTGTTTGAACACAACAGGAATTCAGTTAACATGACTCAACTTTCAAACATCTCCACCGACTGACACTTAAATGCACCTCAGCACCATAAGATCACTCACACATATCCTCCACACAGGCCACAGGGCACTGACACACAAAACAAAACACACAAACACTGGTAACCCTGATCCCAGTTACACCCATAATCCTGGGTAGGTGGGTCTACTCCTGGACCGCTACAGTATCACTACTTGTATAGCAGCCTGCTTAGTGCTGGGGCTCCCCCATGTGTGTGTATTTGTCTTCTGGTTATGTGTGTAGCACACTTTGTGTCTGTTTGTCCTTTTGGGTTTGCTTTATACAACTTTATTGAAATAACGAAATAATACACAAAATTTCCAAACAACAGTAAACAATTCAATAAATAAAAATGCACATTATCAGTACAATATCAAATACTCATCAACATCATAATAGCTATCATTTTCAATTAAAAGACAAGATATTATTACCATGGATTTTGAATAGCACTAGTATCACCTTCAATCCCAGTAATCATCGTCATAATAAAAATACCAACCATTAGAATATAATTATGATGCGCTTAACAGTGAGGATTCCAACAATATTTAAATTACTTTGCAGACCTAAGAATTTGACTAAAACAACAAAAAAAGAGCATATTCACATGTCCAGTAAATGCCATGGAGAGATTTGCGTTTGTCCACAGTTCTGTCTTCTTAGATTTTGAAGTGTCATTTGTCAATAACTGTCTGTTTTAAACCATAATGTATCTTGTTTACCAAAGTCGAGTTGTAACCATGGAGATGATCCCCTGGAATGGTTCAGCTTTTTGTGGAGACCATGTCTCTTCCAGTATCCCACACAGAACAGAGTTATAACTTATTTCAAAGTCTGGACCCAGGCCTTTCAGCCTAAACCGGACCTCCTGCGCTCGATAGCAGTCAATTAGGAGATGTTGCTGGGTTTCATCCTCGTCGCAGTAGATCATGGGACACTGTGGGACACTTTGTTTTCACGTAGCAGCTCCAAGATACCACGGCCCTGACAGGGAGCCTCCCTGTGCTAATCAACCAGCTCTTATCCTTTCAGAAGGTTTCTTATCCTGCAATATTTTTACAACTTCTGATTCACATGGTTTTGTTAAATGTTTATGTTGAATAAGTTCACGATATTTAAACGTTGTTATGCTGTTATACATTTACTTCCTGGTGCTTTGGGTTTGTCTCACTCTGGCAAGGCACATGCACTGGAATTATGTCATTTTATTCTGCGTAAAGTTTAGCACTACACCTGTTAGTAACAACATTATCATCACAGTAGTTTGAGAACTACTGCCAATCAGTTATTTTGAGGCTGTCTGTCTTTGGGTGTAGACGTACATGCTCATGTATTGACTGTAAGCTTTCACATACTGAGTGTAAAATCACTGACATTAACAACTATGTGAGTTTGAGCAGTGAGTCGGTGACGTGTGATGAGCTTAGCTTCATGTTCTTACTGACTCATGCGTCCCTAAAGCATTGGACGATAAGCATAGAAAACGTTACAAAGTTTCACTCACATCTTTAAGTAATAAAGTAGTGTATGGGGTGCCAAATGTAAAAGGACCACCTATAACTAGTTTATAGGTGCTACTAGAGCTGGCGGCCATGATGGCTTCGACTTCAAGCTTCTCTCCAGTATTTTCGTGCACCGATCCAGGGTCAGATGTGGGCGGAGCTATGCGTACTGTTTGACGTGTTTGAGTTCGCGTCTCTGATCTGAGACGAGCGCTGTTTGAGGGTAGGGATGGAGTCTACTTGCCCATTCATGAATATTCAGTTTTACACTCGGCCAACATTTAACTTTTACATTTAACATTTAGATTTAACATTTTACATTTAACATTTACATTTATATTTACCGTTTACATTTAGACTTTCGCGCATTTAACTAAATGTGAGAAAATATGTTGTGTCATTTAGTTAAATGTGAGAAAACTAGTTATAGGTTCTACTTTTACATTTCGCACCCCATAGTAGTGACTGTGTCATCTACAAATACGCTGTACGTAAATGAAGGCTTTGTTCTTTAGGTTGTGTGCGTGGCTCTTAAAAGAGCCGTTTTGTGGATCACAGCTGATCCAGGTCTACTTTGCCTTCCCAGCGGGCTTCTCCGTCTTCTTGGGCAGCAGCACCGCCTGGATGTTGGGCAGGACGCCGCCCTGGGCGATGGTGACTCCGCCCAGCAGCTTGTTGAGCTCCTCGTCGTTGCGGACAGCCAGCTGCAGGTGGCGGGGGATGATCCTGGTCTTCTTGTTGTCGCGGGCAGCGTTTCCAGCCAACTCCAGGATCTCAGCGGTCAGATACTCTAGAACAGCCGCCAAGTAGACAGGAGCTCCGGCACCGACGCGCTCCGCATAGTTTCCTTTACGCAGCAGCCTGTGGACACGACCCACGGGGAACTGGAGTCCAGCTCTGGAGGAGCGGGTTTTAGCCTTAGCTCTGGCTTTGCCTCCGGTTTTTCCTCTTCCGGACATTATATTGGGCGTTTGTTTCAAACTTGTGTACGAATAAATGCCTCCAGTAGCCGGAACCCTCCTTTATATGTCCGACAGAGCGGGACGCGTCCTGCCTCGCCAACCGGTGAAAAGGCTCCGCAGAGGGCGGCCGCTCTGAGTCTTGGCGGACTTTTTTAAATACTTTCCTCCAATCAGCGAAGGAGGTTCAGGCGGGAGGCGCTCCTTCAGGCGGAGCCGAATTCCCGGAGGGGCCGTCTGCCAATCACGAGCCGCAACGTCACTCGTTCGCGTCCGACCTCACACTTTAAGAGCACCAGTTCTTCACTTTGTGCCCTATTATTCTGCTGTTCAGAAGTAGAGTGTAGTAACAAAATGGCTAGAACCAAACAAACCGCCCGTAAATCCACCGGAGGCAAAGCTCCCAGGAAGCAGCTGGCCACCAAGGCTGCGCGTAAGAGCGCCCCGGCCACCGGCGGCGTCAAGAAGCCTCACCGCTACAGGCCCGGTACCGTGGCTCTGAGAGAGATCCGTCGCTACCAGAAGTCCACCGAGCTGCTGATCCGTAAACTGCCCTTCCAGCGCCTGGTCAGGGAGATCGCCCAGGACTTCAAGACCGACCTGCGCTTCCAGAGCTCTGCCGTCATGGCTCTGCAGGAGGCCAGCGAGGCTTATCTGGTCGGTCTGTTCGAGGACACCAACCTGTGCGCCATCCACGCCAAGAGGGTCACCATCATGCCCAAAGACATCCAGCTGGCCCGGCGCATCCGCGGGGAGAGGGCTTGAGCTGTCCGCTCCATAACAAACACAAAGGCTCTTTTAAGAGCCGCTACATCCACTAAAGACGATCCTGTGTCATTACAAACAAGCGCATAATTTATTTCTAAGAAACCTCTGCTGTTTGCTGCCTTTCCTTTACAATAAACCATAATTTGATGGATTTATCTCTTAACCTCTCAATATAGCAAAATCGTTGTTTTTTATTGTTTTTAATAGTTTCTGTTAAATAGTTTGTATTAAAGACTAATTTAAACAACTAGTATTTGAGTGAGTTACATACTCATGATGTAGATGGTTTTGCCTGCTGCCCCTATCACTATATTTAGTTATACCAATATTTAGTGATCCCACAAGTTTCCCATTTAATACACAGTCTTTGACAGTTTAAACCATGTTTTTCCAAGAGTCAGATTATTCACATGTTCACCATGAGTTTTGTGTGTGGCCCCATTAACAATAACTGTTAATGCTACTGACTTTTTTTAAGTGTGCTCTTATTTTATAAACTATGTAGTAGTAGTGGTTCTTCAGGTACTTCACGAGTAGAAGAACTGCTTCCAACAACAGAAATAGTTGTATTATGTTTACGTAGGTTTTATAGTATGTGTTTAGTAGTGAAAGTATGGTCCCACATTTAATACCACCAAATCTTGGTCTCCCCTCAGTTTATTTCAACAATTTTTCTCAGCTTCAGTAATTTTAAAAATAGAACACAAATGCAAATGCAGCAAAAGCATAAACACTGGCATGGTGTAAAAATGGCAAACTCTCACAACCAAGGACTTCTACATGTTTATGTCTATTGCTGTTTTCACTAGCCTTGTGCCTTTACATCACAGGTCAGATTACTGGAGGCAGCAGTTTCCATTTACCTTGTCTTTTTCTTAAGTAAGAAGATGTCACACAGCCGCTTTGAAGCCATCATGCGGTTTGTTCATCTAAGTGACCCTGATGAGGATGAAGAAAGTGAGAAAAAAGAGTTACCAATAAATGACTTGCTGTTTTTGAACTGGAAGGATTTTAACAGAGGACGATGTGTTCCACAGTCCATGAGGCTCCATGTAGCAGACAATTGGGAGGAAAGTGAAGGCTGGTGTTTGGACGAATAAACGCATCCCTGCTCCAGACTCCATTCTGGACCACAATAAGATCATGGGTGGTGTAGATTTGTCTGATGAACTCCTGGGTTTTCACACCATCTGCCATAAAACCATAAAGTGTTATAAATCTTTGTTTTTCCAATTTATGGATGTTTCTGTGGGTTGTCAGAGCGTATGCAGAGGTTTCCTGGAGACACGTCTTTGTGTCTAAACAGCTCTGACGTTTTCAACCTCTCAGTTCTCTCTGCAGAAAGAGCAAACCGGATGGGTTTGGACACGGCTTCTCTGTTTTAGTTTGGTTATTTTATTTATTATATGTAATAAATTTACAATTATTGAATTGAATTTTAAAGTTGTGTCTGTTTAAATTATCTTAAGAAGTAGATAAGATGAGATAACACAAACTGGAGGAGGCTGGTGTGGACCTCCATCTGACAGAGTGGATTATGGACTATCTCACAAACAGGCCTCAGTTTGTGAGAGCCAGGGACTGTGTGTCTGACACTCTGACCTGCAGTGTGGGGGCCCCACAGGGGACTGTACTGGCCCCCTTCCTTTTCACCCTCTACACGTCAGACTTCAGACACAACACGGACAGCTGTGTTCTGCAAAAGTTCTCTGATGACTCTGCGATCGTCGGACTGATCACACATGATGACGATGCAGAGTACAGAGGACTCACTCAGAACTTTGTGGACTGGTGCGAGCGGAACCACCTCCTGATCAATGCAGGAAAAACAAAGGATTGTGGTGGGTTTCCGCAGACAGCAGTCTGCTGTCATCCCACCGATGCACATCCAGGAAAAGAGACATTGAGAGAGTGGACTCTTACAAGTACCTGTGTGTACATCTGAACAATGAACTGGACTGGACTCATAACATGGATGCACTGTACAGGAAGGGTCAGAGCAGACTCTACCTGCTGAGGAGACTGCGGTCTTTTGGAGTGAAGGGGCCACTCCTGAAGACCTTCTATGACTCTGTGGTGGCATCAGCCATCCTGTACGTGTGGTCTGCTGGAGGAGCAGCATCACAGTGAGGGACAGGATGGACAGGGTCATCAAGAAGTCCAGCTCTGTCCTGGGCTGCACTCTGGACACAGTGCAGGAGGTGGGTGAGAGAAGGGTCCTGGCTAAACTCACATCCATCATGGACCAGGACTCTCACCCACTGGAGGACTCACTGTCTGCTCTGGAGAGCAGCTTCAGTAGCAGACTGATCCACCCTCGCTGTGTGAAGGAGAGATATCGTAGATCCTTCCTACCTGCTGCTATCAGACTGTACAATCAGAACTGTTAACTATCTCTCACTACATTCACTCACCCACTGCATCAGTGGTTATGTAATATTCTCTGTACAATATTTGTGCAAACTCTATGCATTATGATATATATGTTCTATATTTACACAATGTGCTACAAATGTTTCTGTGCAACATTTGTTACTCACTTGCGTGTTACAGCATCGCTGTCTGTGACGTTACTCAGAATCACAGACACGTCTCTATCTGTCATCGTTGGATCTCTGCTCATCGCTCAACCATGAAAAGAAGGAAGGTGGTAGTCATCATATCTCTGATTGTTGTTGGAAGAGTGGTCTCATGTCCAGGTTCTGCATTCACCTCTGTTTAAGAATAAATACAGCAAAAGTTAAAAAAAAAACACATTTTTAGAAAACTCTCTGTGTGTGTCTTAGGAATATGTTGTCTTCATCAGCAAAAGTCGACGAGTCACAATTCATCAGACCGGTTTTACTGGTTAGTGAAATTATTTTTAATTTTACTCAGGAGCAGAATGAAGCTGGCCGACCTGCAGCACTGTAAAAAAGTGTTTGTGTCTGAGAAACAAAAGTGAAAATGTCAGAACACGGAAGGGCTTTACAGTTTGAGGTCAACAAGTTAATACTGTGCTGAAATATAATTAAAACCCAACAATGACACTCACAGATTGGGTGGTCACTGGACTCTACCTACTCTACCTAACACCATTTGTCACACATGAGTGTTTTAAAGAAAAAACTATCTCATAAAAGCACAAACTAATTCACTGACAACAAGGCTCGATGTGCAAAATTACACAAAACAAGACAAAGAATAAAACTGTGGTTACCAAGACATCACCTGAACACATCAAAGCTTCAGCCTGATAATAAGTTGCTCTTGTTGATGGGTTTGTTCAAAGAAGTGGTACTGCAGATTTATTATACTCACTGCTGTTAGACTTGACAACTCAACAGTCTGACACTGCATGCAGATTCAGTCACTTCATCCTGGACACTTAATAACTGTACAATATGTGTGAGATGTAAATCCGTTATATGTTCTTTTATAAGTTGCATTAGTGTCGGACAACTGTACACGCAGGGTGTTATGGGAAAACTTTTTATTCTTTATTCTATGAGGTTATTATATGATTAATAGCTTATGTTCTGCAATTAATATCTTATGTTTTGTCTTACATCTGTTTTATGTATTTGACATTTCACCTACATTGTTCAATGGTTGTCTCTGCCTGATGGACTCTGGACTCTAGCTCCCAAACCCAAGGCCGGGGAGTTGTGTCTCTGTCTGTTGAGACTTAGAGACTTAGACGCTAGTGGTGCAGGTGTGAAAATGTAAACATCTCCACACACACAGCGACAGGGATGAGATGGTGCATGTAGTCTGATCGGGCTACACAGACGTTCCACCGTAGTCGGACAGAGAGGTTAAAAGGCAGAAGCAACTTGAGGATCGTGGGCTCTTTGCATCACACCTTCGTGGTGTTTGCACTGATCTCCCCAGCTGCTTTTTGGTTTGTTGATGTGCACAATCAGCATCCATGTTTTTCATTTGCTTTCCCCATTATTTTTATTTTCCATATATTTTTATAATAAATCAAACAAAAGACAACTCTCTCATCTGCGTCTTCATAGGAAATTTCCACCGCACAGGGTAAATAATAAACACAGGTAAAGCAGGAAAACTGGATGGATTTAATTTGTCTAAAACAGGGTAGGGCGTACATGTGAGGTAATGAGAGGTACAAAAGCACATGCAGTGTCGTTCCTCCTTCTATACCAAGCAACATACTTCAGTAGGTGAGTACAACATACAACTAACGTTTAGTAGAAGTCGGTCGGATAATAGTTCATAACATGAAGTAGTACATGTACCTAGGGTGTATCTGTATATCTGCCACTATCACTATCTGACAAAATTACTTTGTGTCCTTTTTTATTGTCATATACATATTGTAATATGTATATATGTAATATGAAGACTGCTGTCTTCCTGTTGACTAGAACACTTTTACAGTTGCTATATTTAGCAACTGTCAATAGTGGTTGCATTCATGGTTTCGTACATCTTTGTAGCTGAGTCATTGCTGTGCTTTCAAAGTGAGAAGACACTAAATTAAAAGGTGGTTACTCATTACTTAAGTCTTGTGATTTAAAGTTATTAGGGGATGTGTTGATATCATACGACTGGAAGTGTACAGTGCATATTGTCCAGTGTAAGGGTTGTTTCACTGCAACCAAGAGGAAACAAACCTGTGGATTAACTTTACTGCATCACTTTCATTTATATGTACTGAAATATAACATTGTGGAGTATATGAAAATTGCTCTTATAAAAACGTATTATAATACAATATTTATGTAATTCTCAAAACCTTTGGCCACGACTGTGTATTTAATCAATTACTTTTACTGCATAACCACTTCTCTACTGTTCAGATCTGGTGTTGCATTTATCTCAAGAATAACTAAACATGATTCAGCTGACCAGAAGATGCAAATAAGTTTTGACTGTGAAAATTATTACCAACTATCCTATTATTGTTAATTAGTGAAAATAAATGATATAAACATATAGTAGTAGGGTGTTTAATCCTTATCTTATTTAGAAAGGTGGATAAGTATTTGTCCAATGAAAGATGCAAAAATGGAATGGGTTTGAATATATCAGTTTGAGAATTACTTAACAATTTAGAACATTCTCCAATGATTCATCAAACACCATGTTATGCACTAACACCTATTGTCTCTGTGATTTTATAGAGAGAGAAGTGGACAATTCAGGGATCAGACTTGCTTCTCTTCTGCACATCAAAGAGGAGAGTAAACAGTCCTCATCTAAACATTCTCAGATAAGACTCAATGAATACTGATGAACCAAAAAACAAAATAATTTATTCATGTAACACTTGTTTTAACAATGGCTTGTTCTTTGGTTAAAGAACTATCTATAGCTCATTTAAACATAAATGGTCTCAGAAAAAAGACCCAGAACATTTTTCACATTTTAACACTTCAACAGATACATGTGCTGGCTCTTAGTGAAACCAAGTTAAACTCTTGTAGCAATGATCTAAAGATCGATGGTTACAAATTGTACAGAAAGGATAGAGAGGGCAAACGTGGAGGAGGGGTACCTCTCTATATTCAAAACAAAATTCAAGTTCATGAGCGGAAAGTCCTAGAGTCTGATGTGGAGATCATCTGGGCTGAGATTCACTTGCTTGATGCTAAACCAATCTTAGTAGGTTGTTGTTACAGACCGCCGAGAGCCAGTCAGAGGTTTCTGGATCAAATCAGGGATTTAATTAAAACTATATCCAAAGAAAAAAAAAGTGTTTTCTTACTGGGGGATTTCAATATAAATTGCCTTTCAAACTCTTCAAAGTCCATTTTCTCAAAACAGTGTCTGAAACAAATCATTGAGATTCCTACTAGAGTGGATAAGAAACATTATACAATCACGTGTATCGATCACATCTATACAAATGTTCCAGAGCTTTGCTTTAATTTGACCTCAACAATCATTTACTTTAGTGATCATAACCTCATATCCTTCACTGTAAATATAATGGACAAAACTAACAGGAGTCTGACAGGCAACGAACTGAAAGATTTCCAAGATGTAATACAGAGAGTTTTTACACCAATTCAGACTGAAATGGTCGAAAATATTTTATCAGCACTCCCTGACAATAATTCAGATCTGATAAATGACGCCTCTATCAGAAGGCGCAAAGCTGAGGCGATATGTGAGATAATCAACAAATGCTTAAGTACTGCTGTGTTTCCAGCTCAGTGGACACAGAGGAAGACAGATTGCAACAACAGACCTGTTAACTTGCTTTCAGTCCTAAACAGTATTACTGTGGACATTATGTTCAGTCAGATTAAACAGCACTTTATAAATAACAAGTTGTTTATGAGCATCAGTTCGCTCACAGACCAGGTTGTTCAACAGAAACTTTTCTGGAATATTTGACAGACCTGTGGTACCCAGAACTGCACAAGCATAAATCAGTAGGAGCTGTGAAATTAGATTTCAGTAATGCCTTCAGGATCATCTCTCATGATTTGCTGCTTAGCAAATTAAAACATAGGTATCAATTTTCAGAATTAGCTTGTTCTATGATTAAACATTACCTGTTCTGGAGTAAACAAACTATGTACTACAGTGATTATCTATCAAGTGACAAAGACCGTGGCTTAATACAAGGA
The DNA here is from genome assembly GCF_900634795.4 of Betta splendens. Lineage (NCBI taxonomy): Eukaryota > Metazoa > Chordata > Actinopteri > Anabantiformes > Osphronemidae > Betta > Betta splendens. The sequence continues at coordinate 5,662,018 of NC_040889.2, read as the reverse complement.
AGCAGCCTCAGTCGTCTGCTCTTCTGTATATATACTGATACTTTTTCTGAAATTTTACAAAGGGCTGAGATTGTGATGTATGCTGATAATGTGTTGGTCTATTACTCAGATCGTAATAAAAGTCACTTCCAGTTCTGTTTCATCCATGTGTTCCACTGCCTTGACTGGCCTGCTTCTTACCTGTACCTTTGCTGAATGCTCTTTCTTTGTGCTGAACTTCTGCCTGTCTACCGACCAAGATTACTGAATTAAACCTCATTATCATTCATCTGCCTGTCTCTGAGCCATGCATGTGGGTCCACCATATGTGAGATTGTGACAAGAAATGGTTCATCAACCCTCCACTGTGTGTGTGGATTTTCTCCTTCCACAGACAACAACATCCAGGTTGACTGCAGATGCTATAGTGTACAGTGGGTGTGAGTGCCAGAGTGAGTGTGTACAGTATATACATGGCCCTGTGATGCATGGACCACCTGGCCTCTCAACTGCCCATCAGGAATAGACTCCTGGATCCCCTTACAAAGCAGTAGAAAATGAGACTGGGTGACTGACTGATGGAAAAACTGGTTTTGGTTTAGTTGATAAGATAAGATAAGATTTGATGACGATGGGGAAGTGTTTTTTGTCTGCAGCAGCAAGGAGACATTAAACAGTACAGCAGTATGGAATAACAGCATAACAACGGACAGCAGCGGTATTAACTATACAAAAAAATAAAAAAACATAATCAAATAAGTAAAATCAAGTAAAATATTTTGTAAAAAAAATCAAGCAATAATTTTCATATTGCACGGCAAATGATAATATAACCAGCAACTACCACAAGTATAAAAACAAGGATAGAACAGCAGCAAAAACAGACAACAAACAGCAACAACGAGTGGAATTGAATAAACTTATACAGAGCGTCGTCTGTGTTGTCCAGTTTACTGTTGAGGTGAACACCCAGGTATTTAACAGTGTCCACAGTCTCAATGTCTGAGTCCTGGATGTTCATCAGTGTGTGTGGTGGAGGGGGCCTTCTGAAGTCAGGCACAAACTCCTTTGCTTTCCCGGTGTTAAGGATCAGGTGGTTACTCTCACACCAGCCCACACAGAGATGACTTGTACTTCTGCTCATTCCCCCCAATACACAGTCGACAATGGCACTGTCGTCTGAACACTTGTGCAGGTGACAGTGGTGGGAGTTGTATTTAAAATCTGATGTATACAGTGTGGACAGAAAAGGGGGAGCACCGTCTCCTGAGGTGCACCCGTGCTGCAGACTACCACATCAGACACACAGTCTCTCAAACTGTGGCCTGTCTGTGAGGTAGATGATAGTCCAAGCAGCCATATGTTGGTCCACGCCTGCCGCCCCCAGCTTCCTCCTCTGCAGTGATGGTGTTAAAAGCACTGGAGAAGTCAAAGCACATGACCCTCACAGTGCTCCCAGGAGACTCCAGGTGAGACAGGGCCCGATGATGCAGGTAGATGATGGCATCATGCACCCCGATGCCTGGCTGATAAGCGAACTGTAACACAGCAGGCTGCTCTCTCGCGCTGCAGATGCATTAGCGTCGTTACGTCGTCCAGCCTGTTGAAGAGAGAGCGGACGTCTCCCATAATGACGGATGGTACGTATGGCTTGTACCTCCGTTTCCTCTCCGTGTGCCTAACTCCAGCTCTGCAGCAGTGTCGCTTCCTCCGTATCTCCGCTGGAATCTCTGGCTTTTTGAAGAAACTCAGGTTTAGAGCTAACAGCTGGTCCCAAGTGTAAACAATGGAGCAGCGTCCTAAAGGGTCCCCCGAGGCTGGCTCAAAAAGTTGGCAAAAAATAATCAAACAAAATGCAAAAGTAATTAAGTAAAGTGCAAAGTACCCTTTGCTGCACGACTCCATACAGATTTATATAAAACAACAAGGAAAGATAAAAAAACGCAAAGAAAAGGACACAAAAGGACAGGGCCTGCTGCTACACGTGCGGAGCCATCTTGATCTAAATGTAGTTAGTCAGACTTTACTGTAAAGGAATTAAATTTCAATTCAATTTTATGTTTATAGCACTAAATCACAACAGATTTATCTCAAGGCACTTTACAAGGTAAGATTTAAGACCTTACACATCTAAACCCAAAAAATCTCACATACAGTACAACAAGCCTTTAATTGGAATTAATTACAATTTCAACAATCAAGGACGCTTTATTGTGATTGAACATGAGCCACGAAGAACAAAACATTTCTACTCGAGGCTTCGGTAGGGTAAACAATATAAAAGATAGTAAAAGCATAATATTTTAAGAAAGTTACCTAAGCGTTTGGAAACATTAGTTTAAAAATGGAGTAAAAGCAATAAATAAAAAGCGACCTAATTCAAATATGTATAATTTCTCTAGATATCATACATTATTCTAGAGGACATTAATAATCCTAGTTGCAGCATTTCAGCCAATTTTCAGTAAAAACAAACAACAACAAAAACATTAATAAAATGTTTTAAAGACAGCAGCATGTGTGTGATAATGTTTACAATACGAACTGCATCAGGATAAAAACTGACCTTCAGTCTTTTTGCTTTTGCCTTAATGCTTCTCGACCTCCTGCCTGAAGGGAGGAGAGTAAACAGTTCATGTGCCAGGTGCGTGGTGTTGTAAAAGAAAACATTGTTCCTTTGTGCTTTTTCTTATCAAACACAGTCATTATGTGCTGGTTAGGTGCAATACTGAACATTCTTACACAAACAACTTATCTCTTGCGCCCTGTCGTACATCAAGTCTAAACATCTGATGTTCCATTTGACTGACTAATAATTTATGATATATGTTTGTCTTTTACATCTGGCTCCATCCTATCTGACTCCCCACCAGACCCAAGGCTGTAAAACCGAATGCATCTTGTCTTAGAAGCTTGGTGTTCCTTCCTTTTGTTAAAGCCTTTGTTGTTATAAAAAAAAACAGAAAGAATTAGACTCGTTATTAAAAGATCTAGAATTATATGAACACTCCTCAGCAGGAGCAAAACTAAATCATAATAAAACCCAAGGAGTTTGGATCGGAACAGAGTACAATAAAACAAACATTAACGTCCAGATTTAAGAAGAAATAAACATATTGGGCTTCACCATCTGTAACAACAGATGCAGTGAAAGAAACTGGGAAAACAAGCTGAGTGAGAAGAATACACCAATTCAAAAATTAATATAATTAAAGCATTCATCCTCTCCAAACTCCTGTTCTTAGCTAACCTCCTCCCCCCACATGAAGCAATAATGAAAAGAAATCAATAAGCAATGTGTGAATCTGACCTGAGAAACAACAAGAGAAGTCATTACGAGAGAACTGTTGTTTAAAAGCACCAAATATGGAGGACTAGGTGCCATGGACTTGGAAGTAAAGTCATTTATAACCTTTGTTAAAATGTTTCTGTTGCCATCTCCAATAACTCCTCCTGGCTCGGAGACTCATCCATGTGGCACAAAAGGATGGGCAGAGCTCGCAGCGGCCCCTTTTACAAACTGCTCTATGGAGATTTTATTGCTTCACATAGACATCATCTTCATGGTCACTGTTCGACTCTGGAAAACAAGGTGCAAAATGTTTATAAATCAAACTGTAATTGATATGACACAGTTATAAAACAAACACTCCAAGAATTAAGGAGACAAAGAACTATAACAAAGGCAGAGCAGACACACCAACATTCACAAAGACATGGGTTATATCATGTGAACTTTAAAAATGTTTGGAAGCTACAATCGTGTACTTTAATGATGACGGTTTATTAACGGTTTCTAGTTTATTGACACGAGTTGATATTGTTTGTCAGAATTTTTCTGCTTTCTTTGATTTACATGATTCACCTTTACCAACATATTCAACTTCTGCTCTGTGAGTAAGAGTCCAGGTTTAGTCAGTAATAGTTATATGAATACTTTAAATATACAATACATTAAATATAATAATTATGGACTTTCGGTCATACACTTTGTGATTCATAGCCATTTCTAACAAACTTTACAGCCACAGTTCAATTCAATGCATCACGCATTTTGTGGTTCAGATACAGCTGCCTGTGATTATACACTAGGTGGCTTCGTGTGCACATGAAGCTTTCTAGAGATGAACTAGTTCTCGAACTATTTGGCTCAAGTGGTTTAATGCCTCATGTGGCTTCATCTCACCATCACTAGTAACATGTAACCATGACAATCACGTAAACAACCTCAGCAACAGGTCTAATGTTCTTCAGTTCAGTGTGTGGCTCTTAAAAGAGCCTTTGTGTTTTCTGGTGCTCGTAGCAGCGTCTACTTGGAGCTGGTGTACTTGGTCACCGCCTTGGTGCCCTCGGACACCGCGTGCTTGGCCAGCTCCCCGGGCAGCAGCAGCCTGACGGCGGTCTGGATCTCCCTGGAGGTGATGGTGGAGCGCTTGTTGTAGTGCGCCAGGCGGGAGGCTTCGCCGGCGATGCGCTCGAAGATGTCGCTGACGAACGAGTTCATGATGCTCATGGCCTTGGAGGAGATGCCGGTGTCGGGGTGGACCTGCTTCAGCACCTTGTACACGTAGATGGCGTAGCTCTCCTTGCGGGTCTTCCTCTTCTTCTTGCCGCCTTTAGCGGCGGTCTTGGTCACGGCTTTCTTGGAGCCCTTCTTGGGCGCAGCCTTGGCGGGTTCAGGCATCGTTGACGCAATTAGATAACGAATCAATGTGCTGCGTAGAACTAGAGCGGCTCTTCTTATACAGACTGTATGCAAACTCGGCTGTGTGATACCCGTGCCGTGATTGGCTGAGCTCATCTGTGGGCGAGTTCAGTTTCCGTGGAAACAAGAGACTGGGCAGTTGACTTCCTTTCATAGAGGAATTTAGCGTCATTGTCTTTATATTGTATATTGATTATACGTTTGAACACAACTGTTAGAGTAAAATAAATATTAGTATGATACCGTTAAATTTATCCACTTACTGCAAAGAACTGAATGAACCATATTGTACAGCTGCTAGAAGGATTTTTATTTTTAGAAAACCTGCAGCTCCACTTGAATCATGGATTTATAAACACAAAAAGACCTACATACAAAACAATCAGACCTGGCACCTCTTCCTTTGGTCTTTTACCTCAGAAATAACTTAAGAGGAGGAGGAGGATTAGTATGATGTATTGCTGATTCTAAGACGCAAAGCTACTGTACAGATTCACCCACAGTTATATGACCTACTTGGTTTGTGCTGCCTTCTTTGTAAATGTGATATCGCAGCTGTTAGAATGAGGACGATGGCGGAGAGTCTGGTTTATATTCACGATGTGAGGACGTGAGTGGAGACAGGGGCGGGAGGCGTTTCATTCGATACAGTCTGTTAAAGTCAACGTCAATGTGCGTCACCCGATGGTCTTTCATTTTGAAATAATCTTTTGATTATTTTATCAAAACACTCAATAAAATAAAACTCACAATAAAATACACAATAATACTGTGATAAACACCTCCTGTCATTAATTGTGTCCTTTCTAAAAAGCCACTTTAAGCTTCATGTGGGCTCATAGTATAGAAAAATGTACATGCCAATAACTCATCATAACTAACTCATTAATTTTTGATTGTTAAATGTTACATTAACCACTGAAGTTGTCTTAAAGTGTGTTTTTTCCAGAGCATGAACACTACTACTAAGATAAAATGGTTATTTAGTTTTATATTAATTTGTATCTCTTTGAATGCAACAGGACGAAAAATGAATTTCAATGTTTGACATTTTTCGAAATCATCAAGTGTTTAACGCGATGCCAAATGCTCTAAAATGACTCAGATGTACTTTGTAGGAAACGGGGATATAAGAAATTTACTGTGGATCGTCATCATCACGTTCATAATGTATGAGACACTGGAAGAGAAATGGTCACCAGAACATCTGGAACTCATCGCTACTTTAGAAAATAAATAACACGGTACTAAAACATCATTACACAGTGCAAATACAGAGAGAGATAGGGAGAAGACAGAAATAAATCCCCTCTCTATAGTACTACACCTACTAAGTGTGTAGTAGGCCAGTAATTATGACGGTGTTGCTGCTTCCTTTGTTATCAGTTATTATTGTGATTTTCCATTTTTGTTTGATGATGGATGTGCTTGTATGTTGTGAAACTTAATGCAGTAAAAGTAATAAAGTCACAACACTCTGCTTTACTGCGTCTTCCCGCTGTTGAACAGGATTTGCTCTCCAGGTGAAGTGTTGGCTCTGAAAAGAGCCTTTGTGTCAGAACCGTTGTGGACCGAGCCGCTCACTTCTTCTTGGCCGCGGTCTTCTTGGCTTTGGGCTTCGCTGCCTTCTTGGCCGGAGCCTTCTTGGCAACAGCGGCCTTCTTCACCACCTTCTTGGGGCTTTTTGCTGCCTTCTTGGGGCTTTTTGCCGCCTTCTTGGGGCTCTTTGCCGTCTTCTTGGCCGCTGCGGGCTTCTTCGCCTTCTTCGGGGACTTCTTAGCGGCCGCCGGCTTCTTTGCTGCCGCTGCTTTGGGCTTTTTAGCGGCTGCGGGTTTCTTGGCTGCGGGAGCAGGCTTCTTGGCCGCTGTCTTCTTGGGCTTGGTGTCGGTCTTCTTGTTGATCTTGAAGGAGCCGGACGCGCCGGTTCCCTTGGTCTGGATCAGGATTTCTTTACTGACCAGGTTCTTGATAGCGATCTTGACCCGAGAATTGTTCTTCTCTACGTCGTAGCCTCCGGCAGCCAGAGCCTTCTTCAGGGCGACAATGGACACGCCGGTCCGCTCCTTGGACTCGGATACGGCTTTAACGATCAGCTCGCCCACGCTGGGGCCGCTCTTCTTGGGTTTGGTGGCCTTCTTTTTTGCGGCTTTGGCCGGAGCTGGAGCTGGAGCTTCTTCTGCCATTTTGTCAAAGTAGCTTCCTCCTCACGATGCCAGAGTCAGAGTGTAAAGAATCCCGATCAGGAGGCGGCCCATAAACACAACATGAGAACCGTGGAGACTCAGTCGGCTCGAGCTCCTCTGGGCGCTGTGACATCGGGAAACTTGTGTTTTCTCTGCACCGATTAAACCGCTCAAAGTCACCGAGAGAGAAGCGCTGAAGGCGGACAGTGAAGGGAGCCGACAACGGACACGTGTGTCTTCATGTCCAGATCGTGTGGAGCTCGGTCGGTGGCTGCGTTCCGTCTGTGGAGCCTTCAGAACTCAGCTACTTCGCGTCCGGAGCAGCGCTACTCTGATCATTTCTGTCATAAATTCACTGAAACTGGATCGAACCACCACCAGAACCCTTTTACTGCTGCTCCACATGTTGGTTCAGAGAGTGAAAGTCGAACCAGCATCAGTCGAAGGTCGTGTTGAAATAAACGGAAGCTTTTGTTGTGGCAGCAAACACACGATACTCATGAAGACGATGAGTTTGACGAAGGTTTGTCTGTGCTTTGTTTGTGATGTTGTATTGTTGTTGTCACGTGTGTGTGCAGTCCTTATGTAAGATTTATCTTTTTGTTGTCGTTTGTGTAATTTCTGTTTGTTTATTCAGCTTTTAGCCTTTCGTGTTAGCTGCTTTGTCCTGTCATGCAGTGATTATTAGTTAATGTTTTGTCTTTATTATTTGTGCCCCTTATTAAATGTATTTATTAACACGCGTGGTATGAGTTTGACGTCCTCCATAGTTGAGTTAATGTCTGGCCTCAGATCCAGGTTGAGCAGGCCTTGGTTAATGGGGTTATATTCCCAGGTTAAAGGTCCAATCAGCCTCAGCTGCTGAAGTGCGTCACGTTTGTAGGTGTATTTGTAACACATGTGAACAAATATCAACACGGATCAACACATTTATAACACAATAACAAACTTTAGATGTGGTGATATTATTCAATACAAACACTGTACAAAGGTGTAAAAACTGAGGATAGTTTAGAATAAGGAGCTCAGAACAGGAGAAACCGTTGGCTGATGAGTGAGAGGAACTTCCAGTCAGGACTGTGATTTCATGGAGCCACAATGTATCAACTAGTCAGTGTCCCATGATCCATTGTGATGAAGATAAGTCTCAGCAGCGTCTGCTAATTGACTGTCACAAGGTACAGGAAGTCTGGAACATGCTGAAAGTCCTGAATTTAGAAATGACTTGCAGCTTGATAATAAGACACTGGAATAGACATGGATGCACAGTTAACAGTTAAACTCTGTAAAGAACACGTATAATAGTATTAAAACAAACTAAAATATACAACAATGGACATGAATAAATCCTTGCACTGACAATGCAAATGATCTGACTATATTTATTTATTATTGGTATGATACTATGACTAATAGTTAGAACTAAATTCAATTCCCACACTCACACACCATAAGTTTCAGCAGTGTGTCTCCATCTGAATGACAAAGGCCTTGTTTGAACACAACAGGAATTCAGTTAACATGACTCAACTTTCAAACATCTCCACCGACTGACACTTAAATGCACCTCAGCACCATAAGATCACTCACACATATCCTCCACACAGGCCACGAGGCACTTACACACATAACTACAAAACACACAAACACTGGTAACCCTGATCCCAGTTACACCCATAATCCTGGGTAGGTGGGTCTACTCCTGGACCGCTACAGTATCACTACTTGTATAGCAGCCTGCTTAGTGCTGGGGCTCCCCCATGTGTGTGTACTTGTCCTCTGGTTATGTGTGTAGCACACTTTATGTCCGTTTGTCCTTTTGGGTTTGCTTTATACAACTTTATTGAAATAACGAAATAATACACAAAATTTCCAAACAACAGTAAACAATTCAATAAATAAAAATGCACATTATCAGTACAATATCACATACTCATCAACATCATAATAGCTACAATTTTCAATTAAAAGACAAGATATTATTATCATGGATTTTGAATAGCACTAGTATCACCTTCAATCTCAGCAATCATCTTCATAATAAAAATACCAACCATTAGAATATAATTATAATGCGCTTAACAGTGATGATGCCACGATATCTAAATTACTTTGCAGACCTAATAAGAATTTGACTAAAACAAGAGAAAAAGAGCATATTCACATGTCCAGTAAATGCCATGGAGAGATTTGCGTTTGTCCACAGTTCTATGTCTTCTTAGATTTTGAAGTGTCATTATCAATAACTGTCTGTTTTAAAACCATAATGTATCTTGTTTACCAAAGTCGAGTTGTAACCATGGAGATGATCCCCTGGAATGGTTCAGCTTTTTGTGGAGTCCATGTCTCTTCCAGTATCCCACACAGAACAGAGTTATAACTTATTTCAAAGTCTGGACCCAGGCCTTTCAGCCTAAACCGGACCTCCTGCGCTCGATAGCAGTCAATTAGGAGATGTTGCTGGGTTTCATCCTCGTCGCAGTAGATCATGGGACACTGCTTTGTTTTCACGTAGCAGCTCCAAGATACCACGGCCCTGACAGGGAGCCTCCCTGTGCTAATCAACCAGCTCTTATCCTTTCAGAAGGTTTCTTATCCTGCAATATTTTTACAACTTCTGATTCACATGGTTTTGTTTATGTTGAATAAGTTCACGATATTTAAACGTCGTTATGCTGTTATACCTTTACTTCCTGGTGCTTTGTGTTTGCCTCACTCTGGCAAGGCACATGCAAACATAAACTGGAACCATGTCATATTATTCTGTGTAAAGTTTAGCACTTCACCTGTTAGTAACAACATTATCATCACAGTAGTTTGAGAACTACTGCCAATCATTTATTTTGAGGTCTTTGGGTGTAGATGTACATGCTCATGTATTGACTGTAAGCTTTCACATACTGCGTTCAAAATCAATGACGTTAACAATTGAGTTTGAGCAGTGAGTCGGTGACGTGTGATGAGCTTAGCTTCATGTTCTTACTGACTCATGCGTCCCTAAAGCAGTGGACGATAAGCAAAGTAAACGTTACAAAGTTTCAGTCACATCTTTAATTAATTCAAGTATTGATTGTGTCATCTACAAATACGCTGTACGTAAATGAAGGCTTTGCTCTTTAGGTTGTGTGCGTGGCTCTTAAAAGAGCCGTTTTTGTGGATCACAGCTGATCCAGGTCTACTTCGCTTTGCCGGCGGGTTTCTCCGTCTTCTTGGGCAGCAGCACCGCCTGGATGTTGGGCAGGACGCCGCCCTGGGCGATGGTGACTCCGCCCAGCAGCTTGTTGAGCTCCTCGTCGTTGCGGACAGCCAGCTGCAGGTGGCGGGGGATGATCCTGGTCTTCTTGTTGTCGCGGGCAGCGTTTCCAGCCAACTCCAGGATCTCAGCGGTCAGATACTCTAGAACAGCCGCCAAGTAGACGGGAGCTCCGGCACCGACGCGCTCCGCATAGTTTCCTTTACGCAGCAGCCTGTGGACACGACCCACGGGGAACTGGAGTCCAGCTCTGGAGGAGCGGGTTTTAGCCTTAGCTCTGGCTTTGCCTCCGGTTTTTCCTCTTCCGGACATTATATTCGATGTTTGTCTCAAACTTGTGTACGAATGAATGCCTCCAGCAGCCGGAACCATCCTTTATATGTCCGACAGAGCGGGACGCTGTCGCCTCGCCAACCGGTGAAAAGGCTCCGCAGAGGGCGGCCGCTTTGAGTGTTGGCGGACTTTTTTAAATACTTTCCTCCAATCAGCGGTGGACGTTCAGGCGGGAGGCGCTCCTTCAGGCGGAGCCGAATTCCCGGAGGGGCCGTCTGCCAATCACGAGCCGCAACGTCACTCGTTCGCGTCCGATCTCACATTTTAAGAGCACCAGTTCTTCACTTTATGCCTCATTATTCTGCTGTTCAGAAGAAGAGCGTTGGAACAAAATGGCCAGAACTAAACAAACCGCACGTAAATCCACCGGAGGCAAAGCTCCCAGGAAGCAGCTGGCCACCAAGGCTGCGCGTAAGAGCGCCCCGGCCACCGGCGGCGTTAAGAAGCCTCACCGCTACAGGCCCGGTACCGTGGCTCTCCGAGAGATTCGTCGCTACCAGAAGTCCACCGAGCTGCTGATCCGTAAACTGCCCTTCCAGCGCCTGGTCAGGGAGATCGCCCAGGACTTCAAGACCGACCTGCGCTTCCAGAGCTCTGCCGTCATGGCTCTGCAGGAGGCCAGCGAGGCTTATCTGGTCGGTCTGTTCGAGGACACCAACCTGTGCGCCATCCACGCCAAGAGGGTCACCATCATGCCCAAAGACATCCAGCTGGCCCGGCGCATCCGCGGGGAGAGGGCTTGAGATGTCCGCTCCATAACAAACACAAAGGCTCTTTTAAGAGCCGCTACATCCACTGAAGACGATCCTGTGTCATTACAAACAAGCACGTTATTTATTTCTATGAAATCGCTTACTAAAGATCTACAGCCAAGTTTTTTTTCCGTTAAATCGTAGTGTTTTATTTTTGTTTGCTTTACGCATAAACCAATAAGACCAGTTATTTTGAGTGAGTCGTGTCACATAAATGATTAAAGACTAATTTAAAAGACTAATATTTGAATATGTGAGTTACATACGTACTTTACATCTACATGATCTAGATGTTTTTGCCTGCTGCCACTATCACTATATTTAGTTATACAATATGTATTTGCAGACAATGTTTTATTGTTTCAACATGTGATCCCACGAGTTTCCCATTTAGTATACAGTCTTTGACTGTTTAAATCACTTGTTTTTTCCAAGAGTCAGATTATTCACATGTTCACCATGAGTTTTGCGTGTGGCCCCATTAACAATAAAAGTTAATGCTATTGACTTTTTCTAGGCGTGCTCTTATTCTATAAACTATAGTAGTAGTGGTTCTTCAGGTACTTCACGAGTAGATGTTGAGTTTAATAAAAGCCCAGCAGAAGTCCCCCACCCCACTACACCTTCGACAACCTGCTAGCCAGCCTTTTCTGAAGGTAGAGCGCCCCCCCTCCCTTTAATGAAGCACTGCATGAGGTGTTGGACGACCAAGAGGAGACCCTGCAGTTTAAGGTGTGAGGTTCCTCTCCTCAAAGAAGAACTGCTTCCAACAGCAGAAATAGTTGTATTATGTTTACGTAGGTTTTATAGTATGATAAAGTATTTATCATTCTTTCACATTGGTGTTTACAGTAATGAGGCACCATCTGCTTTATCTGCCTCTCTCTGCAAGATTCTGCTCCAGCTGCAAAAAAGGCTGGAAACAAGAAGCAAAATATAAAAAAGGACACTTCCACTGAGGCTGAAGAGGACAGATGGCATGATCGAGAGAAGGATATCGCTCCTGACAGTATGAGGTTCATGACAGTTAGAAGCCCTGGTCCCACATTTAATACCACCAAATCTTGGTCTCCCCTCAGTTTATTCCAACAATTTTTCTCAGCTTCAGTAATTCTAAAAATAGAACACAAATGCAGCAAAAAGATAAACGCTGGCATGGGGTAATAATGGCAAACTCTCACAACCAAGGACTTCTACATGTTTATGTCTATTGCTGTTTTCACTAGCCTTGTGCCTTTACATCACAGGTCAGATTACTGGAGGCAGCAGTTTCCATTTACCTTGTCTTTTTCCTAAGTAACATGTCACACAGCCGCTTTGAAGCCATCATGCAGTTTCTTCATCTAAGTGACCCTGATGAGGATGAAGAAAGTGAGAAAAAAAGGAACTGTGGTGGGCACGACAGGCTTTTCAAAATAAAGCCACTCTACACTGAGATGATAAATGCCTGCAAGGCTACTTTCCAGCCTTCAAAAATATTCCAATTAATGAGCGGATGGTGGGAAGAGAGTTACCAATGAATGAATTGCTGTTTTTGAACTGGAAGTACTCTAAACAGGGGACAATGTGTTCCACAATCCATGAAGCAGACAATCGGGAGGAAAGTGAAGGCTGGTGTTTGGACGAATAAACGCATCCCTGCTCCAGACTCCATTCTGGACCACAATAAGATCATGGGTGGTGTAGATTTGTCTGATGAACTCCTGGGTTTTCACACCATCTGCCATAAAACCATAAAGTGTTATAAATCTTTGTTTTTCCAATTTATGGATGTTTCTGTGGTGAACGGTTACATTTTACACAAGGAGCTGTTAAAGCACACAGGACGAGAAACAACTCCTCCTTCACATAGCTTTGAGGGAGCGGCTCGTGCAGGAGATGTTGGACTTTGTTGAAAGTCTAGCAGACGCACCCCCTGCAACACCTGCCACTACTTGCATGCCATCCTTTTATGCAAGTACTGATACGCAACATCAACATCATAATAGCAATCATACTCAATTAAAAGTCAGATATTATTACCAAGGATTTCAAATAGCACTAGTGTCACCTTTTTAACCATCTGCCTCGACCGGTTGGGGTGAGGGGATAGAGAGAAGCACAGCAACAACAACAAGTAACAACAGCAATAACAGAGCACAGGCAGGATGGTTGGACCAGAGACTGGACACTGGTCCAACCATCCTGCCTGAGACTGGACACATGCAGAATGGTTGGACTAAACACAGGCACAGGCACATGATACCTGTAGGTGAGGACAGGGTGGAGGAGAGAGAGAGAGAGAGAGAGAGAGAGAGAGAGAGAGAGAGAGAGCGGGGGAGAAGCACAACTACTGGAGAGAAAGAGACGAGGTTAGTTGAACATAGAACAATGATGGGAGGTTATTGGGTAGAAGAGGTAGAAGGAAACAGAGGAGCTCAGTGTATAAATTAAGTCCCCCAGCAGTCTATGTCTATTGCAGCTTAACTAAGAGATGGTTCCTGTGACTAACAATCATTGCCAGTGACCTGAACCATCTCTAACTATAAGCTTTATCAAAAAGGAAGGTTTTAAGCCTGATCTTAAAGGTGGACAGTGTGTCAGCTTCTCGAACCTGAAGAGGGAGCTGGTTGCAGAGGAGAAGAGCTTGGTAGCTAAAAGCTCTGCGTCCCGTTCTACATTTACAGAATAACAGAATTTCCAGAACATGCAATGGCTCCAGCCATTTTCCCCTCTTGGAAGGGGAAGTAGCTCTCTTTACCTCCATCTGGGGTACAAAATCCATGGTGGAGCGACAAACCGGATATAGAAGTTCTGGCTCCTAGATCCTGGCAGAACTCTCTACTCTCTATCGGTACTAAAGAAAGCTGGCAGCTCCTTACTGTTTCAGAAAAGGGAAGACTAACAACTCTCTTGATTCCACTGAGAACGCTGGTGCTTCCCCAAAGCACTGTCTTTATTGTTATTCCACTCAGTATATATGCAATGCACAGGCTACAAGCTACCGAGGAAGAGATTCAGTAAACGTTTTTTTAAACTTTACATCCATCAGACACAAGATGTGAAGCAGAAAGTAACACGTCCTCACTCTGGTCAGGAGTGAGCATGTGTGAGCAGGAAGCTAGCTGTGGTAGTATGAATCATGTAGTGATGGGTATATGAGGCGTCATAAAGTGTATGGCTACTGTGTTACTGAATACTGATACCTGCTGGTCCTTAAAATCCCTACAGGCATCTAGTTGACAGACTCAGCTTACATTGATTTGATGACATAGTATATACAATAATATAATTTAAGTCATTGTATTTTATATAGTTTTATTTCATTTTCATATTTTTGGAAAAAGTCAATAAATAATGTGAACATGTATCATAACATGAAAATCTAAGTGAACGTGTTGTAAATGAGACAGGATGCTTGAGAAAGGGGACTCTAGTGCAAGATAGAGCATTTTCATCATCGGGATGACCTTTGACCCTGACACTCACCTCTCTTCAGACACCTTCACTGAAGCTTGATGGACAGGAGCAAGTGTTTCTCCTATGATGGTATACTCATCAGCTGTAAGTGGAGTGAAATCTGTTTTTAGAGAGGCCGGAGATACTCACACTAGTTCCCTCTCATTATGTAGCCTCGACAGCTTTTCATATGTTAATCATATGTTCATATGTTCATCTGTTCCAGCATGTTCAGGGTTGTTCGTCCCATCTGTTGATGCACTGGACCAATTACGTCGTCGCACACTTTCTGGGTCTTTCTTTCGCTGTTTCGATGATGTTTTCTTCTTAGCGGAGGGAACTACTGTGGGTCGTGCCTTGTTTGACAGGCTTTTCTGTTTCGACTTCTTTAAGGTGGTGGTTGTTCACAGGTTTATTGGGCGCAGCAACTCCTGTGTGGTTTGCGCGTAAGAATAAGTGAAAGATCTTTACAATTTCTTTTGGGGAACTAGCCGTTTGTTTAAGGCAGAAAGAAGAATCCACTCCTCTGTGACAAATCAAACACATGCAGACTCTTGAAGAGCTTTAACGTAACACCAGAATTAAGTGAGAAAGGTCGCAGCTTATAGTCCGGATATTATGGTTCTTCATATTGACACTTAACATCCATCCATCCATCCATTTTCTAAACCGCTTACTCCCTAATGCGGGGTCGTGGGGGGGCTGGAGTCTAACCCAGCTGGCTATGGGCGAGAGGCAGGGTACACCCTGGACGGGTCGCCAGTCCATCGCAGGGCAACACATAGACAGACAACCATTCACTCACACACTCACACCTACGGGCAATGGAGAGAAGCCAATCAACCTAATGGGAGGAAGCCGGAGAACCCGGAGAGAACCCATGCAAACACGGGGAGAACGTGCAAACTCCACACTGAAAGACACCAGGGCCGCCTCCGGGAAGCGAACCCACCAGTGTTTCCAGCCTTTAATCTCAGACCCAAACATCCTTATATTGAGCACTACCCAGAACTAACAAAGTGTTTCGGACCTCTGGTTCACCTATGGACCATGAGGTTTGAGGGGAAATAGAATTTTTTTAAAAGGGTTCAAACCTTCTTCAGACTTCATACAAAGACAGATAGCCAAAACATACACAGAGTACCTCTGTCTCCTTCGGCCACGAGAGGACTGCTTCAGGAGTCCCTGGTAGTCGAGAGGGTACCTTCTTGGGGGTCCGGGCTGGTCCCCGCTGGCCTGGGATCCTGTGTCTTAAGCTCTTCTGTGTGCTGGTGTCTTTCCCAGAGGGCCTGGTGGTGCTCGGTTAGGCACGGCTGCCCTCGCTCTTGGCGGTCCAGTCTCATAGGTGGCCGCGCTACTCCTGGTTCCGGTGACCTCTACTTCTGGAGGACATCGTCACACCCCGTGGGGCTCGGGAGTCGGCTGTTTTCGATGCCAGAGCCCACTGCTCACCACTGGAGTCTGGTGGTGCTCTCCCGGCCCGGCGGCTTCTTGGTCTCGCCTCGCCGCAGCTTCGTCCTCCTTGAGAGGATGAGTGGACTTTGTTGTTCAGTATATAGCCACCAGTACGTTCCTTTGTTCCCTGCCAGATTGTAAGTTTCGTTCGGTTCCAGCATCCTGTATTTCCTGCCTGCTAGTTTGTTCTGCCTGTCTGACCATGTCGAGCCTGGATCATCCCTGATGGTACCGTATAGCCTTAATCAGTAATTGTTTTGACTAGTTTGCCTGTTTCTGACCTTCCGCCTGCCGGACATTTTTGTACTTTCTGCTTAGATGGTTCTGAACTCTGTCTGTACCTGTTCATTGAAAACAACAAACTACAACAAACTAACGCTGTGCATGTGGGCCTGCCATCTTCGTTCACACCGATCTCGTGACACACGGTGCACACACTTTTTGGTCAGTTTTTTTTATTTATTAACATTTTAAGTAAAAGAAAATGTATCACAAAAAATGAACTACTTTTGGTCACATTTAATGAATATGTAAAGTTAAACAATTAAAAATTGTTTTTTTTAACGTTAAAAAGTCAATAAAATCAGTTAAACCGACATAAATAAAGGATTCATCACAAGATGAAGTTATGCTTACTTTAGTTTTTGGAGTTTCAACAATTTGTTTGAGTCCTATTAACCTACAGTATTGTCAGGTTTTACAGTGTGGTTAAACAACAGAAACTTTCCTGTTTTTTCCTGTTGTTGTAATTTCTCACAGGACATGGCACACAGCAGCTCAAATCTTTTCCATATAATTAATTTAATATTGTTGCAAAAATCAATGTCTAATGTATATCTTCAGACTACGCTATGAATATCAGGACCATTGTTTAATTATTATATTCTGATAGGCTTGGGTGTTAAACTGAACAATGGCTGTCAAAGCCTGTAATAATGTAATCAGTAAGTATTTTCGAGTCTCAGTAACATCACACTCATCTATTCATCGACAGCAGCCAACTGCTGACAACAACCTGAGCAGGTTTTGAGCTACCTAATCTATAATGCTGTTCTGACAGATATTGTGGCTGCTGTTGTGGCTGCCACAGCATCTAAAGACACGAAAATGCTGAGATGAATGAAAACAAAAGGTTTTGCTGCTGTGGTGCAGGTCTGTCTTAAATTAGACAGCTTTCAGAACTTTGCAATGAACAGAAATAACTACTAAAACTAATAACTAAATAATAAGACATCAATTATGTTGTTCAGTAAGACAACTCAGAGTGAAGCCCAGGACGCAGAGTCGCAGTCTTACACACCTCTCTGCATGTTCTCTACAGCCGCCACCCACTCCTAGTCTTAGTTATCGCATAGAGACTGTGTCTGCTCCCCGACCACCTAAACTATACAAGTCACAAATCAAAGAGGAGTGACTTACCAAAATTTAACAAATATCGAAACAGTTCCTCTAACAGAACAAAGTAACAGTAAGTTAATAAAGTGTGGTTTATTAAATATCAGATCTCTCTCATCTAAATCCTTTTTAATAAATGACTTGATAAGTGACCATCACATAGATCTGTTCTGTCTCACTGAAACCTGGCTGCAGCAGGATGAATATGTTACTTTAAATGAGTCGACTCTATGAGTCACATCAACTATCATGTTCCAAGATGTACAGGTAGAGGTGGAGGAGTAGCAGCCATTTATAAATCAGATTTATTAATTACTCCTAAACCTAAACATAGTTATAACTCATTTGAGAGCCTCTCTCTGTGTCACAGTCTCTGGCTCGGTTCCTTGTTTTATTTTGGTTCCAGTTTCCATTTCCGGTTTTATTTTGGTAGCACGCCCGGGTTCTGTTTCTGTCCCTGCTTTACTTCCTGTTTATGTCTTGTCACAGCTGTCCCGGTCATTATCCACACCTGCACGTTATCAGTAATCAGTCACTTTGTATTTAACCACCACCTGTTTCCCTAGCTCTTTGTCAGATCGTTGTTTGTGTGTCACCGTTGTTCCCAGTCATTGATCCTGTCCGGCCGTGTTTTCATGTACCCTGTTTTGACCGTTGACTCTGAGCCTGCCTATTCCTGCCTGTCTTGTCTGCCCTGATCTTTTGCTCTGCACGTTACCGACCTTGTTTGCCTGCCTGACCACGATTCTCCGCCTGACGACTTGGTACTGTATACCTGGCTTTCGTGTATGAACCTTGCCTGTCCCTGACGCTGTCTCTGCCTAACCGGAATAAACCACCCTTTGATCACCGTCATCCTGTGTTACGCTGTGCATTTGGGTCCTCATCCGAGCGTTCCTGACACTCTGAGCCTTTCTCACCCAGACTCTAAAACTCAGAAGCCAGTTGTGTTTTGTATTGTTTACCGGCCGCCTGCTCTATAGAGTTCTTAACTGAATTCTCTGAATTCTTATCTGACTTAGTTCTTAGCACAGATAAAGTCATTGTAGTGGGAGACTTTAACATTGTAGATGTTGACAGTAACTGTCTCAGCACTGCTTTATACTCCTTAATAGACACTATTGGTTTTACACAGCAGGTAAATGAACCCACTAATCTTTTTAACCACACCCTCGATCTTGTCCTGACATATTGGGTTGAAATTGATAATTTAATAGTTCTTCCCCAAAACCCTCTGTTATCTGACCATTTCCAATTAACTTTTGAATTTAGCACAATTGACCCTACAATAGCTGGAAAGAAATGTTACTATAGCAGATGTTTATCTGACAATGCTGTTGCCAGATTCAAGCAGATGATTCCATCATCTTTTGCCTCAATGTCTTGTAGATACACAGAGAACAGTCACCTTAATCCTTATGAACAGGTTGACTGTCTTGTAGATGATGCTGCAGCTTCTCTACGTACAATGTTAGACACAGTGGCTCCTCTGAAGAAGAAGACAGTGAATCAGAGGAGGTTAGCTCCGTGGTATAACTCAGACATCCGCAGCCTAAAGCAAAGGACTAGACAACTAGAAAGACAGTGGCGTTCCAACAAAATAAATGTAAACGGTATTGCATGGAAGGACAGTCTAATAAAATATAAAAAAGCACTTTGTGCTGCTAGAAAAACATATTACATATTGTTTAATATTATTTAATATTGTTTAATATTATTATTAAACATATTATTCCTCCCTAATTTAGCTACCAAGCTGCTCTCCTCTGCAACCAGCTCCCTCTTCAGGTTCGAGAAGCTGACACACTCTCCACCTTTAAGATTAGGCTTAAAACCTTCCTTTTTGATAAAGCTTATAGTTAGAGATGGTTCAGGTCACTGGCAATTATTGTATTATATTATTATTGTATTTTATAGTATAGTATATATAGTATTATAGTCACAGGAACCATCTCTTAGTTAAGCTGCAATAGACATAGACTGCTGGGGGACTTAATTTATACAGAGCTCCTCTGTTTCCTTCTACCTCCTCTGTCCAATAACCTCTCATCATTGTCCCATGTTTAACTAACCTTGTCTCTTTCTCTCCAGTAGTTGTGCTTCTCCACCCCCCCCCCCCCCTCCCCCACTCTCTCTCCCTCTCAGTTCTCACCTACAGGTATCATAGGACTCAAAGTTTGGTGTCTGTGATGGGCAGCTGCGGATCCAACCATCCTGC
The DNA here is from genome assembly GCF_900634795.4 of Betta splendens. Classification (NCBI taxonomy): domain Eukaryota; kingdom Metazoa; phylum Chordata; class Actinopteri; order Anabantiformes; family Osphronemidae; genus Betta; species Betta splendens. Next base: position 5,642,307 of record NC_040889.2, on the reverse strand, counting down.
TTGTATCCAGTCCCTGGTCCAACCTTCCTGCCTGTGCTCTGTTGTTGCTTGTTGTTGTTGCTGTGCTTTTCTCTCTCTCTATCCTCTCACCCCAACCGGTCAAGGCAAATGGCCGCCCACATCCAGCCTGGTTCTGCTGGAGGTTTCTTCCTTGTTAGAGAGGAAGTTTTTCCTCTCCACTGTTGCTGTCAAATTAAATGCTTGCTGTATGTGGGATTTGTTGGGTTTAGTTGTGTGAGGTTTTAAACCTTACTTTGTAAAGTGCCTTGAAATAACTTTGTTGTGATTTGGCGCTATATAAATAAAATTGAATTGAATTGAATTGAATTGAATTGAATCGTTCTCCTCCTGCTCGCTCAACACTGGGGTCTCAACACTGGCTGGGTCCATTTCTGGCCAGATTGTTCTGTCAGGCTTAGACAGAGATCAGACCCACGTGCACAGTGCAGACACACGGAGTAGATGGTAAAGTCAAAGTTTAATCTAAAATCGTGGTACAGACGGTCCAGGTCATACACAGAATATCTCATGCAGTAGTACAGGACGAGCAGGCTGAATCAGGTTCAGGGACAGACAAGAGTCCGATAACAGAAACAGAAACGGCAACGCAGAGCCGAGGGGGATTTATGACTTATGTTGTGCAATTATCCTATGTTTTGTCTTACATCTGTTTTATGTTAGGGCGACAGTGATGAGATGGTGCATGCAGTCTGATTGGGCCACACAGACGTTCCACTATAGTCAGACAGAGAGGTTAAAAGGCAGAAGCAACTTGAGGATCATGGGCTCTTTGCATCACACCTCCGTGGTGTGTGCACTGATCTCCCCAGCTGTTTTTTGGTAATTTGATGTGCACAATCAACATCCATGTTTTTGATTTGCTTTCCCCATTATTTTTATTTTCCTTTGTTTTTATAAATAATCACACAAGAGAAAACTCTCTCATCTGCCTCATGGGAAATTTCCACCACAGTTTTGGCGTCTACGAACAGGATCCGCTGCAGGTCGTCTGGACGCTGTGACCAGGAACCCTAGTCCTGAGGACTAGGGTCGCTCAGCCTCCAAACCTCTACAGACATTCAGAGCTGGGAGGACTGCTCACCCGTCTGGATCGCCTCTGATTAGATCCAACAAACTCAAATTCAAACTCAAATCTTAACTTGGCTCGGCCGTGAGAGAGATTTCTTTGTGGTGATTGATTTGATTTGGATAGAAAACAAAAGAGTGGAACTTTGATTTTTAATTTGGCTGAAATATTTAAATTGGTTGAAAAAAAATCTTCTGTTTGGTTGAAACACTAATTTTGATTAGGAAAATTGATTAGATAAAAATAATAATATAAAATAATGATAGTTTCTTAATTGGGTCATCATCTGCTCTTGGTGGTGAGACGATGGTTTCTAAGGGTTGGCTCGTGGAACCGAGCTTTCGTTTGTTCTGAGGGTACAGACCAGTGTGCAGATCTGAGCACATTTCACACCGAGAGTGTGCAAGTAAAAATGAGAAATCAGGTTGTACGACTTCTGTTCTTTTGTCCTGTAGCCTATTTTCCTGCTTCAACCAGCTGCTGCTGAACTTCCACGGTGTCTATGAACAGTGGCTGCAGCAGAGGAAGCCGCACGTGACATTGCTGGCTGCTCTGACGTCACCTGTAAACTAGCAGAAGGCGAGTCTGTTACCATCTACAGACTCCACAGATGCTTTTGAAGTCACACTTTGAAGCTCTGTGGAAGCATACAGTAGGAAGCTTTTGAAGTCTGATTGCAAACCTATCTTACAAGGTTGCTGCTTTGCTGGATGTTGTTCTGCTGCCTGTTTGTAACTCACACTATCAGTGACGACTTTGTTTCTGCCGACATACAGCTGCAAACACTGCTACGAAGGTGCTGCCCGGTAACCCCTCCCTCTCCTCATCCTTGTTGTCTCTTCTGATCCTCATTTCCTCTCCAACTCTCTCTACCCTCTCCTTCCCCATCTCTCCCTGTGCTTTAAACCTTTTTTACCTCACAGGAACGCAGACTCTGGCAGACAAATGGTTCCGCCTCTCTCTTGCGCCCTGTCGTACATCAAGTTTAAACATCTGATGTTTGTTTTGGCTGACTAATAGTTTATGATATATGTTTGTCTTTTACACCCAGACTCTGGCTCCATCCTATCTGATTCCTCACCAGACCCAAGGCTGTAAAACTGAATGCATCTTGTCTACGAAGCTTGTTGTTCCTTCCTTTTGATAATAAGACGTGATGATGCAAAAGTGAGAATGTAAATGTATTGTATTTATATTCCTCTATTTTTATAATAAATCACACAAAAGACCACTCCCTCCTCTGCTTCTTTATGGGAAATTTCCACCACAGTGGTTTTCTCTGAGTGTTGTTTTCTTTGTGAAAAAACGTTGTCCAATGCGCTGAGTGACCAGTTGATTAGCTCCATGCTGAAAACGTTTTCCGGGTGCTCAGAAGAACAGAGACACAGGCACCACCAAGCAAGTAAAGGAGGGAGCAGAGAGAAAACACAGCAATTCAAATGTTCAGTCAATAACAGACATGTTTGAGTTTCGTCCACTTGGTCATTGACTCACAGCAGCGAATGTGGAGCCTCAGCTGTAGTTAGTGCATATAGACAGCAGATGGCGCTGTAACACAAATGAGCAACTATGTCGCTGTTCATGTCGTCAAACCCACAAGGAGACAGCTGGGTTGTCACAAAACAATCAATGATTCACGGCTTTTATCAGCAGGAGACAAAACTATACTTTCTCTAACACGATGGGTCCAGTTTGGACGTTGAAGGTCCAGTGATCAAAGTCTAGTACATTCAAAGCCTCGTGAAGTCGTGAACTCGTAATGAGGGGGAGGAGCCGGTGCAACCGAAAGCGCGCACTTATTCTAACTTCTGACTCCATTAGACAGAACCGAGCAGAAGAAGGAAAGAGGTGAGCGCTCAACAACATTACTGTTACTGAGTCTGTTTGTTCTGTTAATGTAGAGGAAGAGGAGACATTTGTGACAAACTAACACTGACAAGAACCGGATGTGTGGAGGACTGCGGTCAAGTGAGCCGTCGTTCGTTCATCCGTCGTTCAGCCAGCCGCGCTTCAGAAACGTCTTGCGCCCGTATTACGCGCTTTACAGCAGAGCACAAAACACGCTCGTCGCGACTTTCTCTTTTCATAGCGACACGTCTGGTCTGTTCAAAATATTGAAAAATACGAAACAAAATATTGCATATATAGAAAAACTGTCGCCTAATAAAGATCTGTATACTTTTACTGTAAAATTAAGCATTTATTAGTATTTAAAACTACCATGTCATACTGTGAAACTTTTATAATTAATAATTTGACTTTGGTGCATAGTTCCAGGCTCAGACCACTTTCCCCTTGTTCTACTAGATGTGTACTATCACCCCACAAAAATTGATGTATTTTTACTGTATAGTTTAGGATTTAGCAGTACTTGAAAGTACTATGTCATACTGTAATACAGTCAACTTTGATAATCAATAACTTGACTTTGGTGCATAGTTCCAGGCCCAGACCACTTTCCCCTTGTTCTACTAGATGTGTACTATCACCCCACAAAAATTCATGTATTTTTACTGTATAGTTTATGATTTATTAGTACTTGAAAGTACTATGTCATACTGTAATACAGTCAACTTTGATCATTAATAACTTGACTTTGGTGCATAGTTCCAGGCCCAGACCACTTTCCCCTTGTTCTACTAGATGTGTACTATCACCCCACAAAGATTCGTGTATTTTTACTGTATAGTTTTGGATTTATTAGTATTCAAAACTACCATGTCATACTGTAACTGTATGGGCCGTATAGTCAACTTTAATCGTTATTAACTTAACTTTGGTGCATAGTTCCAGGCTCAGACCACTTTCCTCTTGTTCTACTAGAGGTGTACTATCACCACACAAAGATTCATGTATTTTTACTGTATAGTTTATGATTTATTAGTACTTGAAAGTACTATGTCATACTGTAATACAGTCAACTTTGATAATCAATAACTTGACTTTGGTGCATAGTTCCAGGCCCAGACCACTTTCCCCTTGTTCTACTAGATGTGTACTATCACCCCACAAAAATTCATGTATTTTTACTGTATAGTTTATGATTTATTAGTACTTGAAAGTACTATGTCATACTGTAATACAGTCAACTTTGATAATCAATAACTTGACTTTGGTGCATAGTTCCAGGCCCAGACCACTTTCCCCTTGTTCTACTAGATGTGTACTATCACCCCACAAAAATTCATGTATTTTTACTGTATAGTTTTGGATTTATTAGTATTCAAAACCTCCAGGTCATACTGTAATACTCTATGGGCCTTATATTCAACTATGATGATGAATAACTTGACTTTAGTGCATAATGCCAGGCCCAGATTATGTCACTTTTCATATAAAAAACTGAGTGAGGCTAAGCACACACACATTAAATCCTTTTATTACCATCTGTTAGGACTCCAAAGTGTGACTTTTAATATTGAAACTAAATGTTTAATGTTTAATATAAAGTCATGGAACAGTCAAAAACTGAATATTTATGTGTGAAACATACATTAACGTGGTGGAGGAGTTTGTGTGCCTGAATGACCCCGGGAGCTATGTTGTTGGGGGCTAAATGCCCCTGGTAGGGTCTCCCAAGGCAAACAGGTCCTGGGCTGGGCTGAACTGGAGGAAGTGTCCGGAGAGAGGGAAGTTTGGAGTTTGCTTAGACTGTTGCCCCCGCGACCCGCCCCCAGAAAAAGCAGTTGAAAATGGATGGATACTGAAATCGTTATTTGTTCTCATTAAACCATTTCCCATGTCTGGAGTTTGTTTTATCAAAGTTATTGCCGTCTCTGTTCTTACACATTGTAATATCTAGTTTTGAACACTAAAATGTAAATACAAAATGTATATAACCAAATATTCAGGATTAGATTTAATGCAATTATTCTCTCTTCACAATACAGACTTAAAGTTACACACTACACTGTTTGTAGTGCAGTACTTATTGGTTTTATGCTTGACTGTAAGGGCCATATTTCGGCATAACATGGTACTACTAAAATCCTAAACTATACAGTAAAAGTACACAGATCTTTGTGGGGTGATAGTACATCTCTAGTAGATCAGGGGGAATGTGGTCTGAGCCTGGAACTATGCACCAAAGTCAAGTTATTAATGATCAAAGTTGACTGTAATACAGTATGAACTGGTAGTTTTGAATACTAATAAATCCAAAACTATACAGTAAAAATACACAAATCTTTGTGGGGTAATAGTACACCTCTAGTAGAACAAGGGGAAAGTGGTCTGAGCCTGGAACTATGCACCAAAGTTAAGTTATTAATTATAAAAGTTTCACAGTATGACATGGTAGTTTTAAATAATAATAAATGCTTAATTTTACAGTAAAAGTATACAGATCTTCATTAGGCGACAGTTTTTCTATATATGCAATATTTTGTTTCGTATTTTTCAATATTTTGAACAGAACAGACGTGTCGCTATGAAAAGAGGAAGTCGCGACGAGCGTGTTTTGTTCTCTGCTGTAAAGCGCGTAATACGGGCGCAAGACGTTTCTGAAGCGCGGCTGGCTGAACGACGGATGAACGAACGACGGCTCACTTGACCGCAGTTAGCTATACGGCGACGCTGGAATGTGGTACTGAGACTCGACAATCTGGCGAGATACTGGGGTGCGAGATGGTGCTTAAATACACGGTGAACTGATTACTAATGAAGTGCAGGTGTGGATAATGACCGGTGGAAACGGGGACAGCTGTGACGTACGGTAAACAGGAAGTGAAGCTAGAACAGAAACAGAAACTGGGAGTACTACCAAAATAAAACAGGAAATGGAAACTGGAGCCAAAACATGATGACATGGCTGACAAACTAAGTCCTCACAAAATAAAAGCAAAACTAGAACCGGGTCGTGACACAAAGTAACAGCAGCCACTAGATCTGTAATAGTGGGTTCACTAGGTTTATTTATTTCCAGTGCAGAAACTCTGCATTCAATCACTGAGATCTTTGCATTTGGTTTAGATTTTAACACTTCTGTTGAACGTGAGACTTGAATGATGACTAATGATGCTTAATCTTCAGTGCTTATTATGCTGTTTTTTTGTCCAGGTTGTCACAATGGCAGCACAAGACCTTCTGATGGTGCTGGATGAATTGGTACAAAATGAATTTGAGAGGTTCAAATTCTATCTAAATAAAATTGAGAGTCTGGAAGGCCACCAGGCCATCCCAAGAGGGTCACTGGACCAAGCAAGTAAAGAACACATAGTGGATCTAATACTACAGACCTACACAGATAATGCTGTGAATGTGACCATCATCATTCTAAAGAAGATAAACAGGGAGGATCTGATACAACGACTGTCAGAAGGTGAGTTACAGCAATACAACAAATATGAAGGTCAGTCCAGTGAGACATGCATCATGTGATCATTTAGACCTTCAGCAGACTTCAGTACTACTAGACCGTTGGGCCATGTGAATAGGCCTAAAACACAGAGACTGGGTTGATACACATTGAGACGATGATTTAAACAAAACCTGAAGAAATGGTCAAACTGACACTGAAGCACTGACTTTAAAGTCTATTGCAGCAACACATTTGGTAAAATACGTTTCTGAAGCCTGATAAAACCACCTTTAGGAGGAAGAACAGGTCAAAGGTCACCAGTCACAACAAATGTGCACATAACATGAAGATAGTTAAGGATTTAGACTCAAACAATCAGCTAACGTGAGTTTTTATGAAGCCAAGAGCAGAAAAGACCTGACTGGTGAGCTGGTGGAACAGGAAGCAGTATGATGGAGAGAAGTCACTGACCCACAATCACAGACAGATGAAGTTACTGCTGCCTCCTGGAGGAAGAGCAGGCTGAAGTTTCCCCTGTTCTATTTAATTGTACTGACTGATGTGAATCAAGTCAAGTCAGGCAGTTTCCACATTTTCCACCTCATCATCTCTGTGTGTAGATGTGGAGTATGCTGAGGACGGTGGACCTTCCTCCTTCTCCTCTCAGAATGAAGGTAAAGCTGCTGTCCTACCTGTTCTAATGTATTACTACATAGCATTCGTAGCTCTTAGCCCACTTCCATTCAAAGTGACCACCGCTCTCTTCATCTTGTTCCACTGGATCATGTTGGATGGGAAGTGACAGTAAGCTGTGGAGTTGGAGGACAGAGCTGCTAAAGCTGTTTGACCACCAGGTCAAACACATTGAGTCATGAGCTTTGAGTGAACACGTTTAAAGAGCGACCTCCAACTTTATTGTTTACAGCTCGGTATGAGGCAGTCATTGTTTTAACCTTTTAAATTAAACCCCATGTTGGCCAAGCTTCCACCTCATGGACAATTTCTCTCATCCACTACATGAGACAGTGGATGCTCTGAGCAGCTCCTTTAGTGGAAACTGATTCACCTCCAGTATTGAAGGAGCGGTACCACAGATCCTTTATACCCCCTGCTGGTAGACTGTTAGAAGAACAGGCAGTGGAACTCAACCTAGGGGCCCAAACCTGGTCCTCAAGGGCCGCTGTTCTGCTGGTTTTCCAGTCTCCCTGCCCCAGTTACCACTGATTACCTCGATCAGGTGTGTTCAGTCAATCAGCAGCGGGAAAAGACAACTGACACTTCTGATGAAGATGATCAGCAGGGAGAGTTTAAAAACCAGCAGGGACAGCAGCCCTCGATGGAACCGGTTTGAGACCCATGAATTAAAGCAACTGATTGCCTCAAAAGTTTATGAACTTAAAATTCAAATGCCAAAATAACCTAAAATTGTTGATTACAGTACATTCTACAAAGTATTTTTTAATGCTATGAAATGGGTATTTTGAGTACAACGCACTAAATGCAATGTTCGTTTAAGTCAAAATCTTTAATAGTATGAACTTATCTGCTAGACTTCTTCACTTAAAACTTTACATTTAATGCACTAATTACCTAATAGATTTAATTTATTCCTTTTTTTATGGAAAGTCAAAACAAAATTTTTCGTGAGTCTAGATCATTAAACCCGACCTCTAAAACCATATATTGCTACCATCTGAGAGATGCTCAGATGGCCAGTTTTATTTTGGGAACACTTGAACACATCACAGCACAGTGATGCTCACTCAAACCAACAACATTCTCCCTCATGGTGCTGCACAACTCGCACATCCCCCACAATGCTCAGCAAGCAGAAATGTAGAATCATCTATAGGCCACATTCTATGTGTTGCAGTTCTATGCCGACACACACACTCATCGGCTGCATTAAACTAAAGCAATTTAATACAATCATGTGGGCTTTTTGTTAATGACTGCTCACTTAGGCGCCATTATTGGTGACTTACCGACGTCTGTGCGTGTGTCACGTGACAGACCAATCCGCTGCACTTAAGTTAGTTAAAAACGCGATTGTTGACAGTAGTAACACTGTGCTTCACATCTAGTCAAGGTTTAAGCAGACGCTGGATTGTTCCCAGATGAACTCAACTGAAGTGTGACTCTGTGTCATTTCTCTCGTTCGTTTCTGAGTTGTCATCTGATGGCATCATATCTATAAACATTATCAAACGTCTCCTGATAGGAAACATTATGAGCTAATAATTATGTTTGGCGTAAATCATATTTAATATTATATCAGGCCACAAGCGCATTTTTAATGAGCAGTTACTTTTAACCCAGCAGAAAATATGATTCTCCTGAAAAGCAGTAAAACAATGAGGAGTTTAGCAATTTATTAGAATTAAATCAACTTTTTATTATTTTCTTTCTTTTCTTTTTCTGTTTTTACCTTGTTAAATCATTGTTGAATATTATGTTCAGTGTCTTTACATACATGATTAATTGATAATATGATTCATTATTAATTAAATTAAATTTTAGGTAAATAAAGGCAAATTTTGTGCAAATAGGTTGGTGACCCCTGACTTACTCAAACTACTACTACTACTACTACTACTACTACTTGAACTAGTACTAGTACTACTACTACAGTACTTGAACTTTAATTTGATAAGAGTTGTTAGAACTAATGACTTTAAACAACTTTTATCAAAATCTTACTCTCATCTATGTCTCGTGATGGTTTATTTACTTAATTACTTAGTTACTTACTGTAAATTATTAATTTTTTTACCTTAAATGCATCACACCATTAACACAAAGACTGAAATCAATGAACATTTGTTGACACCTCACACTTTGTCTTCTTTGTGTGATGTTGGACCCAGATGTGATGGTTCCAGTACCAGAGCCACAGCCCATCACATATTACCAGCAGACGCTTCAATCAAACCTCCAAGACAAGTTTCGTTGTATAAAAGAAGGCTGGTCAGATTACAAACAACGTCTGGATGACGTCTACACAGAGCTGTACATTACAGCTGGGCTGGACTCACACATCAACACACAACATGAGGTCCGACAGGTTGAGACCAAACAGCAGAAGCAAAGATCAGAAGAGGAGCCAGTGAAGCCCAGTGACCTGTTCAAACATCCCTCTGGTAAATACAGACGCATCAGAACAGTGTTGACCAATGGAATCGCTGGGATTGGAAAAACAGTCCTTGTGAACAAGTTTGTGTTGGACTGGACTGAAAAAAAATCAAATCAAGATGTGCATCTAATTTTCCCCTTCACCTTCCGTCAGCTGAATTTGCTGAAGGGACAGAAATTTAGTTTGTCAGATCTCATTCATAAATGTAACCCAGAAACTGTGTTTGTCAGCCTAAAGGCTCTAAATTACATCTTTACACATCTACAGTCATCAGGAAACAGCAACTATGACAAGAGTAGGTTTAAACTTCTGTTTGTGTTTGATGGACTGGACGAGAGTCGCCTCCAACTGGACTGTACCACCAGTGAGGAGGAGACGGGTCAACGTGACGTCACAGAGTCCACCTCTGTGGATGAGCTGCTGACAAACCTCATCAGAGGAAAACTACTAAGCTCTGCTCGCATCTGGATCACCACACGACCTGCAGCAGCCAATCAGATTCATAGAGACTTTGTTGACGTGGTGACGGAGGTCAGAGGGTTCACTGACCCACAGAAGGAGGAGTTCTTCAGGAAGAGATTCACAGATGAGGAGCAGAGCAACAGAATCATGTCCCACATCAAGACGGCACGAAGCCTCCACATCATGTGCCACATCCCAGTCTTCTGCTGGATCACTGCTACGGTTCTGGAGGATCTGCTGGAAACCAGAGAGGGAGGAGAGCTGCCCAAGACCCTGACGGAGATGTACGCAGAGTACTTGGGTTTTCAGATGGATCGGACTAAAGACAAGTACAGACCAAAAAAGAGCAACAACTACATCAAGTCATTAGCTAAACTGGCTTTTAAGCAGCTGCTAAAGGGAAACTTGATCTTCTATGAGGAAGATCTGAAAGAGAGCGGCATCAATGTCAGTGGAGCCTCAGTGTGTTCAGGAGTGTTCACAGAGATCTTTAAACAGGAGCGAGGGAGGAAAAACAAGGACAAGATGTTCAGCTTTGTTCATCTGAGCGTTCAGGAGTTTCTAGCAGCTGTTCACATGATGCTCTGTTACACCAACGGGAAGATGGAGGAACTGGAGGGGTTTCTAAGGAAAGACTGGGATGATGATGATGATGATGATGATGATGATGATGATGATGATGATGATGATGATGATGATTCATCTCTGGATGTTGTCCTGAGTAGAACCATGTCTAAATCCCTCCTCAGTCCAAGTGGCCACCTGGATCTGTTTGTTCGCTTCCTTCATGGCCTCTGTCTGGAGTCTAACCAGAGAATCTTAGAAGGTTTGCTGGGTCACAGAGAGAACAGTCCAGGAACCATCCAGAGAATCATCAACAACCTGAAGGAGATGAACAGTGATGAAATCTCTCCAGACAGAAGCATCAACATCTTCCACTGTCTGATGGAGATGAACGACCACTCAGTCCATCAGCAGATCCAAGAGTTCCTGAAGTCAGAGAACAGATCAGAGAAGGAACTCTCCTTGATCCAGTGCTCAGCTCTGGCCTACATGCTGCAGATGTCAGAGGAGGTTCTGGATGAGTTGGACCTAAACCAGTACAAAACATCAAAGGAGGGACAATGGAGACTGATCCCAGCTGTGAGGAACTGCAGAAAGGCTCAGTAAGTCCAATGTTAATGTGATCATAATATTGTACAGCAACATGAAGCTGAAGCCTCAGTGTTAAAGAGAGACACTTCACATACAGGATCTAAAAGTTCACAAAGTGAAAACATCAACTACTGGTTCCTAGAAAACATTGATCAAAGCAGCTGTAAAGTTAGTGAACATCAGGATCTTCTGTCTTTCTTTGCTTGATGGAGCTTTAAGTCAAATCCAACAGAGAAACTTTAGCTCTGAAGTGTTTCTGCTAAAAGCTTTTGACAGTTGACGTGTGATCACAGCTGACGGTTGTTTCTCTCAGTGGATGAAGCATCTGCAACATGTTTCTATGATCTGTCTTTGGTTCTTCTGGTTCTGTCCAGACACACGTTGGCTCTAATCTCTGGGATCTAGTGGAACCAACAGAGCTTCACGCTTTTATGGATGAGACCAACTGAGCTACAGCTGTTTCAGCATCAATATTCATTAAGTCACTTCACATTTATAGACTTTTTATTTTCTGTCATCACAGACTTTCTGGCTGTGGACTTACAAAGACTCACTGTGTAGTTGTGGCCTCAGCTCTGAAGTCCAACCCGTCACATCTGAAACATCTGGAGCTGAGTAGCAATGACCTGCAGGACTCAGTGGAGGTTCTGTGTGCTGGACTGAAGAGTCCTCACTGTCGACTGGAGACTCTGAGGTCAGTGTTCATGTTTTTCACCTCGTCACTTCAATTGTCTTACGTCACGCTGCTCATTTTAGACTAAACATCAGTGATCGGGACAAATCTGACTCATTATTAATGCTTTAATCCAATCCCTTTGATTCTTTATACAGATTGAGTGGCTGCAGTTTGTCAGAGAGCAGCCGTGATTATCTGGTCTCAGCACTGAAGTCCAACCCATCACATCTGACACATCTGGACCTGAGCTACAACAACCTGCAGGATTCAGGAGTGAAGCAGCTATGTAGTTTTCTGGAGAGTCCTCACTGTCGACTGGAGACTCTGAGGTCAGTGTTTTTTCTGGTTCATGTTTTTCAGCTCGTCACTTCAAACGTCTTCACTTGAATCTAGAATGAAAAGAGACTCATACTTGTCAGAAACCACCAGCTGACATCAACACGTGTATGAATGTTGTGCTGGAGACTGGAGACTCTGAGGTCAGACTCCATGTTTTAGTTCTGTGTGAGCTTAATGTGTTCATGTTATTGACAGTTGTCTTCAGATTATTGTTGAGTTGAACATGTTCTCAGTGAGTGTGAGACACATGACAGAGCAGGAGGAGAGGTGAGCAGGTGAATGACAGCATCTGAGCTGTGAGATCCACTAACCACACATTTAACATGTGATGAGAAAGTTCCTCCTCTGTCTCTGTCCAGTGTCTGAACCCAGACACAGAGAAACTGGAGGTTGAATCTTTGAGATGAGACATTGGAGTTTGTGTTCATCAGAGTTTAAACAGGAGCATTTTAGTCAGGATCATATTGTTGGTTCTGTCTCCATCAAGACGACATGGAACAAACTAATGAATCACAATAAAGACACAAATGTGTCATTGAGGAAATCATGACGACACCACGAGACACTGAATGGTTTCATTTCCATCTTAACCCACATCTTTCAGACTGAGTGTGTGTGACCTGTCAGAGAGAAGCTGTGAAGCTCTGTCCTCAGTTCTCAGCTCTCAGTCCTCTAGTCTGAGAGAACTGGACCTGAGTAACAACAACCTGCAGGATTCAGGAATGAAGCTACTGTCTGCTGGACTGAAGAGTCCTCACTGTCGACTGGAGACTCTCAGGTCAGGATTCATGAAGCTAAACATCATCTAAGAAATGTGCACAACACTCACGATGTCCATAAAGTCCTTTAATGAGCTCAAACTACAGAACCAAGTTATTAAACAGGCATTAAGTCTAAACTGTGGAGGACCAGTAAACACTTTACATTTCTGTGTAAACTCTTTAATCACATTTTAAATGAGATGTAAAATGATTTACTCCTCCATCTTTGTTTTACTGGTCGTTCACCAGGTTTGTAAGTGTCTGACTCCAGTTTCCAGACTCTCATTGTCACGTTGCTGATGATCAGATCACATTTCAAGCAGGAACCTGTTAAACAGTTCTTAGTGTTTCTCTCCACTGTAGATGATCAAATGTGTCTCTAATCCAAACTGTAGTATGTAAGTGTGCTTTAACATTGTGTGTGTTCAGGCTGTCAGGCTGTCTGCTCTCGGAGGAAGCTTGTGTCTCTCTGGCCTCAGCTCTGAGCTCCAACCCCTCCCATCTGAGAGAGCTGGACCTGAGCTACAATCATCCAGGAGACTCAGGAGTGGAGCTGCTGTCTGCTGGAGTCAAGGATCCACACTGGAGACTGGACACACTCAGGTATGGACACAACTACACGCAGTGTGTGATGGAGGAACAAGTAGGGATGTGGAGCTTTGGAATCAGAATCACAAATAGCTTTATTGCCAGGTCCTGTACAGTGCACAACTAGGACCTTGTCTTGGTGTTGGCACACCCAGGCAGCCATTTATGGCACCACGTCCCTGCTGACAGTGGAAGCAAGTTGCAGTAAAAAAACAATACAGTGCAGACAGTGAGACTGTGGTGGTGGGGGGGTGTAGAAGTACGACCGTAGAAGTATGACCGAGGTCGACCAACATGTTTACAAGTCAGTCCAACAGTTGTCCTTGAAGGTAGACACAATAAGGGAGAGGATAGAGGCACAGCTAGTGAGCTAGATTGGACCCAGGAAAAGAGGGTGAAAGGGAGATGGGACAGAATAATACACAGCCAAGTCTGGTAACATTTTAACCATCCATGACTAATTTGTCTAGATGAATCGTCCAAACGGTCAGAACTCAGGGCTTCAGCACCTCTTGAGGGTCCAGGGGGTCCCGTGACATCTCCTCAAGCCTGTCAGACAAGGCTGTCGCCATAGTAACCAAGTGTTCAGTCTGTCTGCAGGCGTTATCAGTCTGTCTCTTGTCTTCCTCCAAACTGGTTGACATGTTATTTTTCAATCCATCAGTCCGACCGTCCACTGGTGTAATTCTATCAGCCGAGTACCCCTGGACCCCAGGGCCATTTGTAACTCTACAGCCGGTGGACGTGCCAATGAGCCGGACGCAGATTTTCCAATCTTCCGATAAAGCAGGGCACCACCAAGGTCAATCATGAGTAGCCCTGTTATAAATATGACTATATATAAAAGTCCATAATATGAATAGATCCTCTGCGTCCTCGATGGACAGTGGCTCCAGACACACGGCACTAGGAATCCCACACGTAACCAGAGGCAAAAGTCCCCAAGGGGCAGAGCGGCTCCATGTGATTCTTTTTGTGTGAAAACATTTAATCCAATGCACTGAGTGACCAGTTGATCAGCTCCATGTTCAAACAATATTCCAGAATAGCAGATCAGGGAGCTCAGAAGAGACAGGACAAGGACACTGCAAGCAAAAGCAGAGTGCGAGCAGAGAGAAAAGACGTCTGTACTCCTCAAGGGGCAGAAGTAGAAGATCTTATGAATTTAGAACCCAACCTTGGAGTGTGTGATCATAAACACATTCAGACTTCCTGTGGTGCCACATTAGTTTGGTGGTGACAGAGTGACACTGAAAGCAGGTGTCTGACACCAAAAGTGATGAAGTGAAATAGAGAAGACAGAGCTTTTCTCCACGTCACCTCCTGCTCCGTAGATTCAAAGATAAGGATCCAACTCTTTAGTTGTTGATGAATGTCCATCCCTACATACAAGCCTCCATCTGAACACAATCCTACAACAATGTGTGTGTGAGAGCCATGTAATGTCCATGTCTGCATGTCTATGACCCGCTCCTCCTTTCAGGGTGGAGCCTGGTGGAGTCCGATGGTTGACACCAGGTCTGAGCAAGTGTAAGTGTGTTTTTACTGAGATCATGCAACATTCAACCATCTTCAAACTGTCATGAGTCATCATCAAACTGATGATAGATTAATAACTGCAGCTGGATTGTGTCTTGTTCTCTCCATCAGATTTCTGTCAACTCACCATCGACACAAACACAGTGAACGGGAAACTACAACTGTCTGACAACAACAGGAAGGTGACACTAGTGGAGGAGAATCAGTCATATCCTGATCATCCAGACAGATTTGACTGGTATCAGCTGCTGTGTAGTAATGGTCTGACTGGTCGCTGTTACTGGGAGGTTGAGTGGAGAGGAATGGTTTATATATCAGTGAGTTACAGAGGAATTGGAAGGAAAGGAGACAGTGATTACTGTGTGTTTGGAGGCAACGATCAGTCCTGGAGTCTGATCTGCTCTGATTGTGGTCGTTACTCTGTCAGTCACAATAACATAGTAACATTCATCTCCTCTTCTGTGTCTCACAGAGTATCAGTGTATGTGGACTGTCCTGCTGGTTCTCTGTCCATCTACAGAGTCTCCTCTGACAAACTGATCCACCTTCACACCTTCAACACCACATTCACTGAACCTCTTTATCCTGGGTTTGGGTTCTGGTCCTATTCTGGTTCCTCAGTGTCTCTGTGTGATGTGTCGTAGTGAGAGTTTGATCCTGTCACAGAAACGTTGTCACTGTTGAACATAGTTCAGTCTGTTCACGTCTGTCTTGTTTTCAGATTCATGTATTAAACCAGTTTCTTTCTGAACCAGTTCTCAATGATTCCTTGTGAACTTCTTCCTCTTCTGTCCTTTAAAGGTGGAAGTGTCACCGGACAGACTTTTGATTCTATTTTCTTTGTGGCTTTGTGAGTTTTTTAGTGTTTTAACTGCATGTTGTGTTGTATGAAGTGATCCTTTTAACAGTGCATGTTTTCTTCTTGCATGTGTTTTAAGCATGGAGCTTGGACTGTTATTGTCACACACTCCCCTTGAGTAGACACAGGTGCGCGTAATTAAGGATTGACTGCCCCGGAAAAAAAAGGGCGGAGACAGAAGAGCACACAAGCTGGGCCGGAGAGACGGCACTCGAGCGGAAGAGGCACAAGAGTCAGGACGATTCGCCGCGGAGACCAGCAGCTGCGCGTGGAGGAGGCGCGTGCAGGACTGGAATCGAAGAGGCCACGTGCGTCGACGAGTCAAGGAAGGTGCGACAGCGTTCCAGCGGCCGCTGAGCGCAGGCAGCTCTGCACGGTAGAGATGGCGAAATCGAAGCCTCATTAATCACTGAGCAACTATGATACAGTTGGGCTGAAATCGACACATTGCTCGACACCATCACGACACAGTTACAACAGCGACATCTGCTGGTTGTGCGTGAGAACTGCTTGAGCAGACTGACCATCAAACCCTCGCTGATACGTGGTTGTTCAGGATCACAGTCTATGTTTTATTGTCAAATAAAACTTATTTAATCAAAGGTGTGTAATTGTGTTTCTCTCTGGATAATAATGTAGCCTTGATGTGGCAAACATGTTTGATGTCCGATGTTATTAGAGCTGTATTTGTTCTTCTGCAACTCTGTTTATTACTACATTGAGGAGACATGTTTGTCAGTTAGTTTAATCAAAGACCTTTATGTCATTTTATTTTTCCACAGAACATGACTTTAATCACATTCTCACCACCTCTCCAGCTTTGGAGAAGAGCCGTTTGTGCGGCACTGACGTCTGACTAATAAAGATATTTTTTTTGGAATTGCGACTTGTCAAAATGTAGTTTTAGTCTTTAATTACATTTTGAACTTGTTATAAATACATTGCAGATATCTGTAATGTGAAACTTGTCTATCTTATAGATCGTCTATCATCTTATAGATCATCTCCGGACCGCTTGCCACGTTTATAAAGCTCTGACATATTGAAACAACCGTCCGTTCAAACTGCACTTAAGTCGCTCGGCAGTCACTCGACGTATCGACACCTCTCGCTCTCATTGGTCACGTGATTCGGAACGCGCTCGAGATTCTGCTTGACGACACTTCCGCTTCAAAAGATCGATGATGAGTCGAGTGGGAGGTCTCGAGTTGGACACCTCTACTGCACGGTGGCTCGTTAACGTCGCCTAAAAGACGATCCCAACACCTGGGGACACCAACGAAGAAGTCGGCGGTGGTCACCGGAGTCTGGCATTGACGATGCTGGGACGTACGACGACCAGGGAACCGTAAACACATCATTTTTAAATTATTTTAACCGATTGTTTAGTGACTAGTTTTAATTACCACGTGGTTTTTAAACATTGTAATAAATTGTATTTGAACTTTTGAACTTGTGCTTCTTTTTACCACCTGCTCCCACAGGATTTGAACAAACCTGTTCTTAATTGGGTTTAGTTGCGGACTACTGTCCGCCTTCTTTTTAAATTGGTTTTATTACATTTTGCTTTCTTTAACCGATTTGAATCACATTCCGCCCGCCACAGAAGCTCTGGTGTGGGTGTGAGAATGTATCTGAGAGTGCATGGGTTCAGGTATGATTGAGTAGTTGTGTCTGTGTGTGTGGGTTGTTGTCACCTTACTGCTGCCCAGCTGGTGCCTTGACCACATCCTCATGTCTCGTCTCCAGCTCTGATCTTCCTCAGCCTCCTGTTTTGTGTTTTACCCCCAACGTCTGTTTTTGAGCTTGTCACAAACAAATGTTTGTTGAACTGTGACGCATTGTGAAACAGAAACATCAGTTGTGTTAATGTTACTACTGATCCTGTATGAATCCATGGAGAGTGTGTACAAGAGGTTTGCAGCAGGTTGTGTGTGAGTTCTTGGTCATGTGTGTTTCTAAGCATGAGCATAGTTGGCTTATGAAGACAAATGGTTTTAATTCAGTCAGTAATATTTTTCTTAACGTTTCTTTAGTAGGTGAATAGAGAATTGCATATTTACGTATCAACCCATCTCATACGTCTTTACTTATAATGACCATGTTAACATACTCATTGTTCTGCCCTGACATTGTGTTGCATTCACTAATTGTTGTCTCATTTGTCTGTGGTCAAACACCGCCATCTGGTGGTTTGTGTGAAAATCAGCCTGTAACTGTCAAATAGAGTAAACGGCCCAGCTGTAGCATGTGAGCTCTGGAAGTGGAAAGTCCGCTGTGTCTTCATGACTCAGAAAAAAATCTGTCAGCGTGTGTAGGAGTGGATTGTTCACTTCACGATTTATTTGTATTAGCGTAAAGGCGAGCTCCATGTTGATTTGGTGTGAGCTAACAACACGTTTGCATGTTAGGACTACATGTCTGCTTTTAGCTAAATCATTAGCATACAGCAAACAAAGACCAATGTTTATTTGTCCTATGTTTTGTTACAGTTTTCAACAGTAAAACGCACCAGAACGGAACCTTGGTCTCCTGAGTTGTGACTAAATATCATCAGGTGTTTAGCTGCATAGACACATGCTGAGCTGAGGGCAGAGGACTCATAGACTTGTGTTGAATAGAACTCTGTGACCTTCTGCTTTGTCTGTGTCTGAGCTTAAGCCAGTTTCCTGTTTGTCAAACAAGTAGAGAAGATGCTTGTCATCGTGGTGCAGGCGGAGGACTATGGGGCATCAGGATGAACTAACATACACACACAAGGAGAAAACTAATGCTGCAAATGATACCAAGGTAACACAACTAAATGATCAGAACTCATTTAACGCAAAACCTTGATCAGGTCCGGTCTGCCAGGATTTGGCAGATCGTAACACCTTGTCAGGGTTTTGTTATTGTGTCTTTTCAGTTTTACATAAATAATGTGACGTAGTTTAAAGGTTGCTCGCAGGGCTGTGCACACACATTTTTAAAGGCAGTGGCCCAAAACAAAAGAGGGCAGTTACAGAATATTCAACTAAAAGACAAGGTAAGCTATTAATTTTCTACGATAATCATATCAATCAATGTTTATTTTTATGGTAGTTTTCATACATAAAAATGCAGCACAAAGTGCTTCACAGATTCCCTCCCAAAGGTTAAAAACGAATAAAAGTTAAAAGAATATAAAGAATAAAAAATAATTGTAAGAAAAAATAAGAAAAATACTTAACACCAATAAACCATACGACTCAACAGCAATAAAATATATAATGCAGAGGCTGAAACAGGAACAAATATATAAGGCGCTCATGGTGGAGGATCAAAGCTCAGACCTTCTGCTTCACAGGGCGAGACTTTACACACTGAGCTACCAGATTTCTTTACAATATTATAAATATATTTGTATGTAAATATACTGTAAGTGTTCATAATCCAGTCACACTCAGGTTTCGGTCAAACAACTATCTTACCTGTAACTGCCTGCTCTGGCTGATCGCTCACTCTCTGACTCTTTGCAGCAGTCAAATTAACCTGTGACCACTGTGATTTGATGTTAGGATGAATCCAGTTGTTTTATGAAGCATCCACATTTGCTGAGTTAGTGGCAGCAGCTGTTCTCATTTGTCTGTTACTGTGTTGTCAGGTCTCACAATCAACAGTTTTTTTTTATTTTAACAGTATTGGTTAATCAGTTATTGGCATGGACATTTTCTGCAGCGTGTGTTTGTGTTACTGAATGTGTTCACATTGTGTCTAATGAATGTTTGTTTTTATAATTTAATTTAATTTAACTCAGTTTTATCTATATACAAAACCAATTCATAAAAGATTTATCTCAATGCACTTTACAAGGTAGGGTTAAGGACCTGACACAGGTCTACACCCAACAGATGAAAGGGCATCATGAGGAATGGGAGACAGATTGTGTCTGAGACCTCCTCCTCTGTTAAGGGAGGGTGCATTCATTTCCCTCACCTCTCTGTTCAGAATGGGAACTTGGTTGTCTTCCAGCGAGTGGCCCTTTTCATTCAGATGGAGATCCAGCGCTGAAACTGGACCTGACGTGTTGTTCCATCTGTGCTGGGCCGTCCTTCTGTGTAGAGGCTGTTTGGTTTCACCGATGTATCACTCTGAGCCTATTCACTGCACCTGACTGCATAAACTATGTTGCTCTTCTTACGTTCCTCTGATCTTTTGGGTGAAAGTGTTTCTGTCTGAGTGTATCAGTGCTTGAAATAAACGGTCATGTGGTAGTTTCCAAAAATCCTTGCTGCTCATGTAAGGAATGACCAGGTTTTTCCGCTGGTCCTGAGACTCAGGCTGTTCTCTTCTCCTTCAAATGGTTTTCACCTTGAAAAATAATGTTTTAGGACAATGCAAAACCTCAATTTACCTGCAGCTGCCTCCAGTCTGACACTCTATAATCTCATCTATGTGAATAGTGCACAGTTTCTATAAACATATTTAACCTCTCAGAATCAAAACCCCACATCAGTTACACCACACACACTCTTCAAACTGGACTTCTACTCACTGGTGAAATCAGGCCTTTGTATAAGTTCAACCAAGTGAGTTCAAATAAAATGAAAGAACAAATGTGAGATCATGTACACGATGCTGTCGAGGGTTTGAAAACTGTCTGAACTGCATGAAATGCCTTTACCTGCAGTTCGATGTCATCTCTACCCGTGAGATGTCGCCATCTAGTGGCCAAATACAATCACCACCACCTCATCCTTTGCTCTGAACCTCTTAACTGTGTGACGTGTCCTCCTCTACTGCCCTCATCACTCTCTGCAGCCTGGTTTTCTCACCATCAGCCCTCCTGAGTTCCTCTAACACAAACACCAAATCAAAAGGATCATTTAATAAATGTGTCACCCTAGAAACAACCCTGCCTCCACCTCACCACCAACAAACTGGACACTTCACCAAAAAGATGCCCACAAACTGGCTTCTACAATGCGTCGTTTCTTCCCTGTGCTACAAATGACAGGTGAGGCAGAGCTTTGCTCCAGGCTTCAACCATCTCCACAAACAATAGATCCTCTGTCTTTGTGCTGTAAAAAGTATTTACGTATGCGTATTGAGGCAAAGTGAGACAAAAATAAGCTTCCGGTCAAAAAGATATTGGCTTTAATCATTTTTGGCAACATGAAAGCTTCTTACTGGTTTAACTGGTCTCATAAACATATTAAAAGTGGTGCAATATCTTGGTTTAAGTTGCAGAGGACACGTCACCAACCTATTTGATATTTGTCATTTCATAGAGTATAAACTGTGCAATTCATTATTCATGTGTAAAATGAAAATTGAAAACCGTCTTTATGCTGTGTTTCGTTTCCGTAAATCGGTAAAACACATTTGCGATATACTGATTTACTCATTCTCATTTTCTCCACTTTCAAAACGAAATAAGAAAAAGGGAAACCGGGGGCGGGGCCAGTCGTCGGACTTTCAAATTAAAACGCCCAAGAGCGTTTGAAGCGCAACATCGGCAAATATGTGTAACTCTTGAAGGATTGCGGTCGTGTTTTGACACATAACGAGACCCACATTGATAACATTAACCAACGTAACAATTGTTTATTTAAATCATTTATTTAACCAAGTGCTGACAACTGTCGTTTACGTTACGACTCATGGCGTTTGCTAAAGGAATGACAGGTCAATCAGCTCGCCACCGTCGGGTCACTTACAGAATTACCTGCCAACAAAGCTACGTTTTCGGGGCATCCTGCTTCATTAGTGCAGCGACATCACGACCTTGTCGACACCTGATGAGGGAGAATTTAGCGCATCTGCGGTGTTCCGGTGATTTTCAGTTTATGATGAGACTGAAATCGCGTCCTCCTGCTTGGCCGGATGATGCTCTTATGCCCAGGAAGACGCTCTAATGTTGTGCCGATCTTTGCAAGTATTCTAAACAGTGATTTATTACAGTTTATTGTGGCTGTTTACACATGCTCCATCATTGGACTTCCTGTCTCAGAGCCTGCTTTACCTGCAGGACAATAACAGCCACTCAACCTGCCTCACAATAAGTGAACTCATTGTAGGTCATGACTGCCCTAATGTGCATCACATCATCTTTGTGAGGCAGATTCTGTGGCAAAGTGTGTGTGATCACATGATCTGTCACGCAACATCAAGGTGTTACTGTATGTACAGAGCAGATGAGTGACAGTCTAGCTCTGCATGCTGTTGTTGTTCTGGGGTGTGGAAGGGATTTTGGCCAGAAGAGGACATTCGTGTCTATGATGACTGTCTCTCAGCCTCACATAGGTCATAGGACTGCATTACACGAGGTGAACACACAGTGTTCCAGGATGCACTGTTGTTTCTGTTTCATCTTTCATCCTGATCTGAGGAAAACAGTCTGTAGCTCTTTTAGCAACATGTTTTCAAAAAATTAGGCCATTGTTTTATATGTTTCTATGTTGATAGATAATATTACATTTTACAGTACATGTTCTATAAAGTTCAGCCTTGATGTTGAAGATTTTGTGAGTTGGCAGATTTAAACTTGGTAAATAAACATTGGTTAAAAAACATATAGGCAGTTCTGACTACAAATGTTTTGTGAAACAAAAGGACTGCTGCTTTACTTGTCAGGCTTTTGCAGATATCGGACCCACATGCACAGCGCGGACAGGTTGGTGGTTTAAGAGGTGACAGTCTTTATTACGTAACTCAAGGCAAGGCAAGCAGAGTTATACAGGTGCTCTCAGACGTGAGCACCAAAGGAGCAGGCTCTAATCTTGGTCAAACGGTCAGATACGTTACCAGTCTTTCCACGGCAAAAGTACAGGCAAGAAGCAGGCAGGCTTGATTTCGAGATAACTGTCAGGTGTGCGTGATTAACTGGGAATGACATGGAAACAGCTGAGACGTGGGTGAGACAAGAAGTGCTTCAAAATAAAACCGGAAACGGGACTAAGACATGACATACTGTCTTAGGAACATGCACATAAGATATTCAATGCAAGGTAGATAGATAGATAGCATACCTTTATTGTCCAGTGATGGGGAAATTACCAAGTTGCAACAGCACAGAGACATATAGACATATATACAGAAGAAATAACACAAAAATAATTATAAGAAATTAGAACTTAGAACTCCCCAGGTTATCAACATCATGCACATATAACAATGAGGTAAGGTGACTGCACCAAACAAAGTGAGTGAGATATTAAAGTGACTGGTGCAATTGCTCTGGAGATGTTACGTGTGTGTGGCAGTGTGGTAGAAATGTGCACCATGTTATAAGTGTTCATTATAAAGTCTGACAGCAGCAGGAAGGAAAGACCTGCGGAATCTCTCGTTCCCACAGCGAGGGCGGATCAGTCTGTCACTGAATCTGCTCTCCAGGGCAGACAGTGTGTCCTGCTGTCGGTGGGACTCGTGGTCCAGCATGGATGTGAATTTTGCCAGAACTCTTCTGTTTCCCACCTCCCTCACTGACTCCAGAGTGCAGCCCAGGACAGAGCTGGACTTCTTAATGACCTTATCCAGCTTCTTCCTTCCTGTGATGCTGCTGCTCCAGCAGACCACACTGTACATGATGGCTGATGACACCACAGAGTCAAAGAGAGTCCTCAGGAGTGTCCCCTTCACTCCAAACGACCTCAGCCTTCTTAGTAGGTAGAGTCTGCTCTGACCCTTCCTGTACAGTGCGTCTGTGTTGTTAGTCCAGTCTAGTTTGTTGTTAAGGTGAACACCCAGGTACTTATAACAGTCCACTCTTTGGATGTTCATTCCCTGAATGTTCACTGGAGGAGGGGGTGTAGACTGACATCTGTGGAAGTCCA
The DNA here is from genome assembly GCF_900634795.4 of Betta splendens. Lineage (NCBI taxonomy): Eukaryota > Metazoa > Chordata > Actinopteri > Anabantiformes > Osphronemidae > Betta > Betta splendens. Next base: position 5,618,616 of record NC_040889.2, on the reverse strand, counting down.
CCACCATCTCCTTGGTCTTCCCTGCATTGATTAGAAGGTGGTTCTGCTGACACCAGTCCACAAAGTTGTGTGTCAGTTCTCTGTAATCTGCGTCATCATCGTCAGTGATAGGTCCAACAATTGCAGAGTCATCAGAGAACCTCTGCAGAACACAGCCAGATGAGTTGTGTCTGAAATCTGCAGTGTAGAGGGTGAAGAGGAAGGGGGCCTGGAAGGTCCCCTGGGGGGCTCCCACACTGCAGGGCAGAGTGTCCGACACCAGTCCTGGACCCTCACAAACTGGGGATGGTTTGTGAGGTGGTCCAGTATCCACTCTGTCAGGTAATTGCCCACACCAGCTGACTCCAACTTGTCCATTAAGACAGTCGGCTGTATGGTATTAAAGGCACTGGAGAAGTCAAAGAACAGAATCCTCACAGTGCTGCTGGGCTTCTCAAAATGGGCCATGGAACGATGGAGCAGGAAGATGATGGCGTCCTCTACTCCGATGCCAGGCTGGTAGGCAGAACCTTTGCTGAGCTCACCATGCAGCGCAGTTGATGCAGAACCAGTCTCTCAGGCATGATGACTACTAAACCAATACCGAAGGTAGGTGGTGGAAAATAAAAAGATCCTCTGGAGGCACTCATCTGCTCTGTACATACAGTAACACCTTGATGTTGCGTGACAGATCATGTGATCACACACACTTTGCCACAGAATCTGCCTCACAAAGATGATGTGATGCACATTAGGGCAGTCATGACCTACAATGAGTTCACTTATTGTGAGGCAGGTTGAGTGGCTGTTATTCTCCTGCAGGTAAAGCAGGCTCTGAGACAGGAGGTCCAATGATGGAGCATGTGTAAACAGCCACAATAAACTGTAATAAATCACTGTTTAGAATACTTGCAAAGATCGGCACAACATTAGAGCGTCTTCCTGGGCATAAGAGCATCAACCGGCCAAGCAGGAGGACGCGATTTCAGTCTCATCATAAACTGAAAATCACCGGAACACCGCAGATGCGCTAAATTCTCCACATCAGGTGTCGACAAGGTCGTGATGTCGCTGCACTAATGAAGCAGGATGCCCCGAAAACGTAGCTTTGTTGGCAGGTGATTCTGTAAGTGACCCGACGGTGGCGAGCTGATTGACCTGTCATTCCTTTAGCAAACGCCATGAGTCGTAACGTAAACGACAGTTGTCAGCACTTGGTTAAATAGCTTGGTTAAATAAATGATTTAAATAAACAATTGTTACGTTGGTTAATGTTATCAATGTGGGTCTCGTTATGTGTCAAAACACGACCGCAATCCTTCAAGAGTTACAAATATTTGCCGATGTTGCGCTTCAAATGCTGTTGGGCGTTTTATTTGAAAGTCCGGCGACTGGCCCCGCCCCCGGTTTCCTTTTTTCTTATTTCGTTTTGAAAGTGGAGAAAAGGAGAATGAGTAAATCAGTATATCGCAAATGTGTTTTACCGATTTACGGAAACGAAACACAGCATAAAAAGACGTTATTCAATTTTCATTTTACACATGAATAATGAATTGCACTTCATGCACGGACCGAAACAAACAAGTTGCTGCAATAATAGGCGTCGTGTCATAGTTAAACGGTGACGATCGACGACTGCTGTAAAGCGAATTACGATGATTATTACGGCTGTTTAAGCAAAATCTAAAAGACGTGGCATCATTACGACCACTGGAAAACTAGTGATTAGTATTTACAAGTTACGACAGTCTGAACCCGAAATAAGCAGCTGTAGCCTCAGACCGATATAATGTAAGTCTTCACGAGGCGGCGCGCGCTCCCACGTACAACAATGGATTCTTGGCAATAGTCACATTTTGGCAGCAGCATGAACAGGCACAACCTGTTGGGTGGCGCACGAGCGAGCGACAAAGAGATGACACGAGGCGTCAGCAATGAGGACGTTCATTGGTCCATTCACTGTTTCTGGCATAAACACCACAGAAGAAGACAACGCACTCATTAACTTAGCATAGCAATTGGTGCAGTGTTTAAAATTGTTGTGAAGGAAAATGTATCAAACTTTGTTTAAGTTTAATCCTCTCAAAAGATGAGAAGAAGAGGCAAGTACAGTGTACAAGGTCACTTTACAATAAAAAAGTAAGTTGAAACGGCTGCAAAATTAAACACAAAAATTATTTTGGTGTGTAAAACAATTATTCAACAATTAAATCGCGTTTCAGAAAGTGTCTGAATAAAGTGTGAGAGTTTTAGTCTAACCATTACCTTGTCACAAGTTTTTCTAGCAATGAAAGGTTATGAAGCATAACTAGGTGCTTGATCCTCTGAGGAGCGTAAATACATGTCACTTCATTTTGAATGTTCCTGTTGGGTGTGATTTTGTAGAAATGTTGATTTGGTGCTGGTGCTGGTAGGAAAATTAGAGGTTGTTAAAATGGCTCTGCAACATGACCGACAAAGCCATTTCCAGGCCCTAAATGAACTGGATTCACTCTTCCATAGCCGAGACATTAAAGATTTTCACCATGTTTGCGTACAGAACCCTGCCCCGCTGTGGCCCTGTGTCTCTGATGGGCTTAATCATGGGCCATTATCAGGCCGTACTCATGCTGTTTTGTGTGACACCGCTTTTCACATATTGATCTATTCTATACACAAACACATTTACAACCATCCCATTTCTCCAAACGGCAGATATGGAACAAGACTCATTGACACATTGTGAAGATAGAAAACGATAGTGGTTGAGCATGCAAAACACAGGCTAATGCTTTGGTTCAGCATTTATCCCCACATAGGACTCATGAGATTCAATAGTTTTAAAATTTCGAATATTAATTGATTCTCTGTAATCTGTATAATACGGTGTGCTTTGCACTTTATTCAACAATAAAATGAATTTGATTCCCTTTCCAAGTCAATGACTAGCCTTGTGAAGACAACACCTTCCTCACAGAAACATACTAGTGAACTAGCTGAGGTGATTAAAAACAAATGTGTTGAATTTTATCTTATCTTTTTTTCCTCCAAGATAGAGCTGTCGTAACTAAATATGGCCGGTAGGAGGCAGCTGTTGCGCTGGGCCAACAGCAGCCTGTTGTACAGTTAAACATTTTGATACAAATTGTTGTTAAATGTATTTTATTTACAGTATATACTCAGGTAAACCCATAGATGTGTTAATGTATAATATATATAGATAAAATGAGAAATGTTACTGTTTTCACCATGTTGTGACATATAATTTTAAATTATTTATTTAATTAGCATAAATTAGATATTTTCTATCTCTCAGGCCGTATTTTACGCCTCCTAACCTAGGCTACTAGGGCTAAAACCTCTCCATATAAGATTCTCATGTCCACTCCAGCATCGTGCTTCCAAAACAATGTTTCTTTGCGTCATGCCGACGCTGGTCGTGACGAAGTGTTCCACTACACTCCTCCTATCCCACCTCTCCTCTCCGCTCTTCTTCAACGCTCCCATCAGGACCACGGGGATGTGAAGCATTGATAAACACAAAGCTGGAGCTTTTATTTTGTGGGGTTTGGATAAAAGACAGTAACTCCAGACTAAGGGGCTGATTTTAGTTCAGTGGGTGAGTGTGTTTTTGTTTTCTTTTTGTCAAGCATTAAACACAACTCAGCAGCCCTCTCCTGTGTTGTCTTCCCCATATGTCGCGGAAGCAGGTCGACCATGACTACAACCTCCGTAGTATGAGCAACCTGATGGGCGAGCGGCGGAAGAAAGTGAACGATGGGGGAGAGCGGAGTCTCATCAAGGCTCCGTCCAGCTCCAGCATCAGCAGCCAAGGCGCCTCCGCTGGTGCCTCCTCCTCCTCCTCCGCCGCCGCCGCCGCCACCGGGGACCTGGAGAGGGCTGCGCGGAAGCAGTTCCAGCAAGATGTCACCCCCGGCTTCGTGTACGTCCTGGCCGTGTTCTCCGCCCTGGGCGGCTTCCTGTTCGGCTATGACACCGGGGTGATCTCCGGGGCGATGCTCCTGCTGAAGAGGGAGCTGGAGCTGAGCGCGCTGTGGCAGGAGGTGCTCATATCCAGTACTGTGGCCGCGGCCGCCCTGTCCGCCCTGCTGGGCGGCTTCCTCAACGGGCTCTTCGGGCGCAGAGTGTGCATCCTGCTGGCCAGCTTCTTCTTCACCGTCGGGGGGATCGTACTGAGCACCGCCCCCGGAAAAGAGGTGCTTTTGACGGGCAGACTCATCGTTGGAGTCGGTCTCGGTAAGACGCGTTCAGAACGGCTTCTGTTCTTATAGAAATGAGACAAGGTGACAAAGTTAGATTCACGTTGTATTTAATGGCATGAGACGTAAGTACAGTTGCACTTAACTGGAAACCAGAAAAGTTACCTCACCCCAGTGCAGCAGATGCTTTATAGATTTGTGCATGATCCCTTTTCACTTGTTCTCCATTAAAGTTCAAAGGTCATCAGGTCTTAAAGCCCTTTGCAGTGATTTGGTTTGTTGTTGTCCCTCGTCTCCTCGTTTCAACACACTCCACAGTTTGTAATTACACAGCATGGCCCTCTGCTTCAGGCTGCACTATCTCCATTATTACCATCATTATCAGCTTTATTAGATTTGATGTGCTACTATTAGAGAACAACCAATAAACTCCTCCTAATGATAAATAAATAGGAGGGAAATCAGCTGCCCAAAGTAAAAAAAAGCTCTGAACACAGAGAGCTTGCAGGAGCCTTTAAGTGTTGATCAGGTTACAGTACGTCTATCAGTGACTGATGTCAGATGAACGTATGTGACTGGATGCACACTGTCACCCACTCTGCTCCCCTTCCCGCATTAACATCTTTGCTTTCCCCTCTCTCGACTCGTCCCCCTCCCCTCCGCTCGGCGCTTGCTCTCACATGCACTCTGCCTTTTGATCAGAATTCAATGGAGCCCAAATTATTCCTAGTGGATGCTGTTGCTCGTGAGTCACATCCTCTGTAGACGGGGCCGTTAAAACTGGCTTTCAAGGCTGAGCGCCACTTGTTCTGTTGAGAGTAGGGAGCACTCTCCTCAGTGATACATGGGGGGATTGCAGTACATTCTTCCTCAGTAAACCACTGGAAAGGAGACTTAATTCTTAACTAACCCTCCCCAAACGAAGTGAAGAGCTTTGTGTTTACTTTACAGACGTACTGTAGCAATTAGATTTCAGCTGACATTTGCATTCTGACCCAGTTTAGGACCATTTCAGCTGCTTCTTGAGGATTTGTTATGAATCATAATCTTTAAGTCAATAATGTATATTTGCATGTTTGCTTATTCATTACTGCTGGAGAAATATTGAAAAACAGATGATGAGGAATTATAGAAAGAACCCATGCTTCAGTTTATGTATTCATTAGCTTTTTAAGTATTTTGGAATGTATGTTGATTGCAGTATAAATGTCTCATTCTGTCATTAAAAACTGGTAAAACCTGGGAACAAGAAGTGCTAATATAAAAACACTCACCACAAATATGGAAAAGATCCTCATGGACAACCTCAACATAGGACAGGACAGGAGTTTCTATGTCCTGTGGTGGAGACACATGTGAGCCCCTTGATGATCCCGTCCAGCGTTTTTACAGGTTTTATCGCTTAGAACTGGATTGTAGCAGTGGCTGTATGTCTCAGTGAAAACAGGACCGGAGCTTTGGGTTGGATAATAACAATTTTTTATAACAGTCAGGAAAATCTTATTACTGAGGATCAAATTAAAAGTAATGCTATTAAGATGCATTGAAGGACCTGTTAGAGCTCTTATACGGTGTTTTGCAATGTTAACTCAAACATCCAAGTTACAGTTTATCTTCATACAGTAAATGCAGCTTTTATGCAGCTGTTGCCCTTTTCAAATATTTGCTTACCTGTTACCTGCTGCTGATTATATTCTACTGCAGTCTGATAAACAGACCACTGCTCACTTACACAATTCAAAATAGCAGTAAATAAACACACAGGAGCTCTGGCTGCTCACATGCGAAGGAAAGCGCTTGCGTCATTTCAGCTGTTTCATTACACTGTAAGCGTCGATGTCATTAGAAGCCTCCCCGTTTCCTGTCACCACCTTTTCCGTCATGCTGATCTTCATTAGGCTAAAATGCACCAGACGAGCCCTGCTCCATAATGAAGCCCATTCTGGCCTGTGGAGGCGCTAATAAGGAAACATTTTTCACTGCGTGCCATTAGGCGAGCGCGTCACCTGTGCGCTCGTTAACAGCCGCTGCTTCTCGGGAAAAGCTAATTGCGTAGCATTTCTGAACCAGCGCTCTGCAAAAGGTCACGGGGTGTTTGTCAAAGCAGAAAAGGCCACACGCCACCAGGCCCCGACTCAGAAGCTGCTGCTGCTGCACGTCTGCTCGCTGCTCGTTACTGTCGCCGCTGCGTGAGCCGCTCCTCGTCTGTGCACCAGACGCTCCGGACTGACAGCGGTTTGTTACCTGACTTGGCAGTTACAATCAATTAGGAGGTTTCTGCTGCTTGAACAAGATATTTGTGGAGTTACGACCTTTCATCCACTTAAATACTGGATGTGAAATTTTGCATGACTTATTATGTCATAAGCATTGCAGTTTACTGGACAGACCTCCTCATTACCACTGTGTGACAATGAATGCTATCAACATACCAGGCTAAATAACATTATGACTATTTGCATATTTGCATGTTTGAAATTGTAGTCAAACTAGCATAGCTATCGCCTCACGTCGTTAAACTGGTGGATTTTCTCCATTTTGGTAAAAATGGTAAAACCTCCTGTCCGTTTTTTGTAAAGTAATTTGATGCTTGGCCTGCAGCAATAGTCACTAACCATTTCTTCACACACTTGAGAGCAAATAGAGGCACTCTCACGTTTGTATTATCATGCTTTCAGCCTTAACTACCAGCAGTTGCAAAGTGTTTTGTTCCTCGGAAACAACAGATAAAACGTCTGCAGGAAAATACAAGTTGTTAATTATATTGTGATGAATTTAATTGTAACCCAGAGGCTTGCTAATTAATTGTTGCTTTATGTACAGGAATTAACTCAATTCTCATTCTGACTAAATGCGAACTACATGTACATGTGTTCGTTCATGTGAATTTTCGTGTTGCTAAAATGCTGTGTTTGGAAAATGAGTCGTTCTTGACATTTGTATATTTTGAGCTTCTTCCAAAATGGTTTCGTAAGAAGGAGACATATTGTTCTGTATCACTAATCACACATTGAAGATTCACATTTCAAAATTGGACTCATACAGTATAACATGTAATAATAAGCTTTAGAGAACCAAACCTGGTTTGAATTAAAAGACTACTGATACGATAAAAGGCCACAGCCTCCCTTAGTTTAAAGCGTTCATGCTTGTTGCCTGTTTAAAGGTCAAGAGCACCAAGAGATTCTCCCTTTACAGGATGTCATTCATCATTCTTCAGAGATCTTACAGTATCTGCTTTTCCTTCCACTGTGACAACCAGCTGCTTAGCAGACAACCTCCTGTCTGTCTTTCCGCTACATCACAGTGAATGTATCTAGTGAAGTATCTCCCTCGTACTCTGATCAAGTGAGTCAGCCCGGGGCTTTGTAGCGCGTGCCTAGAGGCTGCCTTCACAAGACCAGACACATCCTTTGTTTAAGTGCTCTGAGCTGCTTTGAGCCTGAGTCTGACCAGACGACGACTTGGAGGAAAGAAGAAAAAAGAAAAGAGTAGGACTGGGAGCTGTCCCTGGTGCTGAAAGGAGAGCTCATTAACGAGACAGGGAACAGAGTGTGACTGTGTTTGGAGGGGATTCACGTTCAAGCTAGTGAGGAAACGCAGCCTTTAGTTGAGCTAATCTTGCCTGTTCGCTATGCAATTTCAAACGCATAGAAAACGTTGCTCCATTAATTGATGCACTGAGAGTCTAGGTTTAGCAGATAAATCAGCATCAATGTTTATATTAAGTACGAGTGATAATATTTTTAGGACCTTTCTATATTTCTGCCTGTGTGTGTCCGCGTCTCCAAACATCGCGGCCTTCTTCGTATGGGTGCATTTACTCAGTGTGGTTGAAGATGGGCGTGGGTCGTCAAACCATCAGTGTCTCAGTCGCGGTGTCAACATCAGCTGTGTCTGGCAGCTTGTGATGAGCTGGACAGAGACAAGCTGTGATACATATGTCTGCAGAGAAGCAACAGGGGGAGAAACTACAGCAGATAAAAAAAGGTGGAAGCACGCACTCAGTTGTTGCCAAAAAACAAGGTGAAGCGCTTGAGGACTGTTTGTGTTAGTAAGCGCTGCATGTGTTTGCATGCGCGTTGATCTGCATAATGCCACTCGCGTCTCCAAACATACAGTTCAAACCCGCCTGATCAGCGCTCAGCTGTCAGACGGAGACCCCTGAAAACAGAGCCCATAGTTTCTGTGTTTGCTGCCGCTGCTGATTAAGTGCTGCGCAGATTGGCATGAAATCTACCTGCTGCTGTGTGAACGTGTTTAGTGATTGTATTCAGGGGGAATCTATGAAACTGCATGCAGTTACAGGAAATAGCACATTGTTCACTGCATGGTGCTTTTTCTTTCAATGCACAGTGACATCATGAAGCGACACAAGCTGTAACTGACGTGACCTCATTCATTGCAGACAGACCTGTGCACACGTACAGTCCTGTTCTGTTCCTCTGCCGTTCATGCTGTGATCGTGTGGCGTCTGTCCTTCAGCAGCATCTCTAAAACGTCCCAGCAGACAGACTTAGTGCCAAAGAGCAGTTGATTCGATTTCAGCCATGATTGACTTCTCGGATTTCCGCTGTCAGATCATAATCCTGTTTTCATAATTAAGATAAAGTTTGACACTGGAATTTGTGTTGCTACACTCTGTTTGCGCCAGCACACGATCTGTTGGTGTAAATGAGCCTGCTGTATGTTTTTCTATGGGTCTGAGCCGTGACTTTCCCCTCTGACACCGTGCGCTGTGGGAGGGGTAGGGTGAGGGGGGAGGAGTGTTTATTTTGAAGTTAAGGTTTCGGATCGCCTTCTCCTGTCAGTCATCGATTTGTCTCCCAGAGCTTCCACAGCACCGTGCCTGCTCCGAGACAGCGCGCCTGGTTTCCATGGCAACAAGTGGCCACGCAGTCACAGCAGCCATCGAGGGCAGGGTGGTGACAGTGGGAAGGGGGGGACAGCGGGAGATAGGATTCAGTGGGGGGGAGGGAGGGAGTGGCAGACTATTAATAGAGCTTATCAGGAGCCAGCTGCAGAGAGCTGAGGTCTCATGTCACCTCATCAGACACATCCTGTGTGTGTGTGTGTGTGTGTGTGTGTGTGTGTGTGTGTGTGTGTGTGTGTGTGTGTGTGTGTGTGTGTGTGTGTGTGTGTGTGTGTGTGTGTGTGTGTCATGACTTGTGCCTCAACATCAACAACAATGACATCATGTGGATGTAAAGTAAACCAAGGAGATCCAAACACCTGCCTAATGCCAGTCATGTTTCCATGACTTGTGGCTGCTCATTTGTAATGCCAGGCATTATATCACTGGCGTTCACTTGAGTTTCAGCCTAACACTGTCTTGCTGTCGTGGTGCTGATTTTTGCCGTCTCTCTCCCTCTCTCTCTCTCTCTTTCTCCCCCCCACTGTTGCAGGCGTCGCCTCCATGACAGTGCCTGTGTACATCGCTGAGGCCTCTCCTCCTCACCTCAGGGGTCAGCTGGTGACCGTCAACACCCTCTTCATCACCGGAGGACAGTTCACCGCCAGCCTGGTCGACGGGGCCTTCAGCTACTTGAAGCGCGATGGGTGGAGGTCAGCACAAACCAAACAAATCAGTTTCTTCCTCTCGCGTCAAATGACAGTTTATTGTTACTATTTATTATCATCTCTCCCCCTCAAATTATATAGTTCAGTTTATGTAGTTACCCTTTATGTTAGATTATTATAGGAAGTGTATTGTTGTCCTAGCAACCAGTGCACCTAAACATCTTTATAATAACACTATTTAAATGCTTAATGCGAATGCTCAGATTATTTTTAGCAGAATAAGCTGAATCCTTGACATTTTCCACAGTGTTTACTTTTAATGAGCTAAACCGCTGACACTTGCTGCCAAACATCTTAACATGAACTGAATGTACAGGTTCATCATGCAGCGATTTAGGATTTCCTGTGATGCTAATTACCCTCCTCACCTTATTACCCTCCTCACCTTATGCCCCCCCCTTCAGGTACATGCTGGGTCTGTCGGTGCTTCCCGCTCTGCTCCAGTTCGTGGGATTTCTGTTCCTGCCCGAGAGCCCTCGCTGGTTGATCCAGCGTGGCCTGACCCAGAAGGCTCGCCGCGTGCTCAGCCAGATCCGAGGCAACCAGAACATTGACGAAGAGTACGACAGCATCAAGAACAGCATCGAGGAAGAGGAGAAGGACAGTGGAGGAGGTGAGTGGATGGAAAGTCTATACTGGAGCAGAACCTGAGCAGCGTCTGTCAGCTGCTAATCAGACACTACAGGCCCAGAACTGCCAAATCCTCAATCCTGGATGATGTAGCGTTACCTGGTGTGAGACCAAGTTCAGTTTCAAACGTCAGCAGACATTTCAGCAGCGTCTTAACAAAATCAGAAGATCAGAAAATAAGTGTGTCTGTTTGCGGTGCCAACAAACAACCTCATTTTTCCTTAATAAAGGAGTCAATAATAATCTCAGATGAGCTCTGATGCCGTGCTGCACGCAGTGTAACTAGTTTTCTGCACAGCAGCAGGACGAGGGAAAGCTTGATGTCTTGTGGAGAGGCTGAAGTTGCGCTGCCTGTAGCTTTTGATCTAACAATCTGCTGTGACTCTGCTCCTTCTTGTTTGCTCCTTTGCTGCAGTTTTAAAACAAATTCACTGTCAAGTAGTGAAAATAGTGAAAAAAGGATTGTGTATTCCTCTAAAGGATTCTATTTACATTTTAGCTTCGTTTTGTCAAAAACTTGAGGACCACTTTACAGATCAGTCGTCCTTTAAATGAGAGAACTGCTTCCTGTTGCGATTGTGGGAGAAGTTGATGTGATGGAGTGGACAGTGAATGCTTTTGTCTCCGCTTCATCATTGCTGACCTTTGTGTGACCTACATGATGCAGACAGAGTTGGACAGGCTGTCAGAGCAGCGTCTGCTTCAGCTTCCTAAGCTAATTCCAGACCGCGTGCGGTGCCCTCGCCCATAACTGTGGCTGTCTTTGCCTTGGCTCTGATTTTATCTGGGTTTTGCCTCGACCAGTGCGAGGAAGCGCTCTTTAAGATTCAGATGCAGGCACAAACACGTGCCCGTGTACTGGCATTTACCCACAGTTTATCATACGCTTTATCTGCCATCTGTTTATGTTTGTGTGAGAAGGGGAGACCAAAGTAAAGTAGGATTGCGCTCACAAAGGGAGACATTATGCTCATTGGCACAGACAGAGCATATGGTGCTGTGAATCTGATGCCTGCTTGTGTCTGGAAGTCTTTATCTCTATTAAAATCCTAGTCAGGTTTTAGACTGATATGCTGCTGTGTCCTCAAATGCCATAGCAAGACTAGATCCAAAGAGTTGGATTCAGTTTTTATCTTTTAGTTTCTCTTTTAAACACCAACACAACAATGGTTTCATCCTTCGACTAATCAGCCTTGACAACAGAGATGAACAACATGTTCCTCTCGGGAGCAGCCTGATCCACTGGGTCACCATCGCCACACCATCATAACACCATCAATCACGCTCACATATTTACACGCTGATGCATACAATACAAAGCCAGCGCAGCGTTCCTCTTGCGAGGCTCCGCGCGTGTCCAAGAGGTCCTTCCATCCTGTCACAGCACCATCATCGGCTGCTGCTACAAGCAGAGACACAGCAGGTGAAACCTGCAGACGCCTTTTTCTCCTGGAGCAACTAACACTTGAATTCAATGTGAAATCTGACTAATGGACCCAGTGTCCAGACTCCACTCACTAATTATGATTCGCATAGCAATAAACTGAAGAACGTACCCGATTATTGTGTAAACAGTGCAGTGTTGATCTTCAGGATGACACTAATGACTTATAGCTCAGAGCCACGATAATTAGAAACATACCATTAGTCTGTAATGACAGTCGCTTTAGGACGAACTCACTCAAAAGCCTCTTTCCCGGGAAACTGTACCGCACTTATGACTAAGATTTCCCACTAAGTGGCTGCTTCTCCTTAATTGTCAAGAAAATATTTGATCATAATTGTGTCATAATCATATAGATCAACATAAGAGTCGTCCTTGGGCTGCAGAGGCTGCAGAGGCTGCAGAGACGAAACACAGAATCACAGGGCAAATAAAATAACCAGTGTAAAGAGCCAGTGTTAGCTGATCGATGCTATTTGTACAGTTTAAAGATTGTATGAAGCGTGTGTTGAAAGCAGCCTGTCACATTATCATTTAGAAGACCACACTGTCTCCATCCTCAACCTCCATATGTTGTTTTTTTATTCACCGTACTTGAGATTATTGCACAAAGTAGCTCTACCTTTGCTGAATACGCTGTTGCCTTGTTCACGCTTTGTTCTGTGTAAGGAAGCGAGTTCCTACATTACTCACAGCTGTCTCCAGCAATTAAAGGGAATTTTTATCACTGTGAAGGAACTTGTGGTAAACAGTACTTTGTGTGTCTGTTAATGTGAAGGCCACGGGGTGAGGAAGAGCAGGTGCTCCATCAATTTACCTTTGTTGCCCTTTAGAATTATTAAGCCTCACTCCTGAGTGAAGGACTGTCACAGGATGAACCTGCTCCACTCCTCAAACCTTTAATTAATCTTTTTCTTTGTGTGTGTGTGTGTGTGTGTGTGTGTGTGTGTGTGTGTGTGTGTGTGTGTGTGTGTGTGTGTGTGTGTGTGTGTGTGTGTGTGTGTGTGTGCTTGCATTAGTTATTACCTGGTAAAGCAAAGACACACCTCAGCCCTTGGCTGACATGTCGGTTGCCATGGAAACAACACTTCTCACTTTCCTCTCACCTCAGCTGTAACAGTGATTATAGTGTATATAACCCTAACTCTCTCTCTCTCTCTCTCTCTCTCACACACACACACACACACACACACACACACACACACACAAACACACAGACAGTTAACACATTGTGAATTTCCAAAGGTTTCACCACATGGCCGTCATCACCTCCTCTCAAAGTCTAGTCAGTGTCCTATTCCTATTTCTGATGCAGTTTATGCGGTAAAATCTTCAAAAATTCAGATTCTAACATTTGCATAGTTGGGACAAAAATCTGCTGAGCAGGAGGATAACATTAACATTTGATTAAATGATATTGTTTTAATTGTTTTAACCATCATTTTGAAGCAAGTAATCTTTAACTGCTAAAAACACTGAACCCGGTGGCTTTTATGGCTCAGCCTGTATGATTTTACCCAGACTCCATCCATGTGGTTGGCTCACATTCACTTCATCTGAGTACCACAGCCTTTCACTTTAGTAATGAACTCAGAGAGGTGATGTCCCAAGTCAACGAGCGCTGATAACCGTATTTCCAGGCCGAGGTGGAGAGGATCTAAGACAACCAGAATGTCAAGGGGACAATTGAGGTGTTGGAACAGCAATTATGACGGAGGAGCGACATCACACACCAGCCCTGTCGGCCATTACACTGTCATTTGTTGTGAGAAACTACAAATTGCACTTCAATGAACACATTGATTTCTTTAGACAGGCTTGTTTGTCCAATTCTTTTTGTTTTTGTTCTTCTCCATGTACAAAACCCGGGTGATGTGTGGACACTGAGTGGTTGAAGAGTAGATCACTGTGCTGTACACACCTGTGGAACTGTACAAGACATTTAATGTAGCATGGAGACACAGTATGAAGGATAATGAACATTTCCTTGATTTCTAAGATTTGAAAAATAGAGATGAAAAGCATGAAGCACGTTTGACATCAGCTGAGCACCCTGCAATGAGTGCGTTATGTAAGATGGCACAAAGGGACAGGCAGTAATCAAGATGAATGGGTCCAATGCTCACAGCTTCACTCTAAAGCCCTGAAAGCGGACAGAGCTCGTCTTATTTACATTATCCCAATATCTGGCAAGGTGACAGGACTTAACCTGATGCTGTACTGAGCCTGACGCTCGTCACCTGAGGTCAAAGCAGCAGCCTGTTGATGGCTCTGAGCAACAACATTTCCTCAAATGTTCCTGCCGTGCATTTAAACTCATTTCATAGCATCTAAAATGTTATTATTTGTGCTCATATCACACAGGCATCGCCATGTTGCTCACAGCCAATACAGTGAGCCAGCTACTCACATCATATTCCCAATTCTCCCACTGGTCATTAATAATTGACATTATTTGAACTTTTTATGAATCTCCTCTGCTGCCTGACGGCTGCTGAGGTCGCTTCCATGAGGAAATCAAAATGACACCAAGGCAAGTTTTAGGACCACACCTACTTTTCAAATTTTACCATAAGCATGACTGCCACAGTACAAAGCCATATTCACAAACCAAATGAGCATCGCCGGCATTAAAGATGACTTTTCTATATGAATGGTTTGCGTGGCCGTCAACTGTGTCCAAGATCTGCAGCAGTCGAGTCACTATCTCGCCTCTCAAATGAGACTTTGTTTAATCTCAACATGCCAGAGGCTTTGTCTTCTCAGCTCATCTACTTTTCAATAAATGTGCTTTCTGCTCTGGTGCTCCTCGTTCCCTCTCCACCCCCTTGTTCCGAATCCAAACGGGCTCAATATGTTTACAAGGGGTAATATGAGCAAATATTTTCATATACTACCGGTGGAAATGACACGGTGGCCCGTGCTCCTATCCGCTCGGATAACAAGCTAAATGCAGGCTTTACGAGATGGAGTGAAAGCAAATGAAACCGTGGTCCCAACTGGGAAATGACCACAGAGGCTACATTAGTAGAGGATGCAAAGAAAGCAGATTAGCAAATTATCCTGGCCCCACATCAGTAATTGATGATTCTCCAAAAATGTATATATGAATACACTCACTACAGATTCAAGTGAGTCAGTATTTCATTGTTGTTCTTTATTCATAATTCGCTTCTCAGCAGGTTTGTTGCTCTTTAAAATAACAGCAGCCGTGTGGAGGTTTTAACAGTGTTTATAATGTTTAGTTAAAAATCTATACAGTCGATACTGAGCAGAATGGGAACTGCTTTTTCAGCAGAGAGAGGGGAAAGTCAGGGGTTCAGCGAAAGACGAAGCAGCTTCCATCTTGGAAAGTTATTATCATGATCCTGGGGCCGATGGTCGTGGTTTTCATGAGGATAATTCTTCCTACAATCGTTGTTTGTATGTTAATGCTTTCATATGTCTTTCTGTTTAGGACAGTAATAAAAACTTCACTCTTAGTTTTTAAGATGTTTTAGCTGTTACAGTTTAATATGAATAGCTGTTCTTATAGCATTAGAGCTTTGTCTGCTCACATTTCATGAACAGGTAGAAGAAGTAAAAATGAATTTTGTCCTGTCTGCATCAGAAAGTCTTTTATAGATTTTAGGTAAGCTGCAATTTTCAACTTCGAATAATTGTCACTCAAGTGGAGAAGCTGCAGTAATGTTTTTTAGCAGCTTTTGGCTCATTTGAATCTCAGGTACAATGTGATTGAAATAAAGGCTACTTACACTTGCAGTGAAATTCCACCAAGTGTCTTTTCAAGGTCCCGAGCCTTCACGTGCAGCGGCAGCAGAGCGAGCGTGACTCATTCAGAGATGCCTCATTGGATTAAAACGCTCGGTGAATTGGTACGTTTTGGGCACGGCGGCCCCAGCGAGCCTTGAGTCAAATCAACGGCAGTGGTTATGACTCAGATGTTCCCTCCGTAGAAAGAGGTTTATTGGTTCCGTACAATACATTCTTTCAACATCAGGATCCAAACAGGCAGATGAGAAGATGATCTGTGTTGTTTACATTAGGTGTGCATTCAGATGTACGTATCAGAGGGTCCAGGCTTGTATTTCAGTCTTTCTTTCACCCCTCAGATCATTCTCGTAGCCTCTTTCTTCTCTGCATTTGTCGTTTCATGTTCACAATATTGTTCCGCCCTCGTATGAATCAGCCAGACATGAACTGAACTGCTGGCTCATCTTTTGTGGAGACGCTGCGAGCCGCTGCCTCCCCCTCCGTGTGCAGCAGTTGTTCTGTCTCACCCAAAGCCACTGCGCTTGTTCCAAGGCTGCTCAGACAAGGGGAGCGAGTGACTCACGCCGGAGGAAACCGTGTTCAAAGAGATCTTGACCAGATCAAATGCCAGGAGTTCTTTAATGCTAAAGTCCTTTCGCCTCCAGGTGAACGATGTTGCTAAATTTGTAACTCCAGCTTTGTTGCTGATGTGCCTTGAATGGGAAAAAGCAGGTTTCTCAATCAGATCCCAGGTCACACCACCCAGTGACCCTATAGGTCATCTCTGCCATCCCCCCCCACCCCCAGCCTTTGTGGTTTAACACACACCTCTGCCAATGAGTCCCATAGAAAGACTGATGTCTCCAATCACTCAGCTTCAGTGACTCATGTTTTTCATTACTCGTCTTCTACACAGATTGATGCACAGATTGAGCCACTGTCTGCATTCAGAATATGTGCCTTCTGTTTAGCGATTGACTCTTGACTTAAGTGGAAGGTGACTGAGCAATCACATCTTTCTTCCAGCTTCCATTTAACTTATATTCAATTCGATCTGGACTCAGTCGTATTTACAGGCAACTCAACTGAAGAAGAAACTGTTTTTCTTATTGTAATATTCAGCCCAGCTGATACACACTAGCCTGGTGTGACTCTTTTTTGCCTAATCATCATTCTACATCATATCCTGCATGTAGTCTGCATGCACAGAGCCTCAGACTCCGGCCGTGGTGCATTCTGGGTCACACTCATTACCTGGTCATGCTGTGATAACGCCTTAAACTACTGTAAACCTGCCCCTATTAGCTGCTGTGCTGCAAAAGAGTAGTGAAGAACACAAGACTGTGCTCTGCTCTGTTCCCAGAGCAGCTTATTAATAATTGAGAGTTTTGCAATGGCAGATCTCTCATGATTCCCCCTCTGTGCCTGCGACAGACTCCTCATGGGTAGAGACGACTCTTGAGCCTCTTCCTTTGCCGCTGTACATTTTAGATCCAAGGCAGCCGCACTATGTCCCTGTTTTAAAGTGTGACGATGCATTGATGCCAGTGCAAATACGATAGGAGGAATAAAATCCCTGCGTGGCAGAGAAAACAGGTCATGACAAAGAAGAGAAACACAATATTTCTATACAGTATGTGTGTATTCTGTCCCTGGTAGTGTTTCTCCTATGGGCTGGCCTGTCATTATACAGTGCACTGCAGTATAATATGGCGTGATACAATATATAGTGTATAATTTCTGTGTCAGTGTGTGTTTGTGTGTCTGTTTATCCCATTCGTTATGTTCGTAGTGGTGTCTTTCAGGACTACCCACCACTTTGGGGGCAGCTTAGCAACAGTGGCAGCTGATTTATTTATATGCAGTAAATGGGGGGAACGTCTCTATCCTTGACTTTACTTTTCATGATTTTGGGGTTATATAACCAAACATTCTTAATACCTTCATCTGGTCGTCTGGCAGAATTACTGCATCTGTTTCTTTCTTAGACTTATCTTTTGCCACGTGGCGCCTGTGAGATTCTAAATCTCCTGTGCTGCATCAGTTCCATCCTTTGATGTGATTAGACTTTTCACTGTACAGTTGATCCTGTTCCTGGGTCAGTTTGCTATTCCACTGCTGCGTCCCTCCAGTCTTTGACCACTATCTACCTTCTCCTTTTTATGCATCACTGTGCTGCTTAGTTTTGGTACAAAGGGTAAAATCAATGCTGGAGAAATTTTGGGGTGTGGGTTTATATAAAGGTGCTGACTAAGCGCCTCCCACTCAGACATTTGATTTTTATGTACTGTACCAGGTTACTTCAGGCTTTTCTTCAGGCTTTTGAGGTTATTCTAGTGCAGCTGGCCTAAAGAATCATAACTGGGTGTGATAAGTCCTGATCATTTACAATTCAGTGCCTTGAGTACATTTAAATTGGCTGCTAACTGCCTTCCAGGACTAAAGGTGTAAGTCACTCTGATAAAGATTTGTGCAGAATCACTGTGATGACAAATTATTGATGGGCTGATGTAACTTTGCCGCACACCTGTTTGCTTGTGTAGCTCCATCCTTTGCTCCATCCATCCATCCGTCCATCTGTCTAGCTATTGGCTCCTGGCAACCACTGGGCCCTTGGTGGCCTTAGATAAACACAGCTGCTCCTCTGCATCTGCAGACAGGAGTTGGAGCCGCTGATAGGACTGGATCAGCTGGTTCTGCCTAAAAGTGGGCTCAGACATGGATAAAAGTTGCTGGCAGCGTCCGCCCCCCAGTGAGTCTGCAGATTTAGGGGTGTGTTGTCAAGTAGATGATGGTCTTAAACATTACACAGGCTATATGAGTTTTTAGGAGTTAGCTTGTTGTGTTTTAGAGGTGTTTTTGTCAAAGCAAAGCTACTCTATTAATCTCATGTCAATCTATTTATGAGTAATAGCTTTTAAAAGTGATTAGTTCTGACATTAGGAATAATAAAGCAACGCTGTGAAACACTGAATAGGCTACACAGCTGTTCCATTCACTACCTTTACCTTATCATTAGCAACAATCTGTTCTAATCCTGACTGTTTAGAGTGTGAGGCGTCTTGATCATACACTGGAGGAAGTGGGGGGGGTGAATGGAGAAATTTGTGGAAGGCATAATTAGAGGGCAGATGGAAGTTGAGGAGGACTGCAGATTGCCTGCTCAGGCTTCGGCCCCTGATTGCAGCTCGCTTGGTTACATAAGTGAAGTCTGCGTCCACTGTGACGACACTGATTGAATGGATAAGAGGTGTTATTCCTGTCTACTATAAAAGTAGTGGCTCCTCTCATATCCATATCCTGTAACTCTTCCCGTGATCCCATCGACAACTTCATTGCACCTTACTGCCTTTGATTGGCCATTGCATGATATCAGCTTTTCCCATCCTGATACTATTGACAGTGTCCTGACCAATGTAAAAATACATCTCAGTGATTTTCTGAGGACTTACAAACCGGGATGACAATCAGTAAGAGTAAAAGTGTGACCGGATCCCTGCAAGAGACGCTGGGGAGCGAACTGCCAATAAGGCTTCTCTTCTCTTCAGTGTGAACAAAGGGAACCAGCATCATTGGTGCTTAATTGGACCTTTCATAGACAGTTGTGATGGGGGGGTTCCCAAACGCAAGAAACGGTGCTAATTGGAAACTGCATCAAAGGGGAAGAAGAGAAGACGGTCGACCTGGATCTTGTTAGAAATTCATTTCCAGTCTTCCCTCGTCGCTGCACAAACAAACCTTCTGATGCTCTGAGAGATGCTGTATTGAGGTGGTTAATCAAAGAGGTACAGTGGAGGTGGTGCAGCCAGTGTGTGAAGGCAGACATACAATAAAGTGAGTTTATAAGTCCATTCAATGCCCCTTTTTATGAGCACTAGTATTGTTTTTTCTTCCTACACTTCACTGTTGACTTCACCGGCCAGTGCTGCCTTGTTTTTCCCATCTCTCCACCTACACCTGAGCGGTGTTCAGGTGAAGAAACAAGGCTTTGTTGTAATTCTATGTGTGATAAAAAAGGAAAAAAGGAAGACTGAGATTGTATATTATTGACTTTATTTAAATAGATGTATGAGGTAAATTTATACTTTTATCTCCATTGACTTTGGCCCATGAATCCTGCTTTTTCTTCATGGATCTGCATTGGAACATGATCCAGGTTGGCACCGTGGAAATGGCACAGCCCACACACAGCGACTTCCTCTGATGGGCCAAGATTTGGATTTGTTTCATAAAGACCATAATGTTTAAAGCAGGAATTTGTCTCCTGGTAACATAGTTAACGTTCATCTTCCCATCTTCAGCTCTTTAGATTTTTCTACTGTACCACAGGAAGAACTTCCCTCCTTCCACATGTTGTCATGCCTGTCATGCCCACATGTGTCACTCGCATGACAGGCCACTCTACTCCAGTACCGTCCTCTTTCTCAAGCAGGCCTTCGCTCCTGGCTAATTTTCGTCCTGCCCGGTCAGAATTCTTGAGAGTAGCTCCTGTTGATGGAGTGATTCTCCACTTGTGGATAATAACCCTGGTGGTGCTTCTGGGCAAATCAGTCAATAACCCGTGCTGTTCTTGTGTGCTCAGCAATTTTGCTGCAAGGCTCTAAGAGGCCTGGAGCTGCAGTCTTGAGATTCTCCTTGAGTGGCGGCTTGTTAACCAGTGACGCCTTCACGGCCACACGATGTAGTGGTTCTAACCTTTTTATTCATTGGAAGTGAACCCCATACGAAGCTTGGGATTGGAAACGAATGCTGCCATATTGGGTATGCGCTTCCTTCCCTTTGTAGGGCTGTAATTCATCCAAATAGAGGTGTGATCGTCAGTACAGCTACTACAACAGCGTGTGCAGTGGGTGTAAGGGAACATGAAGCAGATGGTGCTTGTGTAATATTAAATACATTGTAACTATTGTTATGTTCAAATTCCAATGCAGTTCAGTTGATTGTGGTTGAATTTATAGACAGTACACAGTAGAAAAACCTTTTGGCTTGAAAAGCAGGCTGAAGTGTTAGAAGGGACTTTCTTTGCTAAGCTCTGCTCATCAAACAGCTAAAGGAGATGAGATGTTCACTGGTCCAGAGTCCTCCCACACACAGCTGCTCCCAAATAATCAGCTTGTGTGAGTGTCATCTCATACGTACAGGCCCGCGCTCCCTTGTTGTCCTCACGACTCGCCTGCATGTACTTGTGTTGGTCAACGGGTCGTATGTTCCCCCTGCGTGTGTGTGTGTGTGTGTGTGTGTGTGTGTGTGTGTGTGTGTGTGTGTGTGTGTGTGTGTGTGTGTGTGTGTGTGTGTGTGTGTGTGTGTGTTTCTGATCTCTGGGCACCGTCTCTTGCTTCGTGCCTGTCCGCTCCCTCTCTCCTCCTATTAGGAGTTCTCCTCCCAGTGGAGCTCACCTGTCTGTGTGCGCTTTAGATCAGAGCCCGGTTCCGCTGCTGAGCCGACAGACCAAAGACGGGGTCAAATTGATTTTTATTTTTTCCTCCTAAACTAAGAAATCCACCATCTGAAGGAGAAGAAACACTGCTGTGCTTAGGCAGGAAGTGTTCCGTGGTTAGAGGCAGCAGCAGAACAGCGTCTGGAGTTTACAAAGCCTCAGCATCCTGCAGGAAAATCCCGCAGTGGGGCTCTGGTCACGGAATGAATGTAACTTATTATGGATAGGACTCTATAGACGCATGTCCGGCAGCCATGTTTCAAACTAACCTGAGCCGTGGCTTTGCTTGTGTCTCCAGACGGCCCGGTGGTCTGGCGGATGCTGACCTACCCCCCCACCCGGCGAGCCCTCCTGGTGGGCTGTGGTCTCCAGATGTTCCAGCAGCTGTCAGGAATCAACACAGTCATGTGAGTGCAAACACCAGTCACTGGCCGTGACATTTTAGTAGATTTCGGTCCATCTGAGTTTTTTAACATGCAGTTGCGATAACTTACAGTAAGTTACAGCAATGGAAATAACAAATTGAATCCCGAGTGAGGGTTTGTGAAGGACAGAGCCAGCAGAGATACAGATGTCTCCTCAGACTGACTGAACGAGGTCACGCGCGCACACCTCATCAAACACACACGCAGTAATGGTATGTGCTTAACCCAGGGCTGTGTCCATTAGCCATTACCTCCGATCAAAGTGGAGAGTCTGCCGTTGAAAAGAGAAGTGTGTTCTCGCCCTCGGGGTTAATCAAAACAGTGATGATACAGGACACATTGGAGCACAGTATTAAATCCTAAAATACTCCTTGCAAGGCGCTTTTCACCTGGGAGCGGTCGCCGCAGCGCGTTGCTGCCCGCTGGCCTGTGAAGCAACGGACCACCTCTCCTCCTTTTCTTCTTTTTATCTTTCCATGTTTGCGATTGTGTCATGCGTCGCTGTCTCGCCCCCCATGAGATGAACTATATTACATGCTCTGTAAACAATCTGTGGATCTGTGCTGTTGCCTAGCAACCGCCCGAGGTTAGAGCAATAGGATAAGTGTGTGTGTGTGTGTGTGTGTGTGTGTGTGTGTGTGTGTGTGTGTGTGTGTGTGTGTGTGTGTGTGTGTGTGTGTGTGTGTGTGTGTGTGTGACAAACCTAATCTGTCAGAAAGGTGAATGCCAGTGTGTTTGTGCAAAGGACAAGCTGTTAGTTGATCTGTGTCAATAGTGATCTATTTACAGCGAGCATTAATTCGCACGTCTTCAATCAAGATGGTGTCTAGATGGTGTCGTGTTGGCTCCTAGCGGTTCTGTGTGTCTCTGCTCTGCAAATTTAAATCTGATTGCCCTTTCATTTCCAAAAATGCCCAGCGAGGCCGACTGCGATGATAATTGCATCCTTCCGAATTGACATTAAAGACCTCGTCCTGCTGACAATCAATTTTTGTCAGCAGTGTCTCACTTTGAGTTGTTTTACTACCCATGTGTTTCTTCATTGTAAGTATCAGGAGAACTTTTGCTAGTAAAGATGTGGCATCACTGACAGGAGGCCCTGGGCAGGTGGGATTATAGGAGAGTATTAGATACTTATAATCAATAGCATCGTCCACAAGCTGCAAACAGACAGTGACAAGCGACAGGCAACACAAATGTATGAATAAGAGAAGCAGGATTTAAAGTAAGATCTGTTCATCGATTAGAGTAGATGGTCCTGATGATGCTTGGTTTAAGTGAGCAGCCATGGTTTCACACTTTGCTTCACTTAGATGGCGTAAGCAGGTGCAGTTCATTGATACGTAGTGAAAGGACTGTGGAAAGTTCTAGGGTGAGAAAAGACGAGATCAGAGGGAAATTGGGAAAAGGAGATGCCAGAGCCGTTACCATGACAACCGCTGCCTTACCGTGACAATGTAAGGATGTATTAATATTAAAAGCTGATACCCACAGTACCCCCTCCATATCTGTACTGTAGGTCTGATTAACTTTCCTCTTTGCTTTCTCCATCACCGCCGTCCCGTATGTGTCGCACTTTAATATACTCTCTGTCTGCCATCTGCCTTTTTGTTCCCTTGTAGACCTATTAGCCGCCGCCGTATAAAAGAGCTCTGGGGAGCCGGTAAATCAGCCGGGCTTAGAGACGAGCGCCGCTCTGCGTGTCCCCAGCTGCTTTCCCTGATTAAACCACCAGGCTGGCGCGGAGAGCGAAGGAAAACAGACTGGCAGAAGAATAGAAAATGCAGAGCAGACCAGAAAAGCACATATTGTCTGTCACTCTGCTCTAACGCGCCGCTCTCTCAAGTTGGGACTTTGACAGAAATGGGCTGATGGAGCTCACAGATTGTCCAAAAAGCACATATGGACAGTACAGCGAGTTCATATTAACACATTGTCCCGCTTGAAGTCTTCTCTTAAGTTCTTTCTTAAGTTAAAGAGAAGCAGAGCAATGGAGGAACCATATCCTGACCTACAGCCTCTGCTGCCATGAGTGATGGGTAGAAACATTGTTTATCTGTTTGGTTGGTTGATAATCAAAAAACAACATCTCACAGTGGTGAAGACTGTGGCGTAAAGAGCTGTTTTACCAGTCTTCACCACTGTGAGATTTTAGTTGGATGGTTCAGGTGCACAGCCGGAGCACGAAGAGCCTGGCAGGCTGTTCGCCAGAGGAGAGGCTGTGAACAGACCCAGTGTCGTTTTGAGCCTCATCTCGCGCCACTGATGTCTTTTGTCTGTGGCGCTTGACTCAGTTCAGTGGACACAAAACATCCAAACGAAAGTGAGTCTAAGTTGGAGGTCCTGTTCACTTGGTCCAGTCCAGATCACAGGGTGATGATACATGCATTTGTTGATAATACACATGTCCGGTCTGTTTGCCTTCCTGCCCTGAGGAGCTGACGGAAGCGATGGATACATAGACAGATGGATCAATGAGGGTTAGATTGAACTAGTTACTAATTAGATGATGTCACCACGTTATTTCTGTATTATAATAATACCATCTCTGTTGTTCAGGCCTAAATGCAAAGCAGTGCGGTGCAGCAGTGGGTCAAATCAGATATCAGCCCTGCCCATTAGCCACCAGATCACTGTGATTCAATTAGCCACATAATCCAACATGTAAAGGTCAGCGCAGGCTGGCAGGGACGACTGTCTGCACTTGTACCGGGCGGACCGGGTTTACGGAGCAGCGGAGGGCCGGACGGGTTCAGGTCTGACAGGTGGAAATAAGAGGAGGGTGGATGGAGCGACGGAAAGGTGTTAGAGTGGCTCGAGGCCGATGAAAGGAGAAGATGGATGGATTAGCGAAAGGTCTGCTCAGATTCCTACTAAGGATCCACTCAGCCCTTAAAATCAAATGGAGTCTATGGTCTATCACGAGCAGCGAATTAAAGCAAACGTCGGTGGAGCGATATGATAAGATGTGATCTAATGATACGATGTGATCTCATGAGACCCTGCTGGTGCCGTTACGCGTCTTGTTGTGGGCACAGACCCCCACGGAGCGCCGCTCTCACGCGGTCCGGCTGCTGGCAGGCCCACGGGGAGCTGGCAGCGTCCGCAGAAATGCCCGAGCGCCGGCCAAGGAACACGGCGCCGGTTCTGAACGTACACCTGCGTCTCCAGCCCCCGTCCGCTGCCTCAGATTCTCCCTGTAATCAGCTGGATCGACCTCATCCGCTCTGCGCTGCACCTATCTGGGCCGGGAGCTTGGGTACCAGAGTGTTAATGTGACGCGGCTCTGTGTTTGCATGCGCTGGTTTGAAAAATAGGCCGGTTCCCATGAGAGTCTCTCTCTCTCTCTCTCTCTCTCTCTCTCTCTCTCTCTCTCTCTCTCTCCTTTCCTGTTTGTCCGTTTGCTTTTGTTCTAACACCCACATCCCTCGTCCTCTCCGGTTTGAACCATTCATTCCTGCTCTTTTTCCTCCATCCTCCTCCTCCTGTCTCCACTCGCACCTGTTTACTCACTCTCTTACTCACTGACTTGGACATTTGCACCCACGTAGTCGCTGCACACACACACTCGCTCGTTCGCTCACTCCATCTTCATTTCTTTTACCTCCCTCTTGTCTCTGTCTTTCTTTCAGCCTATACTTTTAGATTACCCAATTATGTCGGTGCCCTGTCAATAAGCACTTCATTAGAGCTGGGGGAACCTTCTTTGCGGGTTCTCTGTGTCACACGATTGTGTGTTTGTTTGAGGAGACCTTTTTCTCCACACTGATCTGATGTGTGCTGTTGTGTATGAAATAGCCGCCAGACTTCTATTTATTTTGCATGTTTCTTCCCCTTTTGCTGCAAAACAGAGCTGAAGGCTTGCTGCTCTCTCTGCCCGTTCTTTTGCTCCCCTCGTAGCCCCGGGTCTCCCCTTCCTCCTTCTCCTCCTCACTAATATCTGTGTTGTCGCTCTTTCAACGTGCTCTGTGACGTAACTGGAGCCGAGCGTGACAGGAATGCGGACGCACGTTCCCACCTTCAGACCGCTGCTGCCCACCAGGGCTCCACGGGGGGCTTTATTATGTCGAGACAGATTGTCATGCTTCTAAAGCATGAATTAAGCTTTTGTTAGTTACATTTTAGGTTTTTACCTTTTAGTTATTGCAGATTACTGACTGCTATTTACTGTAGGTAAATACTGCCAGCAAAGAATCTCCATGTGGTTAATGGAAGCACTACAGTTTAAAGGCGAAGGTCTACATTTATAGCTGACTCACCCCTGACCCCTCTTTATTAAAGCCAATTCTCTGAATCCCACTCTACTGCTCATAGCACACAGCAGCTGTTTCCTCCATCAGTGGCCACTCTGGTTCCCATATGATCACAACGACATGTAACAAAAATAACCAAACCTATACTTTAGACACTTTCTCAGACACCTCCGACGTCTGTTTCCTTCAAACCCTGCCTGCAGTGCTTTCTGTCGCTTTGCAGTGTGGGGTAATGGCTGACGTGCAGCGGCGCGGTGTCACTTCCGATCAGTGGCTGGCAGCTTAGACCTGTCCGATCAGGTTGAAGCCCTGCAGGGAAATAAACACAACAGGGAACAGGGAGGAGTCGTGCACATCGAGCTCACAATTGGCGTGTGCTGACATCCCATGTAAAAACACGACTAGATGCTAAGTTTACAGTATTTATATATGAATAGGAAAGGAAATATGTCCACGAGACTCCTGAGCTGCGTGAAAGTGCTGCCAAGACGTCACAGAGATGTTAGAACTGTACAAGGACACGGAGGAGGTGTGATCACGTGGATTTGAAGCTCACCTTGAGCGAACGTTGTTTTGTGCCACCTTCTTGTCACAGCGGTCGCAAAAACACCACCACTTTGTTTCCGCGGCCGAGCGTGCGGCGGGTGTGCGCTTCTATCAGACGGACGCAGGGCTGGAGATGGAAAACGCAGCGGGCGCCGACGCCGCCTCGCTCTTCGGACCACGTGCGTCCGTACAGCTCCCGCGTCTCTGCGGGCGCCCATTCGCAATATCTCCGCTTGCAGACGACTAATGGCGCTTTCTGGGACTTTTATCACTTCATACACCTGGTGCCAGAGTGGCTCGAGCTTTTAAAACCAGCATCTCACTTCTACTACTCTTTTTTTTTTTTTTGGTTGTTGTTCTCTTTGACTGGATCCCACCGCAGAAAAATAAAGTGTTATTATGCAAATTCAGCGCTGCCTGTGGAGAGACTTTTTACTTTGGCCTTTTGTTTAACAAGTATTTCTATCTGAATCCTTATCAACTCTGTGAGTTTATCACAGAGTTGTGTACATCTGGCCGCGTGTTTGTGTCCATCATCTGCATATCTGTTCACGCCCCCTCCCCCTCGAGCCGAGTTGCACGCTATTGTGATTCGAGTGGGGAAGCGAACCCCATGCAGGTGTCTGCATTGTTGACCGCAGCCTCTTCAGAGCCTCGTTGATGATGATTGGAGCTAATCTTCCTACGTGAAGCAACACGGCGCCAGAGTTGCGAATATAATTATACAGTGTGGGACCGGGGAGGAGGAGAGAAGAAGGGGAGCTGTTGAAAGAGGCTGATGAGAGACTATTTATAGTTAATGATTGTCTGTGTTTGAGTGGGTGGTGCTCCGAGGACAAGATTATTGCTTTTTATTGGAACAAAGCTGCTGTTGAACATATGTAAAATCCATGTGATGACTAATAATAGTGAATATGCACCACACGCAATGTGGACAGTTCACAGTGTCCTTTCATGCAGCTTTTATACTGTATGTATCAGAAATATTTAGACAATAATAGCATCAATTCTAAGCCATATGTGATTGCTCTATTATCATAATAGAAGTTTGGAACCAAGTTTGATAAAGCACAGCTGTCCTGTGATTGTCTCTGCAGGTACTACAGCGCCACCATCCTGCAGATGTCAGGCGTGCGTGACGACAGGTCGGCCATCTGGCTGGCGGGGCTCACCACCCTCACCAACTTCCTGTTCACCCTGCTGGGCGTGTGGCTGGTGGAGAGGGTTGGCCGCCGGAGGCTGGCGCTGGGAAGCATCCTAGGTACGTCGCTGCCGAGCACGGGGGGGGGGGGGGTGCGCCGCAGCGTGGGCACTGAGTGGTCCTCTTTGCCGCCCATCAGGTACCAGTTTGAGCCTGAGCCTGCTGGCCTTCGGCTTCCTGATGTCCGCCCAGCACAGCCCTCCTGTCACCTTTCATCCATTAGACCCCGGCATGGCCAACTCCACCTGCTCCAAGTACCAGTGAGTACACACACAATACATCAGGGAGAATCTACTGTGGTGAAGTAACCTATAATGATTGCTAACATTTTGGATTCTCATCTGCAAAAACCCAAATAAATGAAGATGCCTAAATGAATATCATCCGTGGTAACCGTTAGCAACGAGAGGTGAAGGCACGCACACAGACGTGCACACGCTCCGAGCCTGAGTGTGTTTTCATGTGAGCCACAGATCAGACGCATCCATGTAGCAATTTGCTCTCACTTCCACGGAGGCGAGATGAAACTCGTCTAACGGCCTGTCTCTCGTCATAACAGCCGCTCTAATGGACTCGCGAAGCAGCACACACACGCGCAGATACAGAGATGAGTGCCTCTACCACACTGTAGTGACTTCCATATGAGCCCCGCACATCCTGTGGCTGACCGCTCGAGCCACCGCCGGCCTCTCACACTCAGGATGTCCCACTGAAGGATGATCAGTAGCCTTCAGAGCTGAGGCGGAGTTTCACTGCCTGTTTTTGATTTGTCCCTTCCTGTGTGTGGAAACAGTCCGTGCTTTAATCTCATTCCGCTAATGATGCAGGGCTTAACAGCAGGAAAGGGATGATGCTTTCTGCTCCGTCTGTCTTGTGAGGTCCTAGGTTGTGTGCATTTTACATGGAACTGCTTTGTCTCTGCCGTCGGGGGGGTGGGGTTGTGCAGGCTGTGCGAGCCGTGCATGCTCGACCCCGGGTGTGGCTTCTGTTACCGTGAGAACCGCTCCGCGCTGGTGGCCTCCTCCTGCGTCCCGGTCAACAAGGCGTCCACGGAGCAGGCGGCGTGGGGCAGGTGAGTCCGGACTAGGACGGGAGGCAGTGGGTAAATTACAGGAGCGCAGATGTCCAGCGTGCTTCACAGGCGTCAATCATCTTCCAGATGCTCCAACTCCAGCCTGATGAGAGATCAGACCTACTGGGCCTACAACTACTGTCCCACCTCCTTCTCCTGGCTGGTTTTACTGGGCTTGGTGCTCTACTTGGCTGCTTTTGCTCCAGGTGAGAGATGCTATATGTTATGCTGAACCTGTTGGGTGAATCAAATGTGGGGTAATGTAATTGTTAGTACAGGTACATTATTTGACATTTTCCCAACATCTGTGATTCCTTTGTCTCAGGGATGGGTCCGATGCCATGGACCATCAACTCAGAAATCTACCCTCTGTGGGCGCGGAGCACCGGCAACGCCTGCGCCGCCGGGGTCAACTGGACCTTCAACATTCTGGTGTCGCTCACCTTCCTCCACTTGGCTCAGTACTTCACCTACTACGGTCAGTTCAGAGCTTTTCCTGCTGGAGCCGTTGGAGGCTGCCAGCCCTCGTCTAGTAGTTCTGTCAGTTCTCCCTGGCAGGTCTTTACATGAAGTCATTGTTAGCTCACGTCAAGGTGACAGCTGACGCCCCTCGCACACAAACTCAACCATCATGCCTTCTGTGTCAGTGTGGCTGAGCAGCAGGTATCTAATCAGACAGGAAGGAGCTGACCTTTCCTGGAGCTGGAAATCGATCCATCAGGGCTGATGCAGCGGGTTAATGATCAATTTATGTCATTCATGCGTACCTGCTTTAGAAGCCTGAAATCACAGTTATGTCAGATGAAATTAAGTTCTACTCTACATTTATCTACTCTACATTTATCCTGTTAAAACTGACAGGCTGAAAGCAATATTTACATTCAAACATCTCCATGAAACAGCTCTTAGGTGCCCTCTGTTTCTCTTTTCACCGACAAGCGAACACGTTCAGAACAAGTCACTCGCGGCGGCGCATTTTCTTCTTCGTGGGTGGTAGCGTGTTCTGTTCCTTTTCTCTTCCCAGGAGCTTTCTTCCTCTACTCCAGCCTGGCCTTGCTGGGGTTCGTCTTTATCTACGGCTGCCTGCCGGAGACCAAAGCCCGGCGCCTGGAGGAGATCGAGGCCTTGTTTGAAAACCAGCTTTGCTCCTGCGGCGCCACGGACTCGGACGAGGGCCGGCAGGTCGAGTACATCCGCGTCAAAGGCTCGAACTATCATCTGTCGGACAACGACGCGTCAGATGTGGATTAGAGAGAGGTTTTATTTTGGCGATCGCTGACACATGGAGGGTAGCTGGGTTATGACTTTAGAATAAAAGTTGTTTGATTGCATCAGTAATGACAGTTAGTTCACTTTGAAAAAAATCAGCTTCAGTAAATCAAACCATCTTCAGCTGGGACGAGGAATACTAAAGTTTGTATTCAGCCTATTCTCTGAAATGAGCATGGACTGACAACGAACTAACAGGTTAAGCTTCAATACATAACGGTTCACTGTCTTTTCTATGGCCGTGTAGACAAAACAACATGAGTGTAGGGACAGCATCTCAGCACCCAGGGTTTGTGCGTCCACTAAGCGTTTGTCGTGTGACAGCAGTTGTATCTGTAGTACCATTTTGCCTTTCTACACGTGGTTTGGGCTTGTAGCATAGCGCGCACATCGTTAGCTTGTCATCGTAACGTCTTAGTTTCACGTTTTTACGAAAAAGCAACAACAGCCGCGTTGCTTTAGCTAACATGTTGTCAGCGGGTGCCGGAAAACAGAACCACCGCTGCGGAAGAACTGAGGACTTCATGTTCTGTTACTATGGTTTATATATTTATTCACGCATTTAAACGTGTCAGGTTTGCAGTTCGTTTCTGGTGTCTGACCTCCAAATCCGTACATGGTAAAAAATGATGTGGTAAACCTCATAATGTCACTATGTCACGAGCTCTGCCAAAACCTACACAACTGTAAAAACCAGTGTTATGAATCTGTGCGATGAAGCGTTACTGGGTTCTATTGCTGGATGAACTGGACCTCTAAAAGCCAGCGAATACGGCCCATGTGCTCCGTCTGTAGTGGTGAAGTCAAACACGGGTTCTATAAACCATTTTATCCTAATGATAATATTAGTGCCTGTGTATTGTGAAGGTGCCTGACGACCAATTTCAGTCACGTTGCCATGTGAACCTCTGTGCGTTCTATCTTGTTAGGATATTATCCAGTCTCCATGGCCTTTTCTTCGTTTTTTTTACTCTCCATCGATCTATTTTAGTTGCGTTCGTCTTCCTCTGTAGCCTTATGTACAAAGTGCAGAGCGTATTTACTGTGTGGTTGTTGTGCCCAGAGGTGGAGGAGTAGGCTTTAGCGTGACTTGCCAGTGTTGTTTTGTAAAGCTGTTAAACTGTGTGAGGTCGCACCTTGTTAGTCAAATACACAGGTTTGTGTGTAGCAACAATTGGGAAGTAGAACATATGACGAATTGTGTAATATAACGGGTAAATAGGGGAACAACAGGCTGTTTCTGTTACTATGTTAGATAAACATGCATGGCATTATTATTTTGAGCCTGTGGGTCCTGATCATAACGTTTAATGTTAATAAGCTCTTTTTAATAGGACTTTCAAATACCGTCCTAAACTGTTTACCAAATGCCATGGCCAAATGTAATGAGCCTTCAAAGTATCCTTTATTTTCAGGGCATCACACTGACTCATGCCCAAAGAAACCAATCACAAATGAGCACATCTGTCAGGTAATGATAAACATGCTGTAACAATACTGTTTTCTGGTTCCCCAGTAGTTTTGTACATAAAGTATTTAATTAAACAAAACACAAAATGCACTCCATAGCTCAGATTATGTCATGAAGAAGATGCTGGGGGTTCAGCCCATAACACACAAATATGTACAACACTGTCCTTTGGTGAAATGGTTGCAATTTTTCCTATGTGAACCAACTCAGTGTTTCTACAGTATACAATGACCTGCAAACCACTACTACCACCAGTGCTGTATAGTATATTTGATTGTCCGGAGCTGTAAATGTTTTGCCAGAGTTTATATTCTGTAAAATAAGTATCTCAAACTCTCAACACTTGAATATGTATATGGGAAAGACATAAACGCCAGAATTTATTTCATGTGTGTCTCTGTGTTAACATTAAGAATTAACACTATGAATATGTATTGTTTGGTTGCCTAAAACAAACAGTTTAATAACAATTTGAATAAAAAAGGACAGAATGGGCATCTTTTGTCTGCTTGCCTTCATTCGCCTCTCAGATTTTTCCTTCTTCTGTTTGAGCAGCAGCGAAATGTTGTCTGCTTCTGTGAATCTGTGAACTCTGGTGGCAGATGTGACCTCCTCCAGGTTATCTCTTTCATCTGAGGGATGTTTTCCTGTTTCTTTGTCTCACCTCTGCTCTCTCCTTTCCCTCCACCTGTAACAAAAACAAGACCACAGAAAGCTGGTATTTGCCTCCATATGCACAGTATTATCACATCCCTCATGTCTGTGTTAAGTTTCCCTTAAACTACCTTGTTTCAAGTCAGTGAAGGGTTTATGGAACTATGTGGGATTTCTCTGCTGTCATTGTTGATGAATTCTTTGCGATTCTGCTTCCTGACAGGGTGTAATCCTTGGATTTGTTGCTGCTGTTCATACCCTTCCCTCCACCCCAGCTTCCTGAAGACGTTTTGTTGCTTGTAGGCCTCTGCAGCAGTATGAGTCTGCCTCCCTGTGGCTGGGAACGGCACAGACAAGTCAACAGGTGGAAATAACAACTTGTACTCAGCCTCGGTGACCACTCTGTCACATTGAGTCGAAGCGTCCAGCGTCTCAGCTGTGAGGGCGGTCTGAGTTCCTGCTTCTCGCGTTGCCCTCAACACTGTCTCGCATTTGCACAGCTCACATTTCTGGGTTCCAGTTAGAGGTCGAGGAGATAAACACTGAGCCATGCTGCTCCTGTTACTCCCACAGGCTGTATGTAGGTGAACCTCATTGTCCATAACCTTCTGCTCTTCTTCGAAGTTCCCTTTAGCTATTAGAGGAGTGAATGGACTGCGCTGGGCGTGTCTTTCTTTTGGTTTACTCTGTGAGCCCTCCTTAACTCTTGGGGTTTCACATCCAGCCTGGTTAACGCATGAAGACGCGGGAGTGTTGAAACATAGCTGGCAGCATTCTTCTTCCTAAAATACAGCGAGAAATATTCAGTCCTTGAATTTAATATGGAAGAATAGAATGTAACTCAACTTACATCATTCGAGTTTGCACTGAGGTAACCTTCTCTACAGGAGCAACTTGGCAGATGTTCACAGCTATTCCCTGGGCCGGTCTTATGTCCAGAGCCTGCTGCTGGGGTTGAGATCAACGATTCAGTGGTTTGTTCCATCACCACAATATACACAATACACGAGTTGCTTCGATACCCATGCTAGAAAAACTTACATAGGTTTGTGTAAATGCTGCTGGAGAGCTGTGGGCAAAACAATAAAATATAAAATGTGCTGCCTGCAATGAAGTGAAATGCATATACTGTACTTATTGTAAATACTTATATACAGTGTACTTCTGTAAGCATACAGTATATTCACACGATTAGATTTGAAGCTTTACAAACACCACCACTTGGAGGCAATAGACAGCTAATTTACAACAGGGCACATGATCATGATGAGCTTACCTTCATTCCACTCTCTGAGTCTGGGACGGTTCTGAAAATACAGAAAGACCTTTAGAATAAATGTTGTATCTGTAATAATAATTGTTTGATTATATGTTAAATACACTTACTGTGGTGTTGAGGATCTATTTGGTGTTCCACGCCTGAGATATATCCTTGATTTTGGTCTTCCTGCATAAAGAGCTGAAATTAAATTAAAATCTAAAGAAGACTAGTCATCATCATGCTTGTTTATTATTTTAAAGCAAACGTTACCTTCTCTTTTGTATTCTTCAGTGCAGAAACCTCTAAAGACGTCTTCCTTGAACTGCTGCTCCCTTTCCAACATTTCCAACATGGGGTCCTTGTCAACTGGTCCATTAAGGGACAACCTGCCTTCTTGAGAGGAGTGATCTCTTACCTCTGTTTCACTGCAGTAATGAACAAAAGCGTTCAGTTTTTACAAAATCACTAGACAAATTAGAAATAACACATAGTGCAGTCTAGTGTTCTCACACTGGTTCTGGATTTCCAAACAGGACTTGGGCTGCTGTCTCCTGCTGATAGAGGGGTTGGTTTGAGGTAACGGCCCAGGGCTTATTGCATGTCACACCTCTGGACAGAGAGAAAGGCTGAAACTGCCAAAGTAAAGTAAAAACAGGACTGATTTTTGAGGACAATCATGTTTGGTTCACAGCTTTTCGGTAACAAAAGCTTCAATAAACATTATTTAATTTGCTAAGAGTTATTTGACACTATTGAGGGTGGGAATACAGCAGTCAACAGCTTCACGTGTGTCTATTACATGTAGCTATAACTATTGAATAATGTTATTAAAGTAAGATAAACCTTAAAGTGCAACATTGTCTTTTTACTACCTCTGTCTGATCTAATCCTGAGGGGTCCCAGGGTGGAGAGCAGCAGTGGGGCACTGGCTGTGCCTTATTCAGGCTTCTCTGCTGAAGACTAATCTGCAGAGGAAATATTCCTGAGGAGAGCAGTTTGAATTGACTTCAACTGGTTTCATAAGCCAGTGTCATGCAATGTCATGTTAATGTCATTCAACTTTGATTTGTGTGACGATCCACATGGACACCTTGTCCGGAAGAGGCTGATGAGGCAGAGGACAAGGAGCTGAGGGGATCAGCTGTGTGTGGCAGGTAGTCCGATGCACTGTTGTCGGAGAAAGCTGACTCCAGCACTGGTGACAGCTAGAGAATAAAAAAAGTGACTTTAAAGCCAGCATTTGTTCAGGTTCAGCAAATTCCACTAAGATAAGCCTGTTTAAAGAGTGAGGGCACAATATGAATGGCTGGAAATTGACTAACCTGACGAAACTTGAACCCTTGTGGAATAGCATTCCTTCTCTGTCTTATTACTTGAGAACTAAATATTGACATAAAAATGATAGAATAAAAAGAATTTAGCCTTTATGCTGTATAACTGCTGATCATGTAGTTTCCGTGCTGCTACTGATTCTATTTAAAAAAGGCTGCAAGAAACAGCATCACAATATTTTAACGCCTCAAACATCTGGAAACATCTGCTTCTTTACTGAATAACCCATGCTCCTACCTGTACTGGGGCTGGCTCTCAGCAAGACTCAGCTGTGAGGGAGAACAGGGACTCATTGGGAGCACCAGAGAGTCATGACTACTATGTTTGGATCCTCGTTTAGAGCCACCAACAACTCCTACTTTAGGAGGCTCTAAAAATCAAAATGAATCTTACTAGCGTTCATGTTAGTTCTCTAATGACTCGAGTCTGATTAACCAGCAGTAAGTCTCACCTCTAATTTCTTTCTTGGCAGCTATCTGGTTGACAACAAACAAAGTCAACAGGTCCATGTTACCAGAGTTAGCTCTGGGCGAGGCTGCAGGAAGAGCTAATCCCACGTTTTTCAGTTTCTGCTGCATCCGTCGCTTTTCGAAAAACTCCTAAAGGAAGACATTTGCACATTTAGCCGATCACATGCTAGGGTGCTGGCGGGGCTGGTGGTGTTACCTTGTTGTAAAGTCAAAGAATTTGCATTGGTCTCCCTCACCCTTTGCCTTTTCGAGTCATTTTTCATGACTAACCGGTTCCTGCGATGACAGTCAACATGTTAGCTCTGCCAACGGAATGCTAGCATAAACATCTACATGAACTAGGACATTCTGTGTCTTACCTTGAACCCCCAACCCAATTCATTTCGACAACTTGAACTATCACAAAATAATAACGTCCCTGATGAGACTTAATAAATTAAAGCCTGTATGAAAATGTCTAGCCAGCCGGCTAAAGCTACTTTGCTGACAAAGCTGCGCGAGGAGAAACCAATCCTGCCTCGCGCCGCAAGGCAATGTTTAATTATGTCTAATAAATGTAATTTATTTACGTGTGAAAAAGATAAGTCACGCCCAATAATACGTTTAAATATCAAACAAATGTCTAAATGTTTAGGTAAAAACACACTTTATAAAGAGGCTTTACAGTAGTTACAGTAAATACAGTGTCTTGTCATTTGTTTACGTCCATCACGCAACCAATCGTGTTTCGCCGGGGGCGCGACCAATGAAAAAGGCCGCAGCAAAGGCACAGGAAGGAAATTATTAGCGTCAAGCTAGTAAAAACAATCAGGATGTTAGCTTTAGCTTTATAATGTAAAATGCGTGGTCGACGTTCTAACGTCGCGGCAGAGTTCACACGCAACGCAG
The DNA here is from genome assembly GCF_900634795.4 of Betta splendens. Taxonomy (NCBI): domain Eukaryota; kingdom Metazoa; phylum Chordata; class Actinopteri; order Anabantiformes; family Osphronemidae; genus Betta; species Betta splendens. The sequence goes on along the minus strand of NC_040889.2, from coordinate 5,582,752 downwards.
GAGACGGCGACTTCCGGCTTTTATTCTGACAACGCCCACCGGAAGCCCGGGTCGTAGCTGTTCTTTTTTGACGCTGCGCAGAAAAGAGCAGGATGTAGCGGTACATGTATGGGGCTCGTTCCACACCAAATCCGGCCATCAGAAGTCATTCTCTCTTTTCATGTCGCTGCGGTGAGTCGGCTTTTGGGGGATGGGTATTGTACGAATCGTCAGCAGAGACGAATAACGTTTGAAAAATGTCCAACATCCTCGATGCGGCGTCCAAAGCGAAATGGGACCGCGCGGCTGCGGCGAAGCGGGTCGTGTACATTGCGGCGGCCGCTTACGGCGTCAAAACACTGTACCCCATCCTCTGCAAGCAGCTCTGCAGGAGCAGAGATCCCGGGGACGATCGCCGGCTCTCCAAGGCGGAGAACGGCTCGGCCTGCTCAGGGAACTCCCCGACGGACGCCGCGGAGCCGAAGACCGTGTCCCCGGGGGTGAACGCGGAATTTTTCAAGCAGATCCTCGAACTTGGGAAAATCCTCTTCCCGAAGCTTGTATCCAAAGAGCTCGGCTTGCTGTCCTTGCACTCGGTGGCGCTCGTATCCCGGACGTTCCTCTCTATATACGTGGCCAGCCTGGACGGCAAGATTGTCAAGACGATCGTGGAGAAGAAGCCCAAGCGCTTCGTCATCCAGCTGATCAAATGGCTCCTCATCGCCATCCCCGCCACGTTCGTCAACAGCGCCATCCGGTACCTGGAGTGCAAACTGGCTCTGGCCTTCCGGACCAGGCTGGTGAACCATGCCTACCGGACCTACTTCACCGATCAGACCTACTACAAAGTCAGCAACATGGACGGGAGGCTCGCCAACCCGGACCAGTCTCTCACCGAGGACGTGATGATGTTTTCCCAGTCGGTGGCCCACCTCTACTCCAACCTCACCAAGCCCATACTGGACGTGGTGCTGACGTCCTACACGCTGATCCAGACCGCCAGGTCCCGGGGCGCCAACGCCAGCGGGCCGACGCTGCTGGCCGGGCTGGTGGTGTTTGCCACGGCCAAGGTGCTGCGCGCGTGCTCGCCCAGGTTCGGCAAGCTGGTGGCGGAGGAGGCGCACAGGAAGGGCTACCTGCGCTATGTGCACTCCAGGATCATTGCAAATGCTGAGGAGATCGCTTTCTACAGGGGGCACAAGGTAGGAAAGAAGGCTGGCGCCCATATAATGTAGTGCTGGTATTTAATAATAATCTAAACTTGGCTGTAGGTATTTAAGATGTAAGAGAATCCAGAACGTGGCCAGTGTTAAGTCAAGTGAGGAGTTTGTGGTCCCCACGCCATCATTACTATGTAACTATGGTAACGCCACTGTCTTGGCAGGTGGAGATGCGGCAGCTGCAGAAGTGCTACCGGGCCCTGGCGGAGCAGATGAACCTGATCCTGTCCAAGCGCCTGTGGTACATCATGATCGAGCAGTTCCTCATGAAGTACGTGTGGAGCAGCAGCGGCCTGGTGATGGTGGCCGTGCCCATCATCACGGCCACCGGCTTCGCCGACAACGGTAACGGCCTATTGCTGAATTCGTGTGAGCCTGTTTCTGTGCTAATGAAGGCTGTTAGCATCTCCTAAGCAGGAGCTTCCTCCTTAAGCAGCGCCGATTAGCACGTTTGAAAAGTAACGGCCTCCCACTCCCCCCTGGTGACAGCCGCTTGCATCAAAATAAAGCTGCGGCGGCGAGCTTTTGTGGGCTGCGCTGCTGCTATTTAAAGAGCTTCACTTCTGCCTTTTGTCTCCTTATCCGTCCCCTAGAAACTGCAGACGGACAGACGCAGGTGTTGGTGAGCGAGAGGACCGAGGCCTTCACCACGGCCCGGAACCTTCTGGCCTCCGGAGCCGACGCCATCGAGAGGATCATGTCCTCCTACAAAGAGGTCAGGACATTAGTCCTCCTGCATGTCTAGAGGACATCACCTGTCCTTCTCTGCTGCAGCGTCCCATTCCAGGACTGAGGAAGTCCCATCCCCAGGCTGAGGCCTAAGGGCTGCCCACTGTACAGCCAGCTCTCTCCTCCGTTCTGCTTCCTCATTGCCGAAGCCACCGTGCTCGCACAGGATTGTGTTTGAGCCCAGGGGGAAAAAAAACAAAAAAAAAATGAGCGAATGAATGGGCTTGTTCATTGACGGCCAAATCCCTGATCTCTCGTTGCATTTTAATTCTAAAGAAAAGGAGCCCGGCCCACCGATGCAGTCACCGTGGGGCTGCATTTTTGAGATCCGTAAGAGGATTTGGCTGCAGCACTTTAGCGGTGAAGCTGTAGCTGTAGCGGTGCAGCTGCCTGGTTCTCGTCTGCCGGCTGATCCAATGCCCACCCTCTGTTTCCATGTGTAGTTCTCTATCTGTACCATGTGCACTATCTAGGAATGGGCTGCTGTCTGTTAACAGCCTGTTTGTAGTGAGGGGGAGGAATTGAGACTGGTTTAAAATGTGGCGTGCTGGTTTTTACTTCCTCAACCGTGAGTCACCGTTTCTCAAATCTTTATAACCACACGCATGTCAACACACACAAGCTTTATATATCAGCAAACCTGCGCCAATGTGGCACGGCCCAGCATGAATTATAGCCTGCATGTGTGCTGAGCAGGCTGCAGCAAGCCCCTGCGTGTGTGTGTGTGTGTGTGTGTGTGTGTGTGTGTGTGTGTGTGTGTGTGTGTGTGTGTGTGTGTGTGTGTGCTACAGCAGGGATGGAGCACATTCCTGAGACAGTGCACCCCGCTCACGTCTGCTCCCTGCTTATTATGTACAGTGTGTCCGCTTTTCTCTGTTGCGAATCTATGTGTAAGTGAGGGGCCAAAGCGCTTTCTTGACAGACATGGTTGTGTTGTTGTTTCCTGGTTTGGTCTTAAAGCTACAGTACAGCTACAGTAACTGTAGCAGGGCCCATGATTTCAAATATGACCGCCAAAGACATCAGAACCATCTATACAGGTGTAAGTACCTCAGGTCTGATTCTGCAGCCACTCATGTCACTGTAGGTCAGCCAGTCGTGAATCAGCAGTGTGTGTGTGTGCGCGTGTGTGCGCGTGTGTGTCTCAAGGCTGAGCCAAGCTGTGAATAATCCTCCATCTGTTGATCTCTAAGCCCACGCTTCTGCATCTCGCTCACTTTTCCTTCACAGCATGTACTTAAACGCTTGCCGCGCTGCGTAGTCTCTCCCTGCAGCTCACACGGCACCACTGTGTTAATATTACACTACAAGTCAACACAATGTACACACAGAGTTGAACGATCTGTATCTGATTAGGGATACAGCTGAAATAGGCCGTTGTAGCTTAAATAATACATATGTTTGACCTTTTCAGCTGTTCTGTTCGTTTTCATGGTGCTCTCAGGCCTGAAGCACCACGTGGGGTCTGTGAAGTCCCAGAACCAGTGTTTGCTGTTTTATACACTCAAGCTGCACCAACAACCTGCGTCGTCTCGCAGTAGGATGCAGCCGCACAGCCAAAGTATTACTAATAATCAGGCCTTGAATGATTGGGTATATTTTAGTATTTCACACCTCTAATAGATTTTCGCACGCTAACATATAAAGTCACAGCATCTATCTAACAGAGCCTCTGAGGTCATGCTAACATAGCTCTGGCTTGTACTGGAGGATGACCTTTGACCCCTGCCTGTGTGTGTGTGTGTTGGGACAGGTCACAGAGCTGGCAGGCTACACCGCCCGAGTCCACGACATGTTTGTGGTGTTCGAGGACGTCCAGAGGGGGGTTTACAAGCGCTCCTCTCTGTCGGCCACCGCAGGAGCAGAGAAGACGAGCAAACCTGAGATGCACATAGACGGACCCCTGGAGATAAAGGGTGGGTTCTTCCTCCCCCACCCCCACCCCCACCCCCTGCCTGACTACTGGCTTTTTACTCAATTAGTTTCACTTGTAAGACGCTGGGCAAATCGTAAACCTGGTCCTCTGGTTATCTGGGGCAACCTGGATTCCTGGTAAGCATCAGAGCCAAAGGTTGAATTCACTGCAGAAACGTCCTTGTGTAAACATCGCTTTGACCCAAACATGAATCGCTAGTGAAAGCACTTTAAGATAAGCGCTAAGAAAAGAGCCTTTTTCCCCAAATCTTTCCCAAACTGCCACTAGACTTCGATCTAATTTCTTTTCTGATGTTCCTCTTCCTCTTTCTTTCCCTGCAGGTGAAGTGATCGACGTGGACAACGGCATTGTGTGCGAAAACGTCCCAATCATCACACCCAATGGAGACGTCGTGGTGTCTTGCCTGAACTTCAAGGTGAGACGCTTCCACTTTATTCCACTGTATTTTCTTAGCTGCCGTGTGGTCAGGGTTTAGCAGCTGTGGAATAATGGCTGAAGCTTCTACTGTGTGTGTGTGTGTGTGAGTGAGTGAGTGAGTGAGTGAGTGAGTGAGTGAGTGAGTGAGTGAGTGAGTGAGTGAGTGAGTGAGTGAGTGAGTGAGTGAGTGAGTGAGTGAGTGAGTGAGTGAGTGAGTGAGTGAGTGAGTGAGTGTGTGAGTGAGTGAGTGTTCTACAGTGGCTCAGAGCCGCTTGGGCTGTTGCTATTTAAAAAGCCTCTGGGATCAGCTGACAGACCTCTGTACAGACTCTACTGAGCTCCAGTTGCCAACAGGGTGAGGGTCAGTACCCGGATGGCAGCGAGCTCGCAGATAGCAGCAAAATCCTCTGTTTACGCTGGTCCGATGAGCTCATGGGTTCTAATTGCTGCCCGTGCTTCATCCATTCGCTCATTTTCATCCCCTCAGGTCGAGGAGTGCATGCACCTGCTGATCACGGGGCCCAACGGTTGTGGGAAGAGCTCTCTGTTCAGGATCCTCAGTGGCCTGTGGCCCGTCTATGGCGGCCGGCTGCACAAACCCTCCCCTCAGCACATGTTCTACATCCCTCAGAGGTAAACACGAGCACAGACCTCACTCATGCCACGCTGCCACAGGGTTTGATCACTGTGCCGCTGAGCCGTCCAGTAACTTAATCTACTGTAACCAGATCTGTGTAGGGAAACCAGAGATCTGGCCACAGTGAAATATTTACCAGCCAGACTTACACTCACTTCTAATAAACAAAGAAAATAAGGTTTAATGATCACATGGTAAAAATATCTGACACCTTTGTCTGGTGTGTAGTAGTGAGGTGCTGCTGAAATCGAATGAATGAGTCACCACAGAGCATTGTTTGCTCCACTGATCCATCGTCACTTTCATTTGTTAATTATTCGTTTATCATTAATAACAAACAACATGTACTTCCACGGAAGCAAATGAGATAATGCAAGTCACTTAGATTAAGTCTACACTGAAGTATTAGAATTACATGAGTTCTCAGACTGAACTGACATTGTACCCACAGCTGCTTAAAACTGCAGACTCAGCTCACGGCCTCCTACAGAGCACTAAATATTTTATACAGTATGTAGAATGAGCAGCTGCAAGGGGAACCGATACACCGTGATAGAACCTACACAGGCCCAGGTGGTGTCTTTCTCTTTTAATATACAGTAAAACACCATCTTAAACACTCTGAGGCACTACATGAAACAACCAGTTAACAAAAAGCATTCAGTGATCAGTGTGTGTGTGTGTGTGTGTGTGTGTGTGTGTGTGTGTGTGTGTGTGTGTGTGTGTGTGTGTGTGTGTGTGTGTGTGTGTGTGTGTGTGTCCCAGGCCTTACATGTCCATAGGTTCACTAAGGGACCAGGTGATCTACCCAGACTCTGTGGAGGACATGGCTGCTAGAGGCCTGAGCGACAGGGACCTGGAGGCCATCTTGGACATCGTCAACCTGAATCAAATAGTCACCAGAGAGGGAGGTGGGTTAAATAGGACACGCTGGGCCGCATGTGTGGCTGCGGAGTGAAATAAGACAAATGAAATTCACACTTCTCTCAGCAGCTTGTGTTTGCAGCGCCAGGTTCTGCAGCGGGTATTAATTGTGTTACTTAAACTTGTGTCTGTGGCTAATTGGCAGCCGCTCTCCTCTCACTCGCCCCAACAAACGGGCCCATTGTGGGGAGCTCACCGCTGCACAAAGCTTCAAAGTGCAACAGGCTTTAATTCATGAATGGCCGCACTGTGGAAACGTTGCGAAAGGTCGCGATCACACGCGGCGATGAACTCACTTCGCAGCCACGTAACCCTGCTGCCAAGGATTTTGACAGATGCCACGCTGAAACGCTTCATTTGTAAAAAACGAAGGTAATTGCTGGTTTTCCCGCCCAGGCTGGGATGCTGAGCTGGACTGGAAGGACGTGCTGTCAGGAGGCGAGAAGCAGAGGATGGGCATGGCTCGCATGTTCTACCACAGGTAAGGAGTCGACACGAGCCAGGCAGCCGCATGCTTGCATTGTGTATATGACCAATATTAATACTGTTTCGACTGTGTATGTTAGGCCTAAATATGCCCTGTTGGATGAGTGCACCAGTGCTGTGAGCATTGACGTAGAGGGAAAGATCTTCCAGGCCGCCAAGGACGCCGGCATCTCCCTGCTCTCCATCACACACAGACCGTCCCTGTGGTGAGACATGCTCACACTCTCTGCTTTGTTAGGTCGTGAAGCAGTTCTTTAAAAGTGCTCCCCACCCCCTCCTCCAGGAAGTACCACACCCACCTGCTGCAGTTCGACGGTGAGGGGGGGTGGCGCTTCGAGCAGCTGGACACGGCGACGCGCCTCTCCCTCACCGAGGAGAAGCAGCGGCTGGAGTCCCAGCTGGCCGGCATTCCCAAAATGCAGCATCGCCTCAACGAGCTGTGCAAGATCCTGGGAGACGACTCGGTCCTCAAAACAGCCGAGGAGTGAGGGAGGGAGGGAGGAAGCGAGGGGGGGGAAAGGGGCCCAGAGGGCAGAGGAGACAAGGGGGAAAGGCCGACGAGTGTGGGAGGCGCTCTGGAGGGGGTTGATTCTGTTTTTCAAGGCTTGGATTTTTTTTTTCCCTTTTTCGCCTTCTCTCTATTTGCTCCAAGTGTCTCCTGCTTTTCATGCCTGCCAGTCTTTCAGCCCCACTCTCTCTGTTGGAGAAAGGAGGCGGGCAGGTGGAAGGAACAGCACAGCAGCCGCTTTAGCAAAGCTCACATCTTGAAGCATTTCATTTTGGCGCTCACCAGTTTCGAAAAGTGAATGTGGCAGAATTCACTCATCCAGGCTTACTAGAACCACTGCACTTTACTGTGCATTTAGAGGGCGCCTTCCTTTTGTTCAGAGCATAGAACCACTAAATAATGTCCACAGCAGTATTTCACAGAACCCGGCGTATTGGGTCGTGCTTTGTTTTTACCTCTTTTTTTCTTGAGCTGAAGACATTTCCAGAATGTCCCCACATGCTTTCATTCGGTCTGTGCTTTAGCCGCAGTCCAATCCCTTCCTGTTACCTCTGACTGCAGGCGCTGAAAGTACAGTTCCACGCACAGCCTGACATTTATTATGAGACCAATGAATGAGGCGCATCTAGCTCTGAGCGTGTCGGCTCACGCTTTATTGAACAGATACAATAGCTGGAAAGAGGCTCCCTTCAAAGGAGGAGGAGCCGGCTGGAGGTCCGGCCTGCCTCTGAGCATACACAGTGTGCTACACATGCTACGGTGTGATAGGTATTCGCTGAGTGCCGCTGTTGAATGCACTTGATACTTGACAATGAAATGTTACAACGGCAATCAAACAGCTCAATCAGTTCCATGATGACAGAACATATAATAACATTACATGCCATATTATTGTGTGCTATATGAGGCCTTATTAGTTTACCAGGGTAGGACGGTTTACAGAAGCTGGTAGTGGTTGATTTCTGGCTCAGAGGCACTTCAGCAGTGAAGGCCTCTTGACTAATGGCTCACACTTTTTCCTGTTTTCGTCTCCGTGTTTGCTGCCAGCAACTTACACAAAGTTGTGATACTGTGAACTTGATTTGTTTTGTTATGGACGACTAGTGAACGCTGTGTCCTCATGGTTCTGGCTACTTAGGTTGACGTGACATAGCTGCATAAAGGCGACTGAGGACAGTTATCTGGACGGACTCCCGCCTCATGGGGTGGGATCGTGCTGTTCATTCGTGGAAAGAGCTCAACATAGTTTTATATGTGGTTACATTCATTTAAGTGAAAGCTTTCTACTAACATGAAAACTGAAAACTCCCCAAGTTGAATTTGAATGAATGATTCCCCAGAAGAATTACTTTAATTTTTTGTTCCAGTTGTCAATTAGAAGCATGTATATAGTGAAATTCCTTATAAATAGCATGAACATGACACTATTTTGGTAATATGCCTCCATTATGGGAGGGCTGCGCTGTGTTTCAGGCCACATCTCAGCTTGTTATTGTCTGCAAACTAAACAGGAGCGTATTTCTATAACCTTGGTTTATAACTGCGTCTGCTGCTGTGTTTTTACAAACGCATGTCTAGGTTCTGAGACGTCCTCAGGCCCTTTGTTAATCTGAGCTTTGGCTGCGTCAAAGATGTCTAAAAGTGCAAGATATTTTACAATCGATCCTGATATTTAAACCTTTTTAAACTTCTTGTGCTTTTAGTAGATTGTTTAAATGAATGACTGGATGCAGCATTTGTCTGCTCAGTTACTGAAGGACAAACTTAGACTCACCAACCCCCAAATGTGACTAAAGAAGAAAAGTAACAAATTAAAGTAAAATGTTCACAGTTTCTTTTAATATTTAATGGAATGATGATTAGGATGCTCTGTGGGGACTGCACAAAAACAATCCACACTTTGGTCTGTAAGAAAGCGTGCCTTCTTCAGACCCACAGCTTGCCGTGCTACTAGAAACCCTCTAGTAGGAGCACAGCAAGCCTTGAGTTTCTGACCTGGACTACATAATCCTCTGTGCCATCAGTCAGGCTCTGTTGACAGGAGGTCAGGCGAACCACTGAATGACACAGAGTTTGTCGAGTGACACTGGAACTCGAGGTCAGTTTGGAAAGCGGCACATAGTGCCTGATATACACAGGCATGAGCTTAACTTTAATAACTAGAAAGTAAGAAAAGCAGTAGTTGCATCCTGAATGGACGGGATGAGAAATGATGAAGTGGCCACTGCTTAGAGGCAGGGATTACTACTTCTCATAGTAGTTATGAACTACTAGTTATGAACTATGACCTACATCCTAAATCTGTCAATCAAATGATCTAAAATGAATAGTTGTGTGCTCTAAGTTGCTACAAACATCTGTGGTTTAAAGCCACTTTAAATTTATTTGGGTCTTGTCCTAAATTAACAAATTTTTACATCTATCACAGGTTAATTAATTTATAAATTGACTTTATCACCTGTGGCATTTCATCATTTCTTGTCTCTCATGCTTGTCGGTAAAGTCAGGCCCATAGTGGCCTACCGCACTGTATGATCCCACTATATACTGTAATGACATCCTTACTAACAGAACTTTGATACTGAAACTTTCTCATTCTATCATCCCCTTTTGTAAGTAAGAGATTGAATGTATCCGCCATGTATGACAGAGCAAATCTTTAGGTTACATATATTGATAATACATGTTGTCAGGTCATACAAGTTTCTATTTTTATGTGTGATCATTTAGACTTTTATAATTGTGTTACCAATGTATTTAATGCCACATTGTGGTGTACATGTGGTGTGTGAACTGGGATTATGGGAAAGATAATTGTTTCTCAATTTGGTTCTTTCATTTCACTTTATTCCAGTGGTGTAGGACAGTTAACTCAGTATTTATGAAAGGCTGGGGAAGTGTTATTCACATTTTTGAGATACTGACTAGACTGTCCTGAACCACAGCCTCAACAAGCAGTGATTCTCCCTCAAAGCCAGGGATTACTACAGTTTGCTTTTACTATGATCTCCTTGTAAGACTCTGTTTTATATTTCTGTAATGGTAGTCTAAACCTTCTTTATTACGATCTCATTGTGCATGTGTAGGAATCTGTATCTTTTAACCATGGAACAAAAAAGTCACCTGTTCAAAACTCATGTGCTACGGTCACTTTACGTTGAAAGATGAAGATGTATTTTCTTGTAAATAAAGAAATATACACAACAACTGCAAACAATGACTCATGCTGTTTTCTTTTACACACCATTTACCACAATTGCAAGATAAGAGATAGTTACACATTAATTCGATTCTAAGACCATATACAGCCCTCTCTAAAAAGTACTTTCACTTTAAGCATATTTAGGTGCAAATCGTACCTGTTCTCTCTCTATTATGTTTTATTACTTCGACCAAGCGCCATCTGCTGCTCAAATACAACTAATACGTGACTTTCACAACGCAAAGTCCAATAATGGCGGTTGAACACACGATGGCAGCAAGTAGTAACAATCGGTTACTGGACTCCATGGCAAATGCCAGGTTTGCAATCTTGTCATTGAAAAGAACACTTACGATACTTCCACACTCATTTTATACATAGAGATATAAAAGTGCATATACATCTTATTATTAAGCCTTTAATTTTAATTGCATGTGATTTCAACAGACACACAATTATGTATGGCCATTACTATTATTATTGTTATTCTTAAGCTTTGTGACGATGAGGGAGGTGTCCTTTGTCCGGATTGGTGCAGCCCAGGGGGCGGGGCTTGGTGACGTCTTCGTCTTGAGAAGAACTTGCAAAGTGGATTCAGGCTCGTGCGCGCTGGCTGCCGTCCTCCTCGAGCTGGAGGCTGACGCGATGCCGCGGGACAGATGACCGTCCTGAAGCACAGTCCCCCAGTCACATTTAGCTGCTAACATGGCTCCTTGGTCCAAGCGGCCGGCGACGAGGTGAGGGCGGCGGCGGAGGCTCGAGCGAGACGCGCTCCCCTGAAAGGTGCGGTGCGGTGCTTTGCGGTGCAGTGCGGGAGGAGAGCCGCGGAGCTCTGTCTCTTTGTAAGAGGATAAAGAAGGAGCGAGGTGTATTTTAAGCCATGGGCAGTGGACCGGATGAGAGCTCTGTGCGCGTGGCCCTGAGGTAAGGATGCGGACCCTTCAGAGATGCTCTGAGTCACACCTGCTACTAGCATGTTCATGCTAGGTCTCCTTTACCTTATCTCCTTAGCCGTCCTCCACTAGACACTCAACTACTACTACTACTCCATTCTTCTCATTGCAGTTCAGTTTTATTACAAGGTCTTCACACCTCCATAGATTCTAGAAGCCTATTTAGGTAACACCTGCACCACATGGCTACTGTGTAGTGGATTTATGAATGGAGAAATAGGTGTAAAGGGATTAAGATAGGGCACAAGTCCCTGTAGTCACAACAACACACTGTCTGACACTGTGTTTGTGTCAAGCACCCTCATAATATGTGTGTTGTGTGAATGTGCAGTTCCTGTATACTGATCAGATCTCAGGCGAATCCAGGCCTCAGACTCTGATGTATGTGTGTCTTTGAAGCACAAGTGAAAAGTCCAAAGTCAACAGACACATCAGTACGTCTGTACTGTGTGCGTGTGTGTGTGTGTGTGTGTGTGTGTGTGTTTGAAAGACAATCTGAAATGTCACGTGAATGGGATCAGCGGAAGGCGGAGGACAAAAGCTCGTTCCACTCGCGTTCCTCTTTGCCTTCGCTTCTTATTGTGCATCGAGACTTTGACCCAGAACTCTGTTTACTGAGCCAATTCTGTTTACAAGCCTCGTCTCTCCCTGTCATAGATACCAAATTATCTCTCAGCGGTTCTTGTTGCGCACTCTGGATCGTTGGTACAGTCTCACTAAGATCATTGTTATGGTTAAATAAATAGATCTCATCTCTATAAAGACGTTGAGGTACTGTCTTGATTTGCTATAGACAGCGTGTTTGGAAAAACAAACTGTATCTACAAACTGGTAACGGCGAAGGTAGAGGACAGGTGTTTGTCTTTCCAAGTGGCAGCTACCTGCTATTGTGTTTTGTTTGAAAGGGGCTATTCATTGCTCAGTTCTTTGATCCACTGATTCACTTGCCTTTTTTTATACGTTCACTGAACACCGTTAAAAGTTACATAAATCGTTTGTCTTCAGACTACTGTTAGCTCTGGGACTAGAAAATGCTTGGTCACTAATCTCCTACACACACACACACACACACACACACACACACACACACACACACACACACACACACGCACAGATCTAATTCTTGTCACTGATACTCTCCTGACCTAAGCTCACAGAGCTCCTTAATCTCCCTGCACTATACAAGGTGCAAAACACAAAGTATGTTTGCATGACAGTGTTTTCACAGACATTTCTATTTATTCTATAGTCATTTTATAGCATTAGAGGGAGCCATTAAAATTCCGTAGGGCTACTTCTACTATATATGTATATCTAGCGTTATCATCAAGGACGTTTCTAAAGTACAAGCATTAGAGAGCGTCGACTCGCTGCCTCATAGTGGCGTTAGCTGTGTGTGTGTTTGCAGTAATCAGCAGGTTGCCAACCGGTACCTGCCTCAGCCTGCGAGGGCGATGCTGTCTGTTAGCAGGTTCCTAATCCCTCTCCCCAACACATTTACGGTGATGAAACACGCCTTTATGGCCCTAATTTGGGCTTTTTTAAACGTACCAGCCAAAACAAAAAGAAATGGGTTCAGACCTGAATAGAGCAGAGGCATTTTAAAGGATTTTTTGTTGTTTTAATTTATTGCTATAGAGATGACGTACTATGAAAAGACCTCTGATGAGATTATTCAAACCGCAGATGTGTTTGCTGTAATAATTGTTTTTCACACCTCACGGCATGTATGATTCAGCAGACACACTGGGCTATCCCTTGTTTATATACATATATTTAGTTTTTTTACATTACGTATATCCCATACACAAATGTGTTATATTCCATGAGGAAGCAGTAGAAGTTAACCACTTATCCAAGAAGTAAGTCACGGCACTGGCCATGCCCCAAAGGAGCCATTCAAGTTACTCATTAGTTTGTCAATACCCTCAGACTGCAGGTTTAATAATTCAGAGCCCACTGCTGAAATTAGCCATGTGAGGATTCAGGTTTCAGGTGCTTGAATTCAAGTCAGGTAGCTCTTCCTGTTTAATTACACAGGATCAAGTGTCTGCTTTTGAAAGTGACTGGTGTCTTTACCACAATCTACTTCATAAAAGCTGTCATTTAAAAATAACAGTGCATAGCAGAACAAAACAAACTTGATGCACAAACTTGGCTTGAGGCTGGACTTCACCTCCCACTCTCTCACTCCTATTGGCTCCTCAGAGTTCCTCCCCTTTGACCCGTGTGTATTATGTTTGAGGGCAAAGGCCGTGCGCCTGCTGCCAGTTCACAAAAGCGTCGTCTGTGTGTGTGTGTGTGTGTGTGTGTGTGTGTGTGTGTGTGTGTGTGTGTGTGTGTGTGTGTGTGTGTGTGTGTGTGTGTGTGTGTGTGTGTGTGTGTGTGTGTGTGTGTGTGTATGTGTGTGTGTATGTGTGTGTGTATGTGTGTGTGTATGTGTGTGTGTGTGTGTAAGCGAGCCAGTGTCCACTCAGGCATATTCATGATAAATATTCATGAACCAACTGAAGTGGACTGAGTCAAAAAGCAAAGCATGCTTCAAGCCATCTGCCAGCTGCTTTCATGGGATACTCAGTAATTTTTCTAACTGGCACAAACAGCAGTTTGTTGGATATAGACTCTTTAATCTACAGTATATGGAATTAGCATTTTGAAGCTGATTTATTGTTTGAAACTTTTTGTTTTATGACCCATCCTTGTTAAGAAGGAACATTTTCATTAAGCCTGGACAGCCACCACCTCGTCCTTCCTGTCCAGTGACCCCTGACCCAGGAAGCAGTCAGAGCTGTGATCGGCGACCCAGGTCCCCGCAGCAGCTTGTTGTAGCCGTCACCACGGCGACCGTAGGGCTTTTCTGGGCTGGGCTTGTGCGCAGCAGGAGGTCAGTCGCACAACACGGCAAGCACTGAGTCAGCGAAACTCTCTGTTGTTGATCCTGCTCCATTCAGTCTGCAGAGGAAAGACAGATTCAAGGTCTTTGTCGTTATTGGTCAGAGGGAACAAATTTGTTTGAAGCAGTATTGGTTCATTAAAAATATTGATTTGTATATAAATATACAAATCAATATTTTATATAAATATTATATATAAATATTGATTGATTTGAAATTACAACACATGCATCCTGACTCATCAGTCAACTAAAGTGATCCAGTCTGATTTTCTATATACTTGTTAATCTGTTATAGATTAACTGCTTGGATGCAACTCATCCATCTCTGTCCGTGTATTAGATGATTCATGACTGTTGTGTGCTCATCCTCTCACAGTAGACCTGTTTCAGCTTGCCGCTCACATACACACACACACTGGAGAGAGTGATGAATTAGCTCCTGATGTCAAGACTAGCTGCTACACAACGTAAAGGCTGTTACCACACACACGGTTGTGTTGTGGTGACACTAAACAGTAGCCGCTCGCTATGTTTTACTCTCCAGGAGCTCTTTCTTCATCTGTTCCTCCTCATTCGTCGTCTTGCTCAGGGCGGCCATTAGAAGCCTATTATATAAGCCGGACCACGCCGTTAGCATGTTAGCACGTTTGTGGGTAATGTTACATAAGGAAATCATGACGGTGTGTCTCCAGTACACAGATGTCAGTAAAGTGGTCATTGCATCCCTTAACGCCTTCATTAACACTCGCTGGCATGCTCCAGCTGCTCAACCTCAGATTCACTGCACAGTATGAGAGTTAGGATTTCAAATATGCAGAATGTATGATTTCCCCTAAATGACCCAGTGCATCCTGTGTCAGCTGTGCACGGTGTCTATAAAAGATTAGATTAGAGTGACATATTGGGGTTTGTTGACAATGAGGAAGCAGAATGAGCAGCTGCATCTCTGGGGGGGATTGATTGATCGATTGTAAGGGGGAGTGACGTCAGCGTGTGATTACACGGACTGTTTCAGGAAGTGTGATCTCAGCAGCATGGTGGACGTGGAGTGACTCATCTCTTTGAAACAGCATCTCATCACTTCTGGTTTCCTCTCATGCTTGTTTGCAAATTGTAGTGATTTGAGTCAAGGTGTGTGTGTGTGTGTGTGTGTGTGTGTGTGTGTGTGTGTGTGTGTGTGTGTGTGTGTGTGTGTGTGTGTGTGTGTGTGTGTGTGTGTGTGTGTGTGTGTGTGAGGGGTTCGCTGTTTCTCAGGCCCTCACTGTAATCGCAGTAATGAGACTGGATCCTACTAAGGGGACCTGTCAGATGGGGGACAAGCCGACAAAGCCTCTCTGTGTGTGTCTGTCTGTGATGCTGCTTGTGTGTGTGTAGGTGTATGTGTATGTAGACTCTACTGTATTTGCATGTGTGTATCTACTTTTCATCCCTTCAGGGTTCGGTGAGCCGTGTCTGAGTACTCTGACCTCCTGACATCAGTAGCCAATCAGAGGCTTCACTTCGAGCTCAGCTTAAAACCAGTTCACTTTGCACTTCATTAGCTGTAGTTATATTGATATCATGTTAGTTTGATTACAGAGGTGCTGATGGATGTCACTAGTACATACAAATATTAAACAGAAGAAGGAATTCCACCCATAGGCAGGAGGTGAAAGTGTTGAGGCCTGCTCCTTATTGTGCGCGTGTGCTCGAAGGTGCACGTCGGGGACGCGGTGGGGTTGGATTTCCTGAAGAAACAACCTGCACAGAGCCCGTGTGTCACTCTAGAAGGCGGATTAGCTCCGTGAGCCTCAGTTCTGTAGGGCAGCCCTTATTCAGACGGGTCGAACCACAGAGTGAAGCCAGCCAGTCGCACACTAATCATACACCGACACGGTGTGCTCCACACCTACTGTAGCCGATCCCTCACCTGTTTACCTTTTAAATGGCTGCTAGCTGAACTGTGGCAGAATAATATAACAGGCTTTTGTATCGCAGCACTTTCTTTGACCTAAATCCACTACAAAAACAGCACAGCTCCAGACTGAATCAGTCCAGTGTGACGATCTGTCTGCAGGGACTGGCTGCTTCCTAAGGCTGCCATTGAGTCCAGCCTTAGGTCTAGTCTGTGTCTGTGTCTCTGTCCTGTCCAACATCTTTGTTCACCCTTTGTCCTTTTAAAACTAGACGTCCCTGGGGAGTCTGGGGGCGAAAAACCAACATCACTTCGCCATTTTGTGGGGAATAAGGCAGAGCCGGATAGACTTTGCCCCTGGTCCACTTCAAGCGGCCGTCAGCTGATTTAGTCACGCTCGACTTTTCATTTTGTAAATCTCCTTTATTCTAGTACCTCTCACACTCAGGGTGAGCAACACCTCAGTGACTCAGGGCCTCCATTGTTACACTAGATTAGAGAAGTTGCTCCCTTCCAGCTTTTGGGAAGGCGGCCAATGGGATTAATGCAGATTCACTGCTGTAATGCCCTTAACCGTCCTACTGTTAAATCACTGTCTGCTCGTATGACAATAACCCTTTGATGGTTGCAGTTACATCAGTTTCACCTGGCACAACCTCTGTCACTGAACGTTTGATGAGCACTTTCACGTAATTTAACGCTGCCCTCATCAATATGTAAGTCCTATGATCTGAATCTGTAATGTAAAGGTAATTTGTCCATTAATAAAATACTGATTTCCACTTAAGTGGATGCTGCAGCGGTCACATCTTTTGGCCTGTGTTCATCATCCTGTTAATCCCACTCCCTATTTCTGCTAAGCGACACACAAACTCCTCTCACACAGTGGCACCACTGTACATCTTTACTCCTCACAGTACTCTCTAGCTCTGTCTCTCCATCACAAGTGGTCTGTCAGGCCGTTCAATGCTGCTACACAGTCCTGCTGTGATGAATGTGGGCAAGCTCACACAAAATGGGTACAGTATGCTGAAGTAAACAGACTAGTGCCACTAGGGTTCATGCAGTGTATGGCAGCCGTTACTACTGTATATTCCAACAGTCAACCCACTTCCTCCTCAGGTGGACAGGGGCATGCGACACGGGTTCAGTGATGAGAGGCAGAGTAGAATCACGGTAGGAAATGATGCAGCAACAGTTTGTTTATTCAGTCGAAGGCAAACAGGGCGATTCCTTACTGAAATCCAGAGTTGGACTGTGCACCGGAGCCCTCTCTCTCCCACCCTCTTATAAACAGTGAGGGCACTGTACTCCATGTTGGCACTGGATGCGCATTCGTACAAGTACACACACATTTCGCGGTAGCAGCGCTGAACTGCGTGCAGTTTAGAATATATGACGAAACTGTCAGCTCAGGTTCACAGTTCAGGTTGTACATAGACAAGTGCTGCCCAAACTTTGCAGAACCCACTGTCAGGAGAAATTTATTCTAATTTACAAACAACTTAATTCTCCGTTTTGTCTTTCTATCAGGATTCGCCCTCAGCTGGCCAAAGAGAAGATTGAGGGCTGTCACATATGTACGTATGTGATGCCCGGGGAGCCCCAGGTGGTCCTGGGTAAGGACAAGGCCTTCACCTACGACTTCGTCTTTGACATGGACACACAGCAGGACTCCATCTACACCCACTGCACAGAGCGACTCATCGACGGCTGCTTCGAGGGCTACAACGCCACCATCTTTGCTTACGGACAGGTTGCTCACCAGTTTACACTTCTTCTTGTGTGTGTGTTTGCACATCAGGCGTGATGATGCCATTACACACAAACACAAACACACACATTCGCACACATTCCCACTCGTTGAAGTCTTGATTCTGCATCGCTTGAAGGGATGGAGCTGCTCTGTGGAGATTTATGGCAGCATGTGATACCAAGCTGATGTTATTAGGGAGTGAACAGGCCACACCAGCTCTGTCAATACGCTATCAGCTGACATGTTCCAGCCTGATCTCACCAGCGCTGGCTCCGATAGATTAGCCTCAGAGGTAGATAGGGAAGGGAGTTTGTTACCCAATCAAAGCAAAGGGAGAACGGATTGCTCCACATCGTGCCACAGCAGGGAACTAAACCCAAAGTCAAAGCATATTGGAAACATTAACCAGAGGGAACACTAACCAACCTGCTGACAGCTACACAGTGCAGTGTATTAATATCAGGTGGTAATGGTGTATTTTTATGGCCTTTAATGGATGTACTTAATTGGTAATTGGTATGTTTTTGCTGCAAATAACCAGCCAAATGTAATATTAGTGGTACATATAACATCTAACCGAGGTACTACTCACGCTGTGAAAGTATTTGTTTGAAGGCTTCTATTTGAAAAGTCAAATAGGCCTGCAAAGTAGTAACTTAATGTGGGAAATTCAGGATCCTGGGATTTTTCAGGCCCCTGTTGCTTCAGTTTGACTGTCTGTTCTGACCAAGTCTTGCAGCATAGTAAATCACAATAATATTGAGTTGAACTAAAGAACTAAAGTCACCCCACAGTATACAAGTGGATGACCGGAACCAGGTCGGACCTCAGGCTTTAGCAAGAAAGGAAAGTTCTAGGTCCCGTCTTAAAAGTAGAGAGGAGCTTGCCTATTTTCTGCTTTCCGTTCATTGTGGTTTCCTCACATTATTCCTGTGGCCTTTGTATTCATGTCACAGAGATTTTCACAAGCGTAAGGGGAGGCCGTACCCTCACGCATACAGACAGACACATGGTCCACAAGCATAGTAATCGATGTGTGGTCACGCGGAGTAAAACACACACACTCACATGCATTCAAACGCACGAACCTTTGTTACCACACACACACTCCTGTCGGAGTCTCTTTCAGGCGTTTCAAACAGGGAGGTGAGGGGTAACGCAATGCTGCATTCCTCTCTTTTGTCACCATGGCGACCACTGAGCCCCCTCTGTTCTGAGATGCACCCCAACTCCAGAGTCTCAGAGACCCAGGATAAGAGCTGGACTGGACTGACTGTGATCTCTGCACCTCGTTCAGACAGGTTCGGGAAAGACCTACACCATGGGGACCGGCTTTGACGTTAACATCGGCGAGGACGAGCTGGGCATCATTCCCCGGGCTGTCAACCACCTGTTCCGAGGCATTGAGGAGCGCAGACAAGCTGCCACCGAGCAGGGCAGGCCGGTTCCTGAGTTCAAGATCAATGCGCAGTTCCTAGAGGTGCAGAAACACACGCAAACACACAGAGATGATGTCACAGGATAATCAAATGTCTGAGTGATTACTGTATTTTTTTTTTATCTACACCATTTTATTTACCCTATGAATCCTCTTGAGGCCATTAGTTAGATGTAGCTAAAACATGCAGACATCCAGAGGTCAAAGGTCAGCAGACAGTGTAGGGGTTTCAGCTTGTTAAAGTGTCCACATGACTCAGGAGCCATTAAACTGTCATTAGTTTGTGTCTTTGTTCAGCTCCTGGCTTTATTTTTAACCAGCTTACAAGTGGTTGCGAACAGCTGGGGAGAGAGAGGCAGCTGACAGGCACGTCTAGCAAAATGACAGCGTCCCTACAATGATTTATGTTGACGTCCACGATGTGCTCTCTTTTACCGACACAGCTGTATAACGAGGAAGTACTGGACTTGTTCGAAACATCACGAGACTTCGAGGCCAGGAAGCAAAAGTCAAACATCAAGATCCACGAGGACGCCAACGGGGGCATCTACACCGTGGGGGTCACCACCCGCACCGTCACCTCTGCAGCCGAGGTCAGACAGAGCAGAGCAGTTTTATTTTAGTACCTGCTCTTCATCGTGGCAGCATCAAAAAATGGAATTGTAATTTCACAGATGATGCAGTGTCTGAAGCTCGGTGCTCTGTCCCGGACCACCGCCAGCACCCAGATGAACGTCCAGAGTTCACGCTCCCACGCCATCTTCACCATCCACCTTTGCCAAGTTCGGGTCTGCGCTCCCGATAATGACGTATGTACTCAAACTGTCCAACTGTTCAAACACAGAAGGGTGTCTACTGTAAGATGCTCTTCAGCTTCATTTGGAGCATTTCAGCATTTCTGTTGCATTACCTCTCCTCTAGGACAACGCAACAGACAACCGCTTAGCTAATGACACCGAGATCAACGAATTTGAAACGCTGACGGCCAAGTTTCACTTTGTGGACCTGGCTGGCTCTGAGAGACTGAAAAGGACCGGAGCTACAGGAGACAGAGCCAAAGAGGGCATCTCTATCAACTGTGGGCTGGTGAGGAAGCAGAGATCCTATCTGATTTTTCCACTGGGGGTTTTGTATTACAAAGGAGATTCTATGGTTCAAGAGAGACCCCATGTGGCTGAAGCGTGAATTACACCCTGCTCTGTTTCAGCCAGGCCTAGCATTTTTGTCTACTAGTTAGGATCATTTTTATAATCTTTTCCGCATCTTTCTCCTCAGCTTGCCTTGGGAAATGTCATCAGTGCTTTGGGAGACCGGAGCAAGCGCTCCACTCATGTGCCTTACAGAGACTCCAAACTGACCCGACTGCTGCAGGACTCACTAGGAGGCAACAGGTTTGTGCAAGTACAGTTTCAGGAAGGTGATGTAAGAGAAATTAGATACGCCAAGGCCCTCACACAAATGATCAGCTACACTTATTATGTGTTTGGAAAATCCAGCAGACTTTGTAAAATCAATGTCTTTTGTCCATCTTCAGTCAAACAGTCATGATTGCATGTATCAGCCCCTCGGACCGGGACTTCATGGAGACTTTAAACACCCTAAAGTATGCCAACCGGGCTCGGAACATCAAGAACAAGGTGATGGTGAACCAGGACAGAGCCAGCCAGCAGATCAGCGCCCTGAGGACAGAGATAGCGCGACTGCAGATGGAACTGATGGAGTACAGGACGGTAGGAAGCACAGAGAAGAGGACGTAGGGATTTTGTAGTCTTCATGATATTAAATGCATCATCTGATACCCAGGGGAAGCGGATGGTGGGTGAAGATGGGGTGGAGGGAATCAACGACTTGGTCCACGAGAACTCCATGCTGCAGACGGAGAACAACAACCTGAGAGTGAGGGTGAAGGCCATGCAAGAGACTATAGATGCCCAGAGAGCGAGACTGACACAGATCCTCAGCGACCAGGCCAACCAGACTCTAGCTAAAGGAGGTAGTCACCATGATGGTTCTCCAAGTGGGGAATCATTTTAGTCAGGCTACTGTAATATGTGCTTCATGCTAAATGCTAAAGTGGTCTCTTCTTAAAGGTGAAGGTAATGAAGAAATTGGAAATATGATTCAGAATTACATTAAGGAAATTGAAGAGCTTAGGTAAGTATTTAAAGTTTATTGGAGTATTACATTTATTCATTTCATAATATTCACTTGACTACTTTCCACCATCATGACACCATAGAGGCCACGAACCACACTTGAATGACCTCTTCCCCTCCCTCAGAGCTAAACTCCTGGAAAGTGAAGCGGTGAGCGAGAACCTCAGGAAGAACCTGTCGCGGGCCGCCACTCGATCGTCCATGTACGGAGGGCCCGGCTCCTTCTCCACCTCCCTGCTGGCTCCGGAGAAGGAGGCCAGCGACGTCATCGAGATGGCCAAGAGGGACCTGGAGAAACTGAAGAAGAAAGAGAGGAAGAAGAAGAAAAGGTAAATGGGAGGTTTTGTTGAGGGCCTCAGCAAATTATGTTATGAACCTTTGTGATATTAGTGCTTCAGAGTCTTCAGAGGTGCGTTAGACCGACAGGAGCTTTATTAGAGAGAACAAGGCCTTAGTGTTTTTCTGTGGCCAGGACAGGGGCCTGTAGCCTGGCATCACGTGGCCTTTCTTGCTGCTCTCTGACTCTCTGTTCTTTTCCTGCCGTATAACGCTCCCTCTGTTTCCCCCTCGTCCTCTACGACCTGTATTCGCCCCCTCTTCCACCTCCACGCCTTCACACCTCACCACCCTCATCCCCCATTCTCGTCCCTGAAGACTGAGGCGATGCGAGGAGAATCACGACCGTCCGGTTGAACACGCCAGGTTTGCTATGTGCCAATCCGGGATTGGGTCAAAGACACAATCTGAGACTAATCCAGTTACCAGCTTCCTTGTCCAGTGGTGCAAATTTGTTTTCAGATTGTAATGCACCAAGTAACTGAAAGCATTTCAGTTGATTCTTGGCCTGGGTCTTAACCCAAATCCTCCTTTCCTCAGTTCCCAACGTCACCAGTCTCTAACTTGTTGTGCACCTACAGGTGTTTTGTACTCCTGGTGGAAAGCAGACCTTCCTCTTAACCTCTTAACTCTTCCTCTTTGCCACACACTGCAAGATGTTGATCAGATATCATAACGATGAAAAGTGGATTTGGAATAAATAAGAAAATGTTATGGTGGAAAAGCAAATTTGTAAAGTTAATACCATGTTGCATTTGGTCAACATTTGTTGAAGTGTATGGCTTCACTTCTTACAGTGAAATGATCTTGTAATGTGAGTAGTAATACACCTTTTTGTATCATCTATGTGGCCCCCTATGCAATCACACTGAAGCCATTCATTAATCAGCACTGATTCTACTTCTGCTTCTGATCTGATTTGCATGGACTTATATCACCCCTATATCTGACAGTAAAGGAGTAACATCCTGCTTGGTACTCAGCTGATGCACTTTTCCTTCTTTAGTGCTGTCAAAGAGGAAGTGCCAGACAACGAGCAGGAGAGGGGCAATGAGGAAGCGGACGTGGTAAGAGAAGAGCTCGATGAAGCTTAGAGCTTGCTAGTTAAATATATTTATATTATTTATTAATTCTTTTTTATCTTATTAAGCAGGAGGGCAGCGATCATGAAGACGGTGAGGATGCAGATGGAGAGGAGGAGGACTTTGACATGGCCGGAGAGGAAACATCTGATGAATCTGACTCCGAAGACCAGGAGGAGAAAGGTAGAGGTTAAGGTTATAACCCATGCATTTGCTTTGAGACAAAGCTGGTGGTTAAATAGAAGGGGTAACAGAATGTAATGCTGCTGGCTTGTTTGTATCCAGACAATGTTCAGGCTGACCTGGCCAACATCACTTGTGAGATCGCCATCAAGCAGAAGCTGATCGATGAGCTGGAGAACAGCCAGCGGCGTCTGCACACTCTCAAGCAGCAGTACGAGCAGAAGCTGATGATGCTGCAGAGCAAGATCAGGGATACGCAGCTGGAGAGGGACAAAGTGCTGCACAACATGGGTCAGTGGAGTACAAAGAATGAGAGTGCGCGTCGGATAAGTCATTCCAACACTAAAACCTGCTCTGTGACCAGGTTCGGTGGAGTCGGGCACGGAGGAGAAGGCCAAGAAGATCAAAGCGGAGTACGAGAAGAAGCTGAACTCCATGAACAGAGAGCTGCAGAAGCTGCAGTCGGCTCAGAAAGAGCACGCTCGCCTGTTGAAGAACCAGTCGCAGTACGAGAAGCAGCTTAAGAAACTCCAGCAGGATGTGACCGAGATGAAGAAGACCAAGGCAAAGCAAAGCATCTGCTGTATATAACGTGTGTCACACTGACAGTGCTTTAGAGTTCAGAGTTTTATCTCCTGTGTTGTGTTTTTCTGTACACTAGGTGTCACTAATGCGTCAGATGAAGGAGCAGCAGGAGAGGAACAGAGCTACAGAGTGTCGGAGGAACAGGGAAATAGCCACTCTGAAGAAAGACCAGCGCAGAGCTGAGGTGAGAGCAACAAATACTTAATACGTTACGCTAAAACAGTCATAACCACATACTTGATTTGTGGTTTGTTTTTAATATTCATCTATAGCACCAGCTGAGACAACTGGAAGCCCAGAAGAGGCAGCAGGAGCTGATCCTGCGCAGGAAGAACGAAGAGGTGCGGGACACACAGGCCGAGCGTGAAGCCGCTATATTAAACCTCATGTGTCAGGTGGAATGCATGGCTTTACTGTGTGTTCCTTCACTATAACAGGTGACCGCTCTCAGGAGGCAAGTGAGGCCCGTGTCTGGAAAGGTGAGCAGGAAGGTGAGCCTACCGGAACCGCTGCAGGAGCCGCCACAGCGAGCCTCCTCAGCGAGGCTGCAGCCCCCTGGGCCGAGCCCCTCCAACGGAGCCAGGTACGACACACCCCTGTTTATGTGCCCATGCTGAGGTTTTATGTACTTGGATAGTTGTTTTATTTTCATTTTACACATAATTCACAGAAGTTCTCCAGTGCGGATAGGAAGTATGTACCTGAACAGGACGGCAAGGACCAAGTGGCAGTCACTGGAGAGACGCGTCAACGACATCATCATGCAGAGGATGACCATCTCCAACATGGAGAACGACATGAACAGGCTGCTTAAGGTGTCAAGCATGTTGTATAGATGCCGAGGGTTGTTTTTTTGTGCACTTGAATATAATAAGTCATAACCCCCCCCTTTCTTCCCCCCACAGCAACGAGAAGATCTAACCAGGCGGAGGGAGCGCGTGTCCAGGAAGAGAGAAAAGACGGTGGTGGACGGTGCCGACGCCGACCGCTCACTGGCCTCCCTCAACGAGGAGCTGGAGTCTCTGGCCGCCAACATCGACTACATCAACGACAGCATCGCCGACTGCCAGGCCAATATCATGCAAATGGAGGAGGCGAAGGTGTGTGTGTGTGTGTGTGGGGGGGGGGGGGGGGGTTCTTCGGAACTGTCAGAATAAATGCAAGGATTTTCTCCTGTGGTTTGGCACCGTAAGAGGAGGATTTACTGTTGGTGTGGTTTTAACGGATGCTTTCATTTGCCCTGCAAGAGCACTCATCTTACCAGAGTATTTAGAATCCCAAGAGCACGCAGCACTAATTTATCCGTACAGCAACTTCTAAGTAACCAATAGCAGAAAGCTGCTGATTAATGCAACCCAAACATGGGCACAGCAGCCTAATGACGCAAACTTAACAGCATCACAAAGGTTTTTAGAATAAATTATTACTAATCTTTATAAAGCAATCAGAGATTACATTACAGGTGACATTAACGATTTTTTTATTGTAATAAAATCGTCAAAATGGGAGTGTAGCTGGAGAAAAAGTTGTAGGATTAAAACCTATCTATAAAAAAGCCTTATATTTTTGGGTGACAGGAGGAAGGAGACACGGTGGACGTTACTGCAGTGATCAGCTCCTGTAACCTGTCAGAGACCCGTTTCCTTCTGGACCACTTCATGACCATGGCCATTAATAAGGTATCTGCCACCACAGTACTCACCTGATCGTAGCAGCGAGACCCTTCTGTGACAGTCTGCCTGCTGTGTGGCCTCTCCCTCAGGGTCTGCAGGCAGCTCAGAAGGATTCCCAGCTGAAGGTGATGGAGGGCAGGCTGAAGCAGACGGAGATCAACAGCGCCACGCAGAACCAGCTCCTCTTCCACATGCTGAAGGAGAAGGCGGAGATCAACCCGGAGCTTGACGCTCTGCTCGGCAGCGCTCTACAAGGCAGGAAACCACAGTCCCTCGGCTCCTTATCTGAGGGCGCCAGTCACAATCACCTTCTCAGCTTTTCATTCTCGCCTAACGATTGGGTTTTATTTTACAGGCCAGTTTGGGAATTGACCATATTTATATTTATCAATTAAGACTCAGATCGAGCCTGTAAAATAAAGAGCAGACATTTTGTAATCATGAGCTTGGATTTTGATTTGATTTCCGTTTGTCTCCTCTGTTTGTGTTGGTGTGATCTCAGAGTTAGGTTACCTCTCGCCAGGTGAGTATGAGAAAGTAGCCGTGGCCTGTGTTTGACAGAGCAAGGCTCATGCACACTATGAGATCAAATAGGTTTTAGCAGCTAAAAGTGGTTGCTATCATTGGTGTTGGTTTGAGCACTGATGTGCGAGGAGGTGGTAACAACACCTACTCTCTTCGATGGAGTCTTATTGTGTGCATCGGCCTTCAGTTCCTGTCACAGACTAACCCTGTCGCCCGACCTGCTAGTCCATCCCAGCCATTAAAATGTGAACCCTCCTGCAGCAGGACTCCAGTCTGAAGTCATGTGTACACATCTGTGCGTGTGCCTGCGTTTGTGTTTGTCCCTCTCAGTCTCGTTGTTCCTCTACAAGGGAAGATGCCCGCAGCGCTGTAGCTTCAAGTCACGTTAAACTAACAGCAACCAACACAGCCCTGCTTATGTGAAACTAAGCCTTGTGACCCTGAACAAGCAGTTTGTTGTCGGATGCACCAGTAAAAAGTAAAGAGGCACCGTGTGTGTTAATAAGCGTTTGTGTGTGCAGAAAATGGAGATGAGAGCAGCGGTGACGAGTCTCCCACCAGTCCAGCCCCAGAGGGCAGGTAAACGCAGGCTCGCAGTCATAAAACATTGAGGGCATGGACTTGTGATCAAGCCACAGAACACTGTCTGAGACTGTCTCCTTTGTTTCAGCACACTGGCATCAGATCTGATGAAGCTATGTGGCGAATCCAGGCCGAGAAACAAGGTGATGCACTGTGAATGACGCAGCGTTATGCAAATGAACTTTCTCTCGTCATTGGAATAATTGCTAGCTTCAGCCAAAAAACTCTGGTGCCCCTCAGGCTCGCAGGCGGACCACCACCCAGATGGAGCTGCTGTACGCCAGCAGCGGAGATCTGCCCTGCGAGTCCCCGACTGGAGACTTCCCGGCCCCTCTGCTCCCCCTCGCGGAGCGCCTGGACGTGCTGGCCGAGCCGCAGGGCCACGCGGCCGCTCAGTCTCCTGACCGCGAGCAGACTGTGTCCCCATCTGCACTGTTGGCCAGGCCAGCTGGCATGTAAGTGTCAAAGGCAGCCTTGCTCTGCGGCAGACGGGTCAGAACCTAAGCGGTTCTTTTTTTGAAATGTTGAATGTTTACTTTTGTCGATGTAATAATTATTCATTTAGCGGTAGAACTAATCAGTTGGTCAACTCTTGTTTTCCTCTCTAGTTCTGGATCCAAGTCGCCTACAGGGACTGAGAGAAAGCAGCTGGAGCGTTCGCCCCTCAACCGCAGGAAAACCCAAGAGAAAGGATCTGTGACACCTATGCACACAGCCCCAGTTACCTCAGCAGACGCCAAGATTAGGCCTGGCGACTACAAATCCCTGTAAGTGTGCAGAGAGCCCGTTAAATGAATAATACTTGGTCTAATAGCAGCATGATGTCTGCATTAGGTTGTAGCTGTTTACGATTATCAGCGTCCAGTTAAAGAAATGTAAAAACATATTCAACATATTTACTTTGAGCTTAGTGTGAGCGAGGAACTGGTGGCTAAACCTTCAGCAGGTTAGCACTGTCGCTGGGAGCTTTTAGCCTAAACACACACCTCTCAAAGGTTCAGGCCGTCGGCCTTGTTCACATTCATATTTTAGCTGTGACGTTATCTTTTGCTGTATTTTCCAGGTTGGAGGAGTCGCCTGTGTTTGAGGGCCACAGGTATCCACGTCTCTATTCAAGTCTTACAGTTTCTTCTGCTCATGTGAACTGCATTATAAGGGTCATGTGTGTCCTAGAGGTGTGATCAACCCGGTGACGGCCTCTAAGAACAGCCGTGGGGCCAAACTCCGGTGCCTCCACGTAGCAGAGGGCCACACGAAGCCTGTCTTATGTGTGGACGCCACAGATGACCTGCTCTTCACAGGATCTAAAGGTGAACGCCGGTAGAAATCTGCTAGAAACTGAAATACTTTTTCCTCTGATATTGGTATTAGCTGTGCTTTAACACTATGTGATGTTCTCTGTTGTTCTGTGTTCAGATCGCACATGTAAAGTGTGGAACCTGGTAACGGGTCAGGAGATAATGTCCTTAGCGGATCATCCCAGCAGTGTCACATCTGTCAGGTACTGATGTCCTGTTAGATGTTTTATCACACTATTAGTAATATTCACTCTTTATTTCCTGTTCTTGTGATGTTTCAGGTATTCGTCCAGCCTCGTCTTCACCGTCTCCACAGCCTACATTAAAGTCTGGGACATACGAGACTCTGCCAAGTGTATTCGCACACTCACGTACGTACGCACACATCCGGCGCTCGGCGCATCAGTGGGGCTCTAACAGCGGGTTTGTGTATGGCAGGTCCTCGGGCCAGGTGGGTTCAGGCGACACCTGCTCCTCCGTCAGGAGTTTTTCCATCCCTCCAGGAGAGAGCCAGATCAATCAGATTGCTCTCAACACTTCGGGCTCCTTCCTTTATGCCGCTGCTGGAAATGCCGTTCGCATGTGGGACCTGCGCAAGTAAGACAGATATAGACCCACATTAGGGTGTCATTTGCCCAAACTGTAGCTAATCCTATTTGCTTTCCTTTTCTTCTGTAGGTTTGTGTCCACAGGCAAGCTGACAGGCCATTTGGGGCCTGTAATGTGTCTGACTGTTGGCAACTTAGGCAATGGTCAGGATATTGTCCTCACTGGCTCCAAAGACCGTCACGTTAAAGTAAGTAAAATGGGAGCCAAAATGATATTACACAGGCGATGGTAAGATCATGCCTGACCGGTGTGTTCGTTCTCCCAGATGTTCGAGGTGACAGAGGGTGCTCAGGGCAGCATCGGCTCCAGCCATACGTTTGTCCCTGCTCACCAAGATGGCGTCGAGTCGCTGGCTGTGCACAGAGACGTCGTCTACAGCGGCTCAAGAGACTACTTCATCAAGAAGTGGGACCTGTCCAGTAAACAGCTGCTACAGGTGAGGCGATGCCATTGAAGCATAGCGTCCCTTAAAGAGCTGTCTTAAGGCAACTTCAGTTCTAACTGACGGATGCTTCCTCCAGCAGTCCGCCAGTGCACAGACAGACTGGGTCAGTGCTCTGGGCCTGGTGCCGGGCTTTCGCGTGCTGCTCAGCGGCTGCAGAGGAGGACTCCTCCGCCTTTGGCAAGCCGACTCACTGGCAGCCCTCGGCGAGGTCCGGGGACACGACAGTCCCATCAATGACCTGGCCACCAACAGCAGCCAGCTGTTCACAGCCTCTGAGTGAGTCACAGCGTTTTCACGTTTGACGGCTTCTAAGCACTAGGAGCCAATCTTGAATAATACAATGTGTGTCCTGTTTGACAGTGATCGCACCGTGAAGATTTGGGAAGCTACCGTATCCCTAGAAGACTGACTACATTGACGGCTGCTCATGATGAACCAGAAGATGGAATACATGAAAGAAAGGGTAAAAGTCCCAAGTGGCTCCCGGAGTGAAGACTGGCGTTCAAATGACGCAGTTCTACACTGATGGTCCTCGGGGTTCAGTTTCAGGGAAGCCTAATTAGACGCGACTGTTCTGCTCTCAAGCCGAGTGAATTTACTGGTATTTTAGGTCAAGTCAGATCAAGTGGGGCTTCTGAAGCCTCCACTTTACCTCCAGGAGCGAGAGAACAGCTGGGATTGTCAAAGCCTTTCATAACTGTGACAGAAGAAGAGGAGCAAGGAAATGAGGCTCTTTCCCTCAACAGTCCTCTGCTCGCTGAGGCGCCGGACAACATGGATACCTACAGGCGTCTCGTAGAGAGAAGAGGAGCTTCTGGGGAAACGCTTTCCTCACCTGCACTAGTTGCTGACTGATATAAACTCTTCAAATCTGCTCACCTGCAATGTGACTGTTGTCTTCCTGTCATTGCTCCCCAGTTAATTGCAGGTACAGTGTGTGTGTGTGTGTGTGCGTGTGTGTGTGTGTGTGTGTGTGCGTGCGTGTGCGTGTGCTCTTTGTATTCCTGGACCAAATGACTACTGAAGCCACGCACGGCTCTCCTCAGCTGTTACTGCCAAACCCTCCCGTGGAACATAAGAGGCCTGTAATTAACACATACTGTGCTCCTTTCACAACTTACAAAATTACCACTTCACATTTCTGTGTTTTTCTAGCCAGTGATCAGTCAATCCTCAATCACATGCCTCCAATATTGTAAGCGCAACAACCATAATGTTGCTGGACATACGTTGAAGGCTGCATTTTAGTACTTTATCAAACCTTATGCTAACTAATTTAGCCTTGTCCTGTAACTTTAAAGGCAGCTTACTTTCCACAGCTGAATGGTTTCTCTCCTCTAGTTGGTCTGACCCACGTCTCTTATGCCTGTACATTGTCTCACCCGCAGGACTTGGGTCCTTCTGTTGAAAGGGTTACCCGCTGAGTATTTCTTTCCCTAACCTTTTAATACTGTAGCTGTGCGACGCTTTTTTAAACCTGCGTCACGTAGCTTAACAGACTTGAGAGGCTTGGTATTAATGTAAGTCATTGTGTTGTGAATCAAGCGCCTTCTAACTCCCAGGTCATGAGATACAGTATGAGGCTTATTCATTGTAAACCATGAATCTTCTCCGACCATATATCCTCACCCCAGTCTTTGAGTTTGGTATTGATCATGTTGGTTCTGTAATTGTCTGTAAACCGTTGATATCAAACATCAGTCATCCTTTTGATTATTTATTTATTAATGTTGTGCAACGCATTTCTGTCCAATATGTGTGATTTTACAGTGTCAGAGATGATGGAATGCACAGAAATCATCTAGTGATTTTCTCCATAATCTGAGGTGTACTGTGTTATTGGTACGTGTAATAAACCATAATTCATAAGTGGACACTCACCTCCTAATGAATGTGTCCTTTGTTATACAGTAAAGTTCTGGTAACTGAATTCATCCTGAACTACGCAACAATGTCATAAACATTTACTTCTCAACTGCTTGCATTTGGATTTAAGAGGGAGATGTTCTCTGGGATGTATCTGTGAAATGAAGGCGGTGAACACAGGAAAACAATTTCAAAGTCGTTCAGAGTCCTTTAATAAGCAAGAGGGGAATCATTCAAGCTTCCTACCTTTCAAATTTCTGATTAAAACATTAGATGCAATAAAAATAAATATGAAGATAGTTTTATAAGTGCTAAGTGTTGTCTTTTGTTTTTAAGCATACTGCATATATGACTGCATCCTGTCCACATGGTGGTAGTAACGCATAATGACTACAGTACACAATGCAACAATTTTACTAGTGGATCACAGATTTTTCAACTTTTGTAGACATGAGAGTTTCAGCAGCGTGTTTTACTTAGACACAAATGTGTTAAGGATAAAAGGCGTCACCATGAACCATTATAAATCATTTCCAACATGACTAAACCCCTGACAATACCAGCGTTCACATCCCATAAATATTCTGTAAAAATGACAGAATTTCTGGTAAGTTGATATAATTAGCTCCCTTACGAATATCATTTGGCCTCTCTGTGCACAGCCTACAACGATTTACATGATCCTCGCACCTTTAATCATAACTGCGGGTTTTTATTGTTATGTATGGTACTACGAAGTATTGAGCAGAGCCAGTGAGGGGCAGGGAGGTGAAAAGAGTCAGAAACTCCCCCTGAAGACACGAATAAATGTGAGCAGTGATGGAAGGATCAATATTTAATGTTGAGCTGTGCTGAGAGCAGCAGTGTTAATTGGCCTCAAAGGAGCCGGGGTTTGCAGTAATCTTCTACTCAGCTGTACTTCCGAGTATTTTAAAGGGTGCTTTCAGATGGCCTCACACCACTACGATACATCTTGATTATTTAACTTGTTTTCCTACTGTTTCTATTAAAGTGTAGAGTTTTGTTGGACACAAACATTAGAAGAATAACTTTGTTTATTTTTAAAATCTTTTCCGACTTTTCTCTCGTCTCAGTATTATTTTTCCAATCAATTCTGTTTGGTGCCCGGGAGAATTTAGCTGTTTCACTTTTGGATGAATTCATGAAATAAATATGTGCATCATTAGCAGCTCCGACAATGCTTTTGCTTTCCTGACATTCGGCGAGCTACTCGCTTCAACCTGTCGTATGAGAATCGCACCTCATTTACATTCTACTTCTTTGACAGCCAAGTGCGAACCGAACCCAAACACGCTCCGCGGGGGGGGCTGGCGGGAGATAAGGACCAGCTAAAGGCAAGCGAGTGGTAAAGACATTTTTCTGAGTGGCAATGAGGCTCAGGAGGACAGGGTCAATATTCACCGCCCCGGCTCCTCACTGAGAGCATCAACAGAGTGAGTCCTCAGCTAAAAATACCAGCGCTGCTGCTTTATGACCAGAACTGATGAGCCGTGATACTGCTGCTCGCTCTGCTAATGCGGCTACAGAAATCAACCTTGCCCCCCTCTCGGCGGATCTCAGTTGTCGAGCAAAATGAGGGGGAACGAAAGGAGGACAACATTTTTAATATGACGGTCTTACCATGAGATTAGGAGGAAGCATAACTGTGCTTCATTTACTGAGTCAGTGTTTGTTTGTGTCTAATGGCTGAACACATTGGACTGTTTAGGGCTTGGGCCACAACACAGGAGGCTATAGCTATTGATGCCTTGATATATTCATGGTCCCAGGAGGATTAATCCTGTTTCCCAAAGCATTCCTCCCACACAACTAAAATACTTTTCTTGGGTAAACGCATTAATTAAAACCAAATATGACTAAAACTACAGCAATAACATCCGTCGGCCTCAGCTGCTCTTTGTATTGACTCGCCATTAGCGGATCTCCTACTATTCAAAACATGAATATACATCACTGTTGTGGTAATGTGTAACAATTAGGCTGTTAAATGGGCTTCATGTACAGAGATTCTGCTGGTAAATTAGGATTAATGGGAGCCTGAAGCCTTTCTCTTTTTGCCTGTGCATGTGCTACAGTACGTGTGCTCGCGTGCATCTGTCTATGTGTTAACTCATGTGAACACAGGCCAGTGACATGACTCTTTCCCAAATGTACTGTAATGCTTTCTTGCAAGCGCGCGCGGCACACACACTCACAGCCCGGGGTGTGTCTGCGCGTGTGAGACAGCTATATTTAGACATGTCCAGTAACGACACTGAGTAATACTGAGATTTGTCACATTGAGATCCTGGGATACTTGACAGGTTGCATTTGCAGGAGAAATGTAGCTGTTTCATAACACACACACACACACACACACACACACACACACACACACACACACACACACACACACACACACACACACAGGACAACTGTTCAATTTATTGTATTATTGTATGTGTCTTCTGGAAACAGCGCTCTCATAATGTGACTCTGCTCCTCATCCCTTCGCATTCATCATGCTGTCATTCGGCTCTCCACCGGCGGAGGGTCTCCCTTTCAGTTAATTAAATCAGACGCTGCTTTTTCATAGCACACAGACGGAGGAGAGAGGGAAGAGACAGTCACTGAGGATGGGTGGAGCAGAGAGCGTGAGGCGCGCGGCTTCCCATCACACAACGAAGGCTGTAAACAGAGAAAAAGCACAATGAATGCTTTATATGGGGTAGAATAAAGCTAGGGCATAAAACACAAGAGCCTACATTTCCCACAATGCAAATCAATAGTCGATCCTTCCTGCCTACTAAATGCCAAGACCTTTCAAACTTCACAGCTGCAGTTTTCTGCTGCCAGACAGAGTTGGGACATATTTCTGCTGTGGGTGCTTAAACATTCATGCAGAAGATGGAGCTCATGGTGCCAGCAAAGCCGAGCCGAGCTCAACTGAATCAAGCTGGATTGAGAGCTGGTGTGGCGGTGAATGAGAGCTTTGAGGGCAAAAGGAGCGCGCGCGCACACACACACACATACGGGAAAAGACTTTTCATTCCACGTTTTTTTTCTTTTTTTCTTATTCCTGCCCGACTGTATCGCTGCCATTACTTCCACGCCAGCAAATGTGAAGCCCTGAATTTTAAATGAACTGAGCCGAAGTCGGCTGAAGTGAGCTGAAAGAGGGGAAGGGGGAGACAGGGAGGCAGAAAGAAAGAAGGGATGCACGCGCACACGCAGGAGGAGAAAGAGAGGAGTGACATCACATCTCTCTCGCGCTCTCTCTCTCCCGGCACCTTTGCTCCACTTCTCGCCGAGGAGGAGCTCTCGCGCACACTTAGTCTCCGTCCTCCGCTCCGAGGGGCTGGACTCCGCAGAGGCAAAACAAGCGCTCAAAGGGAAAACGGGGAGAAACGGGAAGCCAGTCCGAGAGTTACTGACAGGATGAACAACTCTTTCCCAAACATGGCGTCGATGGACGACTTCGACCCGCTCAACGCAATCCCGGCCACCAAAGTTGAAATCACGGTGTCCTGCAGGTAAGGAGGAGGCTTCTACTTCGACCCAGTTCCCTCCTTAGAAGAGCGCGTGAACGGGAGCTCGCGCTGCCTGAACTTCCGCCTTTAAAGTTTCCTTTCAGTTTACACGCCACGTTTTGCGCGTGAACGTGATTGTTTTGTATATAAACAGTTCGAAATGACCGCGCGTGGCAGCTGATATGTGAATAATATGTTGACTGAGTGGCTTATTAAAAACCTCGATAACATCAGCGCCAACACGGTTTATCCTGAAAGTGGGCTGCGTTAAGCGCACGTTAATGGTTTGTTATTAATGCGTGGCAGCTGTTGTCACCTGTCAGTGAGGCGAGTGAATGTAAGGACCAGAAATGATGGCAACAGACGGGGCAGAGCAGGGGACGAGCTGGTGTGTATTCACCCCCCACTGATTGACATGTCAACCACATGTGCTGAGATGCGACGCGTCCTTTCTGCCAAATAGAAAAGGTCACGTGCTTTCATGTCTGTTAGCATGTCACACCTGTGTTGTCACGGTATACGGTATCAAATGTCCTTTTAAAAAGATTTAGTCGAATTCAAGGTTTCTTTCGCTGAATCTCGAAAAGCAGATTTGTCTGTCTGTTGTGTGTGTGTGTGTGTGTGTGTGTGTGTGTGTGTGTGTGTGTGTGTGTGTGTGTGTGTGGCACGTTTCAATGGTGTTGGCCCACATTTAAATTTAGGTTGGATTTGTGTCCAGTGCTGGTGTGACGAGCTTGATATATTTGTCAGACAATGTCAGAATTATTAAATTTGTATTATTAAACCTGCAATTGATTTGAACATATGACACGACCCGGTTGAGAAGCCAGTCTCTATGCTTTCTACCTTTCAGCGATGAGGTCGCAGCGTTTCTAGAAGGTTTTCATCTCCGAGACAACAAGTCATCTTCCAGGAGAAACTATGAACTGTGTTTGCTAATGTCTGAGTCACGCTGCTCCTCAGACCCCAGGGAGCAGCGTGTTTTGAAGGCTGTCCTCCCACCTTCAACCTGAGAGAGCAAGTGGGAATGCCATGGTCCACCTGTCTGTGTGCGATTATAGCATATATATTATGTGTTTGTGCATATTTTCTTGTTTTGTAGGTGCACACAACGGGCAGTGTACGATGTCACCATGGTTACTACTTTTTTAAAAGTCCCCCCCAGTGTGTGTGTGTGGGGAGATGTTAGCGTGAGGAGACAATGGCTTGAGAAAGAGTGAGATAATATCTGCTGTAATACATGTAATGTGACTACAGTGATTGTCACGGTCATGAAAAATTATCTAGCATGACAGGGAGAAGTAGAAATATATAATGAGAAGGAATGTTGTTAAGTGCGTCTAATGGAAAGCAGTTAATGAATCTGCAATGATGAATTCATTCGGCTGGTTTGCAATGCAAATCAGCTCCGGTGTGCGTTCAGCTCTTTATGATGCTGTCACCTGTTCCGGGGGGTGGAAACCGGCAATTTTCTAGCAGCTGACATAATAATAGCTTGTTTTCATGTAATGTAATGCCATAGAGCCTGCTCCGGACTCCGGGCGGCAGCAGGCTGGAAGCGGTGGCCGATCGATGGGAGAGGGTGAGGTATCAGCTGGGATCGATGCGCCGCAGGGTCCGCCTGCTGCGTGGCACAAAGGCACAAGCATGTTCGGGTAAACGGCGCGCTGAATGGCTACGTATGGACGCGGCCGCGCTAGTCCTCACCCACACGGAATAAATCATTCCCCGATTCACTTCAGCATTACCACCTACATCCTGGAGTCAGGGGACTCTATGGTGAATGGCCCCCAAGTCCAAATATTCTATTATGGTCATTGATCGGGCCAGCGCACAGGCTGTTATTTCACACCCGTACACACACAGACGTATACAGTAATATGTGTGTGTATATATATATAAATATGTCTACAATGCAATCCTGAGCCAATTGACATCAGTTGATGGGGAATTTTCTTTCAGCTTCATAGAAAAAATGTAAGTTTAAGTGTTTAGCAGTGGTAGGAAAGCATCTAAGTACATTTACTATTATAGTAAACTGACAGTGGCTCCTGTCAAGTACCTGTGGATGTTTGTATGGTTTCAAAGCAAATCATTGTACTTTTTACCCGCTGCATTTATTCAGCGTTAGGCACTAGCTTTTTTTTTCAGATTTAGATGTTGAAATGCAACATATAATCAACTAGAAAACGTGTGTATCATTAAGGAGCAAGCTACCTGACAGTGCACAAAGTGGTTAAAACGACCTTCAACCCAGTCAACCACGACATTCAGGTCATTTAAATGCAGTAAAACATGTTCTTTTGTACTAGAAAGATTTCCTGGTAAGTAGCAGTTTACCTTCCTGGTATTGTTTCTCAAGTAAATATGTCCAATCCTGAGCCATAACTCTGTTTGCTTATCAAACAAAGCGTGGGCTTTGACGTCACACGGTGGCTTCAGCACTAAACCAAGCCATACGTTGTCGAGGCGGCTCCGTATCTTTGACCTTTGGCCTCATCCTCAGATTAAATTTCACTTTAGTTCCTGGGCTCTGGGGAACAGATTTCAGTATATATTTACTAGTGATTCCCTAATGTTTAATACAACCAGTGCTGCAGGTTGATGGTTCGTGGAGCTGCTCGTGTGTGTGCGTGTGTTAGCTCAGATGGAGCCTTCAGCCACCACCACGAGAGCAAAGTGACGAATAACACACAAACTTTCAGCGCTAGAAAAGTGACCCTGGGAGTAATGAAAAGGAGCGATTTTATTTCCGCACGACCTAAACAGGTTTTTCAAGGTCCTGCAGACTTCTTGACACGTCTTTGATCATGTCTCCATCTCTCTCTCGCCATCCAGCCGAGCAGCGTCCACGGCGGCACTGACTGTTGACAGTAATAACTCCCAGGCTGTCAGCCTCTAGCGAGAGACGACGCGTTTGTGTCCTTCTCAGGGCACAAACGCGTCGTCTCTCGCTAGAATTCATTTATGAACAACACGTTGGCGGCGGCGTGAAGGAACACGTGACGCGCCGGTGCCTGTGTTGATCCGTTAGCGCGCTCCTTATCTAGTTTGCATATGACTGATGTGTCTGAGGCACCGACGGCCCGTGTTATTTGGCAGCGCGTGACGTTTCTAGTTCACGCCTTGACGAACGCTTAAGACTCGTTTGAATGTTTTAAAGGAGCACGAGTTTGAAAACAAGGTCGTCTTTGTGCAGGCCTGAAGGCTGAGAAGGCGAAACTGCTGTGAAGGCTGTCGGATTCAGAGTTTTGACGTGAGAGCAGTGTGGCTGACGTGGATTCTAAATTCAGTGCAGGACTTCAACGCACAAACTGCAGGTCTGCCACATGTGGTTGCCAGGCTTTGTGTAGATGCTGTCCAACCGCAGCACAAGTCGCGTCTCGTGCCTCCTTTCATTCACTGTTGGCTTCATATTGCGGTACTAAATAATAGGAGCGCTGTCGCCGCCCGTCGGCTGCTGTTACGCCGGCACATCTGAAACCGATTTAACATCTGCAGACGATCACCAACTTCCAGCGGCATTAGTCCTCCCGGATTCATATTAATATGCCCGATGCATAATTCATTGGGGTGAGTCATTGCCTTTGAACGCCCAGCTGGCCATTTCATCAGCGAATGCTTTACACCTGTGATGCAGGTGAATGCGATTATGTGACCTCAGACAGCCAGCGCCGAGGCAATATTGGGACGTGTTCCCTGACTGGGCCCCGCTGCACTCGCAGCCGGCTTCCTCTGCTGTGCTTTCACTGTTCTGCTAGGACTTTTTCATTAGGACCCACGCAGTATTTTGTCTCACTGTCAGTCAGAAGCTGGGCCGCTTTTTAATAAGTTAGCTAAAGGCCAAGTGTGCAAGTATTTTTAAGTTATGGTTATAATTAGTAGTAATAGCGCTTCGTAATGTAATGTTTTCAATAATGTTAAGCGTTTACTAAATTATAGTACACTCATCAGTCACTATTGTCTCTCTTATTAGAGTACGGTTCATGCTCTACTACTACTGCTCTACTATAATGCAAGGCTTTGTCATGAAAACAGTGAGTTGCCTGAATCACTGCAGAGGCAGATAGAGGGAAGCCGCTTCAGGTTATTGGGCCACAGCCTAGAAAAGGATGGAAAGTAGGTTGGACACATCTAGGTTGTACCGGGCTGCAGCTTCAAACATATTCAGACACACGCAGTATCAAATGCGCTTGGACTCCAGCGCCGTGGCTTTAATTACAAGTGCATCAGTCGCCTCGAACTACAGGAAGTGTTGCTAATAGCAGAATGTAGATGTTTTTACCAGAAAGGAGGTTGGTGTTCGTTTCCTGGCCGCTTCCTGAAACTCACGTCTCGATTGGCACCACAACCCCCCCCCCCCCCCCCCCCCCCCACCCCTTGACTTCTCGTCATTGATTGCAGCAGTTCCTGTTGCTCCAATCCTAAAACAAAAGCAGGCAAATCTTTGGCCACGCAGGCACCCCCCCCCCCCGTTCAGAGTGTTAGGGGGGCGAGCCACTTACCCTGCAGCCCACAAGTCACGACTGACCCGCTATCTATTTCCAGGTCGCTCCCGTTCCACTGACGTGATTGTGTTGACCTTT
Organism: Betta splendens; assembly: GCF_900634795.4. Taxonomy (NCBI): domain Eukaryota; kingdom Metazoa; phylum Chordata; class Actinopteri; order Anabantiformes; family Osphronemidae; genus Betta; species Betta splendens. Next base: position 5,544,321 of record NC_040889.2, on the reverse strand, counting down.
TTTGGCCCCATACGGCGCACATAATGGTCCTTTTATTGAAGACGCCGCTGACAAGCGTCACTTTGATGGGAGGAGAGGGCGGCCCGCTGTGTACCGGTTCAATGCCAGGCAACGCACAAAAGGAAAAAAAAAAAAAAAAGGATGTGTGCATTGACACGACGGCCGATAACTTTTTTTTTTTTTTTCCCTCTTCACGTGTGGCTCTGAGCAGGGGGCGCCAATGATTTTGGTGGAGAGCACAGTGGTGCCTGCAATCAGCAATATGAAAATATATTGTAATATATACACACGCACAGTAAATATACTGTGCGTGTGCGTGTTGGAGGCCATTGCCTCTCCCAGTCACGTTTGTAAAGATTTATACGCTGGGTGGAAATTACTGCCAGCCTATTTTCTGCTGTTGTCGGCTTGTTGAAGGTGCCTTTTTTATTTTTGACATACAGTAAGTGGGCTAGAGATCTGTAACACAGAGCAAATCCAGCTTGTTCTGGTACTCTGACTCTAGCCGTCCAGGATGACTCGTACGATGGACCTGCCGATCACCCAGATGTGTGAAGCTCCTGCTTTTCTCCTTGTTAATTACAAGCACAGTAATTAGCATTAAGTAATATAAATGAATTACCCAACATAATGTCTAGTTTAAAACATGACACACCTGGGGAAAAAAGGATGTGAAAATGTCTATTTGCCCTAGAGAATAGATTAGGAAACTAAATCAAATGTTAAGGTAAGGCTATGGATTAAAATTTGTAAAAATGATTATTATTTTAAAATTATACATGATACATATACAAACTAATACATGTGCTCTTAATTATTTATAGTTTTATTGTAAACTCCTTCATCCCTATCAGATTTCTTACTGTTCTGGTTGCTCATGTCCCCCAGCAGTCTATGTCTATTGCAGCTTAACTAAGAGATGGTTCCTGTGACTAACAATCATTGGAACCATCTCTTAGTTAAGTTGCTAAAGATGCAAGATGGAAAAGATGGAAAAAGATCAAGGACAACACACAGGAGAAAAAACATTCTTAGCAATACTGATCCACTACATCTGGAAATAATATGCAGAGGTGGTCTCGCTCCCAAGGTGAGACGGGTCGAAGTGCTATTTCCGAAATGCAGACACAGACTCTAGGGCTCACACACGCATGCACACGCATATGTAAGGGTCAGGAAAACATTTCTGAAATAATCCCGGGACTAATTGAGCTGTTGACCCTGGGGTCAAGCAGGTGGGAAAGGACGCGCTGATTAGAAGTGAGGAGCTTGCACCGAAGGACGTTCATTCATCAATAACTAGCGAGACGTGCAGCAGAGAGCCTCGGGTGAAGGCCAGCGTTTGGGCCGACATCTGGCTTCCAGTAACGTACGTGAGCACATCTGTGCGAAGGCGTTCAAAGCGTCACGTCGGCAGATATTCGTGCTGCGGCGCCTCCGCACCAGTCAGGCAGCTGATGACATTTTCAGCACAAGACGAGCACATAAAACACAGTCACATTTGATCCGCTGACATTTTATTTTCACACTGATGTGATTGCCCCCTTGGGACACGAATCCATAATAGAACAAATCAAAGCATCTACTATGAATTCTGCCAGCTCAAGTTGACTCCAGGGGCTTTGGGGTGGGTTTATCCAGATAGAAAATATCTGGATGTCCTCAAAATAAAGGCAGACTGCTTAAACGGTTTCTGGCAGACAGATTGAGACTGTTTGATTAGAGTACTTGATATACAGTTAATTATCCTCCCAGAGAGCGAAATGAAGCTGGCTTGGGTAATGAAGTCATCTCCATCCGTGTCACACAGCACAGGGGCTGTTTGAATTCCTCCTGGGTGCTGCCTCTGGCCCGTCTGCCTCCTACATCCTCCCATGTGGAAGCCCCCGGCCCCTGCGGTGCGAATCACAGTACGCCTCTTATTACTCTGCACATGCAGGGTCAGCGTCGTCAGTCTGAGAAATACCTCTACCTTTAGCCAGAGGACATAGTAGACAAGTAACATTTTGTAATCACCAGGAAACTGGATCACTGTGTGGCTGGATGAAATTCAGCCACACAGTGATCAGTGGAAAAATCAGTGGAAAAATGCCCAAGTATATGATGGACGGGAAATTAGAAAAAACAAAAAGAGGGAAAAAGATGCAGTCACCTGTAGCTGTGTGCGCAACAACCTGCTGAGAGCATCGGAGCATGCCCAGTTGGATCCGCTCGCTCCACATGTTACCCAGGAATATTCTTAGTCTGTTGCTAAGCGCGGCCGCACACACGCTCACGGTGGAGTGGTGGGTGTGATGCCAAGAAGTGCCAGAAGGCCACGAGAGCGAGACCTCGCGTCTGTGTTGGTATAAATATGCACATGTAGTGTTGGGAAACCCCCCAAACACTTGTAAATGCCTTAGACCTCTGTAAAGTTCAATTAAAGCTCCATTAAACTGTTTTGTTATTAATGGGAGAAAGTCCCATGAGGTCAAAGGGTACTGTACCTATTTTTGGCCAGGAAATAATGGATGCAGTTGAAATTGAGAGCGTGTCAAATTAAAACCTGTAAGTAATCACCTGATTTGAGTGCGTCCCTCTCAGGGTGTTTGGTTTCTTTTCTCGCTTTTGCTGGTGTTTTCGCTCACACATGGGCTGTAATTTCAGATTAGTCACCGGCAAAAATAGCCCCTTTGTTTTCCGCCGCGCGTTATCTTGAGCGTTGCTGATTTGCGTGTTTGCGCTGTTTCACTCGCTCACCGTGTCTGAGGTTCGTGCAGGTTCGATGGTGGACGACTGGGAGAAACGCTGGCGACTTGGTGTGACTGTGGGACTTTATCTAGTTCAGGGAGCTGCCGCGGTACCGGCAGAGCCCATCTGGGTCACGGTCAAACCCAGGGAGTGGGAGAAACACGCAGAAGGAGATCGAGCTACTGTAGGAAGGCAAAGAGGTCAAACAAAGGCAGAGCAGGAATGAAAGCTGTGCTTTGTCCCTGAGAAAACAAGGGTTTTAATTAGTCGCAAAGTATGAGGATAACTAGCATTACAGTAGGCTGGTTTAGTGCAGGAGGAGCCACATACAGTAGCTGAGGAGTTACACCTTCCAGTTATAGTGAGACTTTCAGTATCCAGGAGCCAGCTCAGTGCTAACCTCTAATATGTGACTTTTCTTGTTCTGACGAGTCAAAGCGTCATCTTGGAAGAAGGCCAAGCGGTTGCAGCGTGACACTATAAATATGTTAAGGAGTGTTGACCTCATTTTACTTGAAAAAGTAAACGTTCCTGCTAAAAATGTGTGTGCTGTTGTGCAATAGGACCTACAGAACCGCTGGCCCTGACCACTGTGTCGACACACTGGCGTTGTGTGGTTTTCAGCCTTTGCTTCTCAGCCTCTCTCTCTCTCTCTCTCTCTCTCTCTCTCTCTCTCCGCCTGTGGTTAAACGTGGGCTCCGGAGCGGCTTAAAACACAGTCTAGTTCCACACAAAGGCTTTCCTCCGGCTGCTCTCACAGTTGGGACGGCTAATTAGGCCTCACCTCCCCTCACCGGCGCGCAACTTTCTCTTTCGCTCTCCACCTGCACCGCGACTCCGTCCCGATTTAGTGCACAGTTAATCCGTTTTTCCTTTTATTTTCTCTTTTGAATTTTATTTTCCAGCCCCATTCTTATCCTCTCTACTCAACTGTTCTCTCCTTTACTCTTGTCTTTGGCGTCAGTGGGCTAAAAACCTAATTTATTTCTGTAGTGTAGCAGAGAGTTGCAAGGGTCCCGTGGGGATTTTTTTTTCTGCTGTGTCGTCAAGGTAACACACTGTGAGGACACGGCCTCTCAAGCCAGTCCAAAAGGCACAGTAGATGTATTCATTAATTTATAAAGAGGAGACGAGAGGGGAAAAAATAAAATGAGGGTTGGGGAATAAGTGAGAGGTGAAGGAGGAAGAGAGAGATGATGAGAATGTTGCGACATGGAGAAGAAGGGGAAATGGAGACAAGGCTTGAGAAGAGGGAGGAGGGAGAGGGGTGGAAAGGTGAGAGCAGTAGCGCATTGATGGCATCCCTGGTTTTCAATCAGGCGGAGAAACAATGCACAGCGAGCATCAGGCGTGTCACTCAGGGCATCCAAATTGGCTGTCACTTGTTGCCATAGTAACTGTCCCCCCATGCTGCTGTTATTGTGGCGCTCTCTCTCCCTGTGTGTGTGTGTGTGTGTGTGTGTGTGTGTGTGTGTGTGTGTGTGTGTGTGTGTGTGTGTGTGTGTGTGTGTGTGTGTGTGTGCTAAGACAGCGTGACAGCCAGCGTCTCTGACCCCTCACTGAAGCTTCACCAGGCGTTTCACATAATTAGGGAGTTGTCATATCAGCCGAAGACGCTGCGTCTCCAACTCTGTGTCTCTGTTCATTTAGCTTTTGTCCCCTTGCCCATTTTTTTTAGCTGTGTGTGTGCGTGCATGTGTGTGTGTGTGTGTTTCCATCCAGCCCAGTATCAGATTTCACTTCCTGTTGCTGTGATTGACAGCTGTCAGACTCAATGCGTTGGAGTCTGGGTCGGGATGGCGGAGGCCTGCGCTGGAGCAGGTCGCCCCCAGGGAGGAGGAAGCATAGTTTGACAGCACGTCGAGATCAGCACTGTCATATCTGGCTTTGTGTGTCAGCGATGCCTGCAGACTGATTCATTTATGCATGTGTGTCCTGTATGTGAGCAGCTGAGCAGTAGAACTCGTAGAAACTTACTTAAAACTTTCCTGCTCTCCATCTGTACCTGCATACAGTAGGCTGAGGGCTATACTGGATATACTGAGGGTTTCAGCTATTCTATATGTTTTGAGGAGACGATTCTGTGTAACTGTGAAGGCCTGGTGTGACTGTGTTTGCCATACTAATCAGAATCCAAAACTGGGCTTTTAAAGGTCAATCAACTCGATTAAAGCCGAGTGAGATACTTAAGGTTAAATGTAATTATCTTGAGTGGGCTTCAGGTTCGACGTGGCAGCAGACTGGAGCAGAGAAAAATAATCAAACAATCAAATTAAGTGATTAGGCAGTGAGTGAATCAAAGATGCTCCAGTGTTTTTTTTTTCTGTTTACTAGTGGAAATGCCAGGGGTAGTGTGTGTTTGAGGGAGAATGAGAGTCACAAGAAAGTGTTTATAGCCTTAGACAAACAAGATATTCACATTAAAAGCTCTTGGTTTTAATTGAAATGAAATAATCCTGTCGTGGTTTAATATACTTCTGGCAAAAAAAAAGTAAATTACACTCACTGTCAGTCCAGTGGCAGCTCTTAGCCTTCCTCCACATGCCTCTGGATGAAAAGGAAAGGAAGAAGTGATAGAGAAAGACAGAGAACCATGACTCATTCACATTATCCTCTGAAGTGGAAGTCCTACACACACACACACACACACACACACACACACACACACACACACAAACACACACACACACACACAGGGGGAGCCCATTTGGAGGAACCAACGTGTGTGATGTGCTCCAAGCAGCAGCTGTTTGAAATTCGCTCCGACCCTGGATGGGACACTACTGCCGCCATAATCATTACGGCAGGGGTATTTTTATTTTGCAGCGTAGTGGCGTGTGTTCATCCGCCGACGTCTAAGTTTAGTCTGCCATGGTGTTAAGCAGTGAAAAGGAGTCTCGTTATTTTCAGATCAGCTTCCTCTGGTCTGACAGCAGATGGACTAAAATATTATTTTGTGGAATCTCAGAGCTCGATTCAGCAGTTTAGCTTTTGCTTGGGCTGTTGGGTGGACATCACCCTTGTGGATTTCTACTCATTTGACACCGTGGCAAACATTTATAGCAGCTGTGAAATGACTCATATGAAACTAACTGTAACTGTACTGGCCCTTGTTTATTAATATCACCCAGTAGCCATCTGATCATCTATAGGAATCTAGTGCACAGATACCTGATTTTGTTCTACAATACTTACGTTTAACTCATTATTTAGTTTAGTAAGATATAAGTGAATGTCATTGTGAGTCATTTCAGGTACCTGACTTTGGGCTGTTACTAAGCAACAGCATCTCCCACATACAGTCATGTTTAACCTAAGTAATGTTCTAGGATCAAATATAGTACTGGGCATGAAGTTTTGCATAAAGTGTAATAGTTGCTTGATTTTCTGACACTTGCATCACTGACTAAATTAGATTTAAAGCTCTTTAATTGGTTGATTATAGCACTGCATCTATTCGCCAATTGTTTCTGTATCTGAAGCAAGCTTGTGTGTTAAATGGACCTGGAATTTTGCAGCGTGGCAGAAAAGCTGCAAATATGAACCTGGAGTCTTGAGAAACAGTTGAAAACTTGACACAAACAGGGAGGGCTGAGGAGACGCCAGGGGTGTTTTTTCTTTAATAATGCTTTGAGACAAAGAATCAGAACAGTTAGACAGAGAGAAAATGCCATAAGTGGTGTTGATGAGTTCACGCAAGAGAAAGAAAGAGGCAACGTTCCTCTCAGCTGAAACACGTACAGGAAGAAACTGTGAGGGAGGTGAAGGAAAGCAAACAGGTTGAGAGTTTGACGCTGGTGCGGTGGTTCAAGCTCTGCAACGGTTTCAGGGCTGTGTCAAAGCTGCCGCGATCCCTGGGATTGAGTCCATGAGAGTGTGATATTGTGTGTATTATTTTGATAACTCTTCAAAAGTAATAATTCATCTAATACTCTTCTCTGCTCGTCTTTATTCAATATGTCTTTTTCCACAGTTTTATCATTGTTTATCTCTTAAGACAATATGACTCTTTTCAGGTGCCCTATCATTATAAAGAACATGCCACACATTGCAGTGTTGTGGTTTTATTTTAATGGTTCTTATACTAACAAATAGTAACATCAGCGGAGTCTCAACAAGAAAAACGTTACGAACACTATCAGATGCTTTCATTTGGTTTTATCCTGTAGTCAGATTTTCATTTTTCATCTTTTTCCCACCTCAGATAAAAGATTCGCAGAGCTACTGTAAACAAAGCTTGGTTCATGGCCAGCAGCCTGCATAAATAGTCTGTGTTAAATGCATCCACGGCCATATGTGGACGACAGATGATTCTCCCTCTGACTGTGTTCCTCCTTTGTGTCTCTACAGAAACCTGCTGGACAGGGACACCTTCTCCAAATCAGACCCAAGTAAGACCAGCAACTTCTCTGTTCTTTATAATGGTTCTTAGTCACAGTGGGTTGAACAGGAGCAAAGTGCTCTAAATGAAGCCATTAGGTTTGTTTAGAGATAAATGGTTATAATGGGAGGTTAAACTAAAGGAAATTGAGAAAAGTAGAAAAGAAGTGAAACGTATGGTGTGTGAGTGAGAAAGAAAATGTTTTCTTTAGTTGTATGTAGTTGTGAGTCATTCCTTATGTGCATGTTTTTTCCCATTCACAGTATGTGTGAACTCAGCTTGACGCAGGGCTGACTAACGCACAGGACGCCGCCTAGAATGCTCGTCCCTATAGAATCACAGAATGAGTGGCAGCGCTTTCCCCTTGCCTCGCTTAAAGTGGCTGTAATAACACTGCCAGGTCCACAGTGGGCAGATTAAGGATTATTATGTTGGAAGATATATAATCATGACATACACTGTCATTGGAAAACAAAGTCAGCACATTTACCGTAGCATGGGCTGAAATGACTCAGGGTGGTCATGATGACAGCGACCAACGCGATGACAGGGATGACAGTGATTAGGAGGAGGCGGCGGAGGAGGAGGAAGCTCGTGCTTCACCCATACATTAAGGCGCACTTTCATGCTGACTAGCACTTGTGATTATGCTGAGCACAGTGACTTCACCTTGACTTGGCTCTCTCTCCTGATATGAACCGTGCTGACAGGTGAAAAGACCAGGAAGGCGAAGTCGAGGGAAATAAACCTAATAAACATCACTGACTGGCGTACAATCTGTTTAAAGTGTTGGAGCAGGGCCAGGGAATGGGTCTGTCCTGTTAAGATTTATAAATCAGATATTTTCTGCTGTCAGCAGAATATTGAAGGTCTCCAGGAATGAAATATATGCTTGTGTTGTTGGTAATGTGGCTTAGTTGGGGAAATTGTGTAATGACCTGAAATGATGTTTCGTATCATCTGAAGACAGAAAACCTAATGTTTATGTTTGAACTTCATAAAACTCTTGGATGCTTTGATGTTGTTTTATTTCTAATTCATGCAATTTGAGGCTAGTTAGTCATATACTAATGGATCCATCAAATACCATGACATTTGGGTGTATTAAAACACATATGGAGGTCCAGTTTCAGTGCATCTATAAGTCAGAAACCTTTTTAAAACATCTGGATTGTTGACATTTCTGTAACTTGATGTCCTGTTATTTGCAGTTTGTGTTCTCTACACACAAGGCATGGGCAACAGGGAGTGGAGAGAGGTAAGCGCACGCCGCCTGCCTGCGTCGCCTTTAATCAGTCTCCATCAAAAAGCCTCGTGCAGGCGTGCGCCTGTACAGTAATCAGCCGCGTCTCCCGCCGCCATGAATATTCATGACATGCAAATAAGGGGACAGATCTTTAAGCGCTAATCATTCCCAGTTATTCATAGTTCTGAGTAGCCTGTCATTTCCATGCATTAGTTAAATGCCAAGCGGGGACCTACCTGATCCCCATTGATTTGATCCTTCGCATTCATCGCTGCATTCATTATGAGCTGCTGGGAACCAGCCTCTGCCTTGATGCGCCTGCTAAGAAACCACTGCTGGTAATGAGCCATTCACAAGTCGCCACACAGAGTGCTTTAAAAAAATGATCACATGCAAGCTCACACAGTTAGTTCTCGAAACATTACATAATCCATTTGAATGTTTTGACCGGAGGTTTAGTTTCTTCCCTTCTTTTCTGCGTCTAGTTTGGGAGAACGGAGGTGATTGACAACACACTTAACCCGGACTTTGTGGGTAAATTCATGCTGGACTACTTCTTCGAGGAGCGTCAGAACCTCCGATTTGACCTGTGAGTAACCTGAGTGTGTGTGTGTGTCCACGATTAACTGTCTGTCTCCTTCACATAGTTACAGATATAATTTGGCCTATTGCTATTTATCTGACCATCGATCTGTTTTCAGTAATAGAGAATGTGAAAACATGGTAGAAACAGATTGAAATCTCTCTTTATTCAAATATGTTGTGCTTGGAACCATCTTGTTTGCTTTATTGTCTTTGAGTGCTTCCAATTTGACACAAGCCACTCTGATTAACAGGCATGTGACAACTTGCCTAGAGTTTGCCAAATAGCATTTAAAGAGCTCTTGAGTGCGTTAGAAAAAAGATTTTCTGGTCTGATGAGGTAAAATTGGATTCTCGGCAGCATTGTTTATCGGGGGGCTCCTCGGCAGCAGCAGATCCCGTTGGGAGAATACTTTGGGATACACACTTGAGGAAAACCCGCTTCACAGTGCGTGCCACCTGAGTCTGTAGCAGCTGTTCATCCTTCAGCTTGACAGTGACCTACATTCTAGACGACTACGGAGGAGCTCCGCGACTCTGGCTGACTGATCTGATCTTCCGGCAGTCGGCCGCAGACTGGCAGTTCACAGCCCTCTCCTGATCCGATCGTACGTGCATGAGGAAACCTGTCAGGAAGAATGGGATGAACTGTCTGAATGCGGCTTGGCAGCGCTTAGGGGACTGTACCTTGTAAACGATGTCAGATTGGTTTTTGCCTCCCATTAAGAGTGCACAAACCTAACGCTACTGTAGATTGATTGAAAACACATGTGCAATGACTACATAAGTCTGGAGCAGTCACTGAAAAAGAGAAGACGTGCGGACAGACAGTTGGTTAGATTTACTGAGCCACCGCGCTGCCTCTGGGTGATCGGATTCTGTTCCTCAATTTGGTCTCCCATTGCATCTCTCATTGAATTACGGAGGGGATTACCGGCTTTATTTTATTAGACGGAGACTAATTAAATTATCATCTACAGTATGAACTAAGAGCCGCACGGCAACACAGCTGCGCTCTGAAAGTTAGACGGCGATGAAGGAGGGAGTGCATCCGCGTGAGTGTGTGTTAACGCAGCATTGTGATGGCACACGGTAGAAGTAAGTGTGTGTAGCTGGAGGCAGCATGGCATCTGTCTCACTGCGCTTTGTTTGGCCAAGCAGAGAGATGCATGTGATATTAATCTAGAAATGATGTCCAGCACACACTTCCATGTATGTACAGTCTTTTGTCCAGAATGTTCTCGCGAAGGTACCAAATAGCCTCTCAGTCCTTCCCCCAAAATATTACCCAGCAAAGGGCAATCCATTTTTAGTGTTGGGTGAAATGACCTGAGCTGTGAAATGACCTGAAATTGCTGAGCGAACAGCTTGTCTGATTGCTTCCAGTTCTTTAGACAAGTCTCTTGCGCTGGAGGGGGGGAGTTTCTGGACAAATAAGGTCTTCAGGTTGAACCGAAGAATGAAATTAAAAGAACACGGGAATGAGGAGCTCCATTCTAACCTCCGCGACGCTAACGAGCCGACAGGGATGGAACGCAGCGTGTGCCCTTTCCTCTCACACGTCCAGACACGTTGTACCCTGAGTCGTGTGAGCGGCTGCCAATTATCCCGTTTAGTGTGACTTCAGTGGGGTGGGGTGGGGGGGGGGGGGGGGGTGCTCTAGAAGCCTCTCAGGAGCCGCGTGGCCGCGCCACTGGAGCCCTTGACCGCCGCTTCCCACCCGTCGCCCTCCATCACTCTGATGCCGCCTCCTCTCTCTCTCCACATAGGTACGACGTGGACTCAAAGAGCGCCAACTTGTCAAAGCACGTAAGTACCACAACACGGCAAAGTGCGATTGCAGTGAGTGTGTGGATCGTTCACTGAGGCCTCCGATGGCCTGCAGCTCGTTGAAAAATGCAAGAAACACGGCTTTCCCGCCGCCTGTCCACCCCGCGCCCGCCGCTGATAGCAGTGATTAGCATAACGCTAATTAGAAACACAATGCGATAACTTGCTCTTTGTTTCTGTGGCGGTGACCTGCCTACTGCAAAGAGGCGGCCACTGTGTCTCTGCCAGGGTTTGTCTGAGCTCAGTCAAATCACTTGAACTCATCTGCGTTCAGTTCTTCTTAAATTAGGAATCTGTCGTGATGAATTAAAGAACTTTAACTTATTAGCAGAGAGTAAATCTGCAGGTGGTAATAAACATCTGCGAGTCTCTAATATCCTTTGTCTACATTTTACTGTTATAGTCATTTGTATTAATTCAAGAAATAGCTCAACAACAGAATAACATCATGTAATAAAAAATAAGTGGATGTCAGCTGTAGGCGGCTGTATGTGTCTAATATGAGCAAAGCAGCATGAAGTCATAGAGTGCTGCTACTGTACGGTGATGTATGTACGGTAGTTCATATTAGAGTGTGTGTGTCACAGTCCTTCCACCGTACATTCACTAGGCTCGTGTCCCACAGAGGAGCGAGCGTCCTCGCAGACAGCACTCTTGTCTTTTCCCCGAGGCGACGCGCCTCCAGCCTTCGGCTCCGCCGGTACTCACCCGTCAGCGTCGGCCCGGCCTGTCCGCCCACACGGCACACAGGCACGCGGCGTAATGCACGAGTGGTGCTGGCAGAGGACGGCAGTAGAGGAAGGAAGTCCAGGGAGACCAAGGAGCTGGTCAGGAGGAGCAGGAGGCACCTTCGTTTACAGTTTGCCTTCAGCTGTTTTAACTCTAACGTTAACATAAGACCTGTAGCTGATCTTATGGTGGTTGTCGTTCTACAGAGAACGTTACACACGCTAAACCTTCATTAAGCTTCATTAACCTGTGCGTTTCGCTGATGTGCTCTGTTCCATTAAGCCATCATTATGTGGTACAATGACACACGAGAAGAAATATTGTTAATGCTGCAGGATCATACTGTACCTGTGGTGGTTAAGCTGCAGAATTCTAACTACTAATCATGTCATAGCCCCACAGCCAGGAAATTACTTCACACAACAGCAAGTACAGGGCAGAGGAATACAGCCACATAATCAAAAACAGTTAAGTATCATATGGTTAAAATTGGCTTTATGAACCAAATCTGTTCTGTATCGTCATTTAAGAAGAATTTGACAATAACTCTTTGTCGCCAATCAAATCGTGCAGACATCCCATGGAGGACTGGCGAACATCATGTTTCCAATTTTTTACAATCTGATAGAAAAGTGAGGAGGGTACAAGTAGACCTTCTTTGCTGCGAGAAATTTCCTTCCCCTTTTTTCCCCATTGAGTAGCGCGTATGTATGTTTGCAAGGAAATTAAAAATCCTGCAATCATTTTTTTTCAGCTAAATCATTATGACAAGGCTGTCACATGTTTAGTAGCTCTCCATTTGAGTCACATGTGTTGACACGCTGTAAAGCTGAGTGAAAACGCAATGCTGTGTTCAGAAATACTCCCAGTTTAACACAGCAAATGTACTGGGAACCTTCTCAGTTTCACATTAGGATGAGAAAACTTCTCACATTATGATGCGCTATCATCCTTCTCTGGTGTTTACTCTCTCACCTTTACGCTGCAGAACACCAGGGAACTGGGTGACAAGCATCAGTGGTTCCTTCCTCAAAGCTGATTTCATGTTCCTGAACCTGTGCTCTGACGTTACTGAATGGAGCTATTCCCACAAAATTCTATTTTTCACATTACCTCCTTTACTGTCCCATGCTGCATTATATTTAGCCGTTAGTCGCAGGCGGCTAGTTTTCAGACGGACCTCCTGCCGGCAACAGCTGCAGCTTCCAGGAGATTTGTGACTTTAGTCCATTGTCTTCCTGCATCGTAGGCGGGGGAAGAATATCATAAAAATGTGATGCAAATCATCCAGAGTGCCGTTTGAGGACTCGGCGAGGTCGGTCGATTGGGTTTGTGTCGCGCCGCGGCTGTTTGTGTACACCACTGATGAAACAGACAGTTTGGAGGAGCAGGCGTCGCCGGAGACAGATTGGCTGATGACTGGTCAATGGAGCAGCGAAGCCATTACGTTAATACTGCTTAGAGCTGCTCCAGTCTGATATTAGAGACGTGTCCAGTAATGACTGAGTGCTGGAGTGCCTCCACCCCAACGCCTCGGGGACAGAGGACGCTTTTATAATAGCTCCTCTGCATTTAGACAGAGCTCCGATGCAGATTGTGTGTTACACTCACACACCCGAGTCTTCTTCTCTGTCCGTCTCTGTAAGAGCTGTAAGCTTTCATTACATGACGGATGTTTGGTCCGCCAGTGTGGCGTGGGAGCACAGTGGGGCAGGTGTGCAGGCTGATGGGAGGAAGCTTTAATCTGCTGCTCAATATAAATGTCCGTGGGGAATGTGGAGGTGTTCCAAGCCTGTAGGGCTGCGCTGGCAGGTCTCGGAGAGAGGGGGGGAAGTTGTGCATTGGGTGACTTCACATCAGTCGTGTTCTGTCACTTGTTTATTTGTGTTGAATCACAGAAAGTGCCTTCGTTCCCCTCTGCAGGACTTCCTGGGCCAGGCCAATTGTACTCTCGGGGAGGTGGTGGGATCGGTGGGCAGTCGCTTGGAGAAGGCACTAGGGTGAGTAAGCGTTCTTCATATGTCAGTGATTATCTGGCCGCTGTTGATTTATGCCCACTGCAAACGCAAAGAAGACAAACAAATGACTATTGAAGCCCTGGAAATCCCCCCCCATATGGAAACGTTTATGTCTGCGTTTGTGTCTTCATTTGTGTTGGAAAGAATGAAATTACAGTTTGTAATATAGCATGACTCACCTGTACTCACTGTCATTATGATGCAAATAATGGTTTTCAATAGTTCCTGGTAATTGGACATATTTTCTACTTTCCAAAATATTGTTATTGTTATTAGAGAAGAATGTTTTTGTTTAATTTACTTTTTAATTTGCCCCAGAGCACATTGTTTGAGCATCATTGCTTTAGTTAATGGCATTTCTTACTACTACATGTAAATGAGAAGGACATTTTATGTATCTTAACTGCTGCTTGCCGTCAATACAGTTATGTTTGTTGGTGGAAATGATTTATTAGCATTGTTAGCGACAACAATCCAGAATTCATTGTGATTTGGTCTTATTTTAAATTGTTTTGAATGTGCTGCTTCAGACACTGGGGCCCATTCTCAGGAGAAGTGATCCACAGAGCAGCACAAACAAACAAACAAACCAACCAACCACAAACAGCAGCTGCTTCTCTAAAGGCATTCTGACAGTGAGCCATTTCGGTTTCGCGATAACTGCCACTTTGCCTCGTAGTTAGTGGCATTTTGCAGGTGTGCCTCGTCTGCGAAACAAGCAGCTCCACGCTAAAGCTCAGCTCCCAGAGAGCGGGCGAGAGGGAAAAGGAGGCGCACGGCGCAGACGCAGGGCTGGAAGGAAATCTCCACACGGTTGATTAGATTCTGTAATATTGTGCTGCTTCTTGAAATCACAGTAACAAAATTATTTTTATTGATTAAGGAATACAACAGAGGGTGGTTTATAGAATTTTTAATACAAGCTAAAATAGTGTAATTTATCATTGAAACCCACTTGTATTCTTTTTCATCTTTTTTTTTCATCCAATTTACTTGTTTTTTTGAAGTCTTGACGAGCTTTGAGGAGTGAAACGAGGGGGGGATCCACCAGGCTGGCATCCCTTTACTGAACGTTCTCAACAACCTGGCAACCACACTATTGGTCCTCATTTTAAAGCAGCGCTGTCAGCAATCGCTATGGTGATCGCGGTGGCAGGTTTCGCCCTGGGAGCGTCTGTCAGTGTGCACCATGGGCCCCACCAAAGTGCAAAACCATGTTGCCCACGGTCAGAGAAGCCCAACCCTCCAGTCCACTGCACACGGGAATACACTGGAGACAAGTCCAAATTAGTGCCAGTTACTGACTTTTATGTATGTAAGCTTCAATTAGTCATCTACTTATGTTTTGTATATTTGATTGAATTAACTTGGATTTGTTGTCTTATAATACAAAAGACGTAAGAACGGAGCATTTACAGTACGTCCCAGGCACCGTAGATATAGAATGAAGAAGATAGATTAAATTATTGTAAACAAAGGTTCTGGTGCCACAGCTGTTGCAGTTGTTGTTTGTCGGAGGTTAGAGTGTGTGTATGTGGCAGAACACACACCTGCAGTCTGAGGCAGCAGCAGGGGGCCAACTTTAACAATAAGTAAGTAATAGGTGGCAATTAGAGCTAATTACATTGTTCAATCAAACTCCGGTGGGCATTCGCGAGTGTGACAGGGAGATTAATGCAGATAGAGACGAGTCAGCAACAGGAAACGAGGCATTCACGACTACAGTACAATATCCTGGACAGATTTCATCTTCTCTTCTCCCTCTACAGTATATTTTGGCTCCAATTCACCATCTCTCTCCCATTTTTGTCTTTGCCTCCTTTATCCCCTCTACAAGCTCTTTTATTGTTGATTCTTAGCAGGTACAGAATCACAGAAGAAGCCCTGATGCGCCAGAAGCGAGTGGCAATTTCAGATATTGACATCGCGATGTCAGTGCTGCTTTTGTGTGAGAAAATTATGGATATGACTTTCCCTGTAGAGGGAAAAGTGCGCGTGTCTAATTGTGCAGTGTATTTCTGTGTTACCCAGAATAGATGGACACACACACACACATGCACAAAGGCTGATATCTGTGAATACAAGTCTGATTGTAAGCGTTTGGCAAGCAAGGACAAAGAAAGCCTGTCTGCCTCTGGTGTGACATGGATTTGATGTCAGCGTTCCTTTTGTGAGAGAGAATTATGGTTATGAGTTTCCTTTTTCGTGTGTTTGCGTGAGGCGCTTGCTGCCGACGTGAGGATGTGCGTCGGGGCACGACCGAGATTAGATGTATTTTTGTGATTTTATAATAATAATTGATGTCTTGCTCCGCTCAGGTATTCTCCCTTCATAAACAATCAAATTAAAAGGATGTGGGTACGATGTGTGTGACGGCGTTGGTGTGTGAGCGTGGATGCGTGTCGCCCCAGAAGTGGCCCAGACTTAATTACCCGTCTCTCGCCAGACGCTGATTGCAAATCCATGTGTCTTGATTAGAGGATTCACAGTGTTTCCTCTCTCTTTTTCTGCCTCTCTCGCTCTCTCTCATATACACACACACACACACACTGAGGGCAATGAGCAGAGATATTCCTGAAGCACTTTTCAACTTTGGAGTGCTTTTCTGTGTCACGAACAAAGGAAAGATGGAAAAAAAAAAATGAAAGCAATTTACCTGAAAGCAAGAGTGAGGATACATTTGTGTCAAATTTTCAGATGTTAACCATTTGCCGCAGCTGTTTTTATTCAGGCCAGACATTTCACAGGCTTTATTATGCGTCTTTTTGGGATCATGGTTTTTATTCTGCTGCTCTACTAAAATAATCTTGAACAATTTATTTTAAAAACCGCTGCTGTAATAGGCTTTCACGCAGTACAGTACCTCTTCTCACCCCAGTGCCATTGGGTTGAGCTATGCCCAAAATGCACCATACCATCTGTTAGCAATTTGCATACCATAGGTTATGTGACTGTGTTTATAGTATTAGTAGTAGATTAGCTGTTTCTGGACTGAAAAATAACCTGAATCATAATAAATGACATCATAGTTATGGAGCATTGCAGCCTTGAGCTCGTCCCTTTTGTCTTTACCCCTTAACTCACCTGCATGCATGCATGAGACAGATTTATGCAGTAACATAATTCTGTCAGTTCGCGCCTGTGTGTCACTTCCAGGCAGATGTCTTGACCGGAATAATACCCTCTGATCTGTAAAAATGGAGGAGTGGGCGCGGGCATTTGAAGGAATAACGAGCGGAGGAATCCCATTAGATATCCGCCCGTGGTGGGCCCTGCTCCTACAGTTGTCATAGTGACGCGGTGTCTGGGTGCTCGTCTTGTGTGCGTGTGTGTGTCTTTACCCGTTTCTGCCTGAATATTGTTGCGATGAGAAACAATGGAAGAGAGACTACGTGAGAGAATTATCCAATGCCTCATCGTGATCTTAAGAATTGTGTTTGCTCGCCAGCTCCTCAGACACGCAGATGCACGCGCTGGAAATAGAACGGCAGGAATGAAATCCCTGTAGTCAATTTGTCGGCTTTTACTCAGGTTGGAATGAGATCTGCTCTTTGTGTTATGTCAACAAATCATAATGGCCTTTACTTCTGCAGATCCACCTACTGTACAAAAGTTTTCCAGAAGCTGCAGAAAGTGGTGATAAAGTACAACATGGCATAAATAATGGCTCACAATGCTCCTGATTGTCAACTGGAACCTTATTAACCTGAAATCACATCATTCTCAGCTCTGATAAATATGCCGATGAAATGGCTCACATGCTGGCAACCCAAGCAGCTCGTTATTTTTAATTAGCCCTACCTTCATGTGTCCATTCTGCACTTTGACACACATCGCGCCGAGTGTCAACAAGTGCTCATTCTTGGTACCGACAGTGTCCAGCACATAATTACCAGATACAGAGGACTGGAAACGTGACAGCGTGTTGGAGGAGGCCATAACAGACACGTCGAGTTAACCAATGAGTCAAGTGCAAATATTAGAATATTACTTGTTTAAAGGTAAATTGCATTTCGTGGACTTGGAGCAGTAGATTAAATACTCAACTTAGTTATTTATGTACTTTTATATATTGGAATAAGTGTTTATTTAACACCCTCCGTGTACTCTGAGGTGGGGTCATTTATTATTATTGCCCGTGTAAATGTGTGACTCTGAGGGCAGCACACAGAATGGCTCCATTTTCTCTGACCTCATTACAAATAAGGCTACGAATGAAACAAAGTTTCTTCTTTGAAGCAGTATTTTAGCTCTTCATGTTTCCAGATTTTTGACGATGTGTATCGTTCTGATAAGCTTGCAGTTACAGAATCACTTCCCTGCCAGCTTCTCATGCTGGAGTGTAAGGAGACTTGAATTACATGTCTGCAGAGGTCGCGGACCCCAATTCTGGGCTGTCTAAATGACTGCCCCAGTCTATTTCTGCCCGGTGGGTCTCTCAGAGCAGAGCTCATCAGGCTGTGACAATCTTTCAAAGATTGTAAAACCTCTCCCAAGTTCAGTCAGATCATATTGTCCCGCTCTTTCCTTCACATGCAGTGGGAGATATGATGCTGCAAAGAGGAATTTGTACCACACCTTTTACATCTATCCAAGAACTCCCACAGTTAGTAACATATACAGCTCAATTTACCTTGAACACAGTGCTTTTCAGTGTCTTACTGTAGTTTTGTTATTTACATGGTAGAAACTAAATGTGTGAGTGGCCAGACCTAAAAGTATAATATGACTAAAACCCTCACCAACAGTAACAGACTATGTGTGGGGTGGGGTGGGGTGTGTGGCCACATAGAGCACACCCTCATAAACCTCCTGCTGTGGTCACTCTTTCCAATTTGGAGTCTAACCTCACAGACAACAAAAAAGTCTATTCATATGCGCCCGCACACACACACACACACACACACACACCCTCATTCTAACGGTTATAGCTACACACACAAGCATAAACACCTAAGTGTTGTATCATGGAAAAAGCTTAAGGCAGTGTGAAGTGAAACTTTCTATGAAGTACAGTGTGTTCCTACCAGCCGGTGAACAACCTCGTTCATACATTAAATCTGTCTAATATTGTCATGTCTGATAAAGTGTTTGATATTGGATGGATTCACTTCCTGTTTATTTCCTTCTTGGCAACCAGCAGATTTTTGTGCAGGACAGTGTTGATGTTTATGACTTGTCTTATCTCATCTGGTTCCTGATGTCACAGTGTCATTGTAAACCTTTTATGACCAAACAAACGGTCAGGTGCTTGTTCTGGTTTTGTTACATGTACATCAAACAGTGCAGTCATGCATATGCTGCATCCGGTCCATGTCACTGGGCTCTTGAACATGTTTTCTGCCTTGTGCTCCTCTCAGAGGCATCCCGGGGAAGAAATGCGGGACCATTATTGTGAAAGCGGAGGAGCTGAACAACTGCAGGGTGAGTAACTATATCTGCAGCGTGAGAAGTCTGTTTTGTTGCTTTCGGTATCTGCCGTCGATCTGTCTGCGCCAGTTGGTTCTGCATGTTGCACTCTGTAGCGATAAGACCGCTGTATCAGAACGCGCGTGACATAATAGTTGGGGAAACAAACAGTAGGAGTGTGTGAACTTAAGTAAACCGTATCTGTTTACGCTCTTAAGGTGAGAGCTTAAGGACACTTTGACCTTTTAATTAGAGTTCAGCAAGTCCAAGAAGCGTAATGCACCACACAGTGAAATAAGATGAACAACAACACCAACGACAATCACTTTTTTTAGTTTTATTAAATAAATCACAAATAAAGCTTTAGAGCTTTATATCATAACCAGTTTTCACCAGCACTCATATTGACAGAAACTCCCTGGGGAGGAGACCGAGATAACAGGTTTCCACCAGCAGCAGACTCAATAAACCCGAAATGAAGTTTGTCTTAGAATATGAGTGTCTGAGAGGAGCAATCATGGATAGATGGATAGAGCTAAAACATGCTGCCGCTCTCAGGTATAACTTGTACACATATATGTATTTAATGCTCAACCTATGATTGCATTCATTAGGAATCAGTGTTGATGCAGTTCTGTGGGAACAAACTGGACAAAAAGGATTTCTTTGGCAAGTCTGACCCCTTCCTGGTTTTCTACAGGAGCAACGAAGACGGCACGTGAGTCCCCCCTCCTCCTAAACGCTCCCTCCCTCCTCCATGTTTGTTCAAGTCGTTTCTGGCAGCCAAAGGGAAATTGTTTGGGTGATTTGTGCCAAGTTGAAATCTGCGGTGCCCGTTAAAATGACACACGGTGCTAGAGGCACCAAACAAATGCAACGCTGGGGTGAAGTGTATGTGTGCGTTTAAGCATTCTATTCAGTTTTGATTCTTTTCCATCCTGCAGTGTGTGACAGGTCAGATAAAACCTTGTGCACTGAGGGTAGAAACACCAAGTTAGAACTAATAAAGTGTGCGTGCGAGCGTGCGTGTGCGTGCGAGCGTGCGTGCGTGCGTGCGTGCGTGTGCGTGTGTGTGTGTTTGTGGGGGGTACTGTCTTCCTTTGCCATCAGTGTTTGTTTGTCAACCTGTGCACATCACCTTTACTTTAAGGGAGTGGAAAGTCATTAGACTGTTTTTAAAGGCTTTTACAGTAGCCGCATTCGGGTATTTCTTAACTTCACACGTCTTAGATTTCACACCCTATCTCTTTAATTTAACTTTCAGTTGTATCCCCACCTCTGACAGTCCCCAAGAAGAACAGTCTTCGCCTCCTCTCTGTTTTCCTGATCTCCTTTCTTACTTTCTCCGCAGGTTTACCATCTGCCACAAGACCGAGGTGGTGAAGAACACGCTGAACCCAGTGTGGCAGGCCTTTAAACTCCCCGTCCGAGCTCTTTGCAACGGCGATTACGACAGGTAAACCAGAGCTCTATTTTAGATATTAGAGTGCTGTTTCCTTTGTGGCAGTGACCACCATTAGAGTCATTCTGGTGTGTTATTTTAGAATGAAAACTACAGAAAATGTCATCGGTAATATAGGGTAACTGTGATGATAGGGTGGATGGATTATCCTTGGCAGTGTCTAATGGCCTCTTCAGGCTTCTAGCCACACGACAGGCTACTTTGGGATGTGCCTCGCATCCTGTAAGGCCTCTAAAATCCCTTTACAACGCTCTAATTGGTTGCGTCTTTCAAATTATGAAAGTATTTGTCTGACATAAAAAATCATAAAAACAAAAATGTATGTGAAAACAAATAGCGCCTCAGCTGTTTTCATTTATAGGCATGAAATAGTTGCACCTTTGTTGTGCTTCGTGTTTGTATGTGGGTCTTTCCGGGTCATTAGAAAACAGGAAAACAAACTGGAGATAAAACAGCATTAAAATGAACTAATTTGGAAAATTGGCAGCAATATGTATTTGACCAGAAGCAAGATTGTGTCTGCGCCATCAAACAGCTCATGTGGAGACGATTAGGAAAGATGTTTTCTCTAAATGGCAGACACGCCGTGACAGAGCTCCTGGGAAAAAAGAGGAAACCTGCCTCAGAAAGCAGCTCGTTTTAATACGACTCTATCTGTCTGGAGGCATGATGATGATGATGATGGGCCTTTGATTAACTGATGGTATTAGAGTGCTCATATAAACCACATTTAGTGATAAAAGATAAATACAAGGCTATATATATATAGATGAGCCAAGAGTATGATAGATCATGTGACGATCACTGCCACTGTCCATGGTGCTGATCCTCGGTGCCTTTTATTGTTACTGTTGACTGAAAACTTACTAAACCCCAACATAAGTAAGTAAACTTAGTTCTTCACATAACTTAATTAAACATGTCTACAGGCAGACTGTTCAGAAAGTTGTGCATATTCAGCTGACAAACTCTCACTTACACTTAATTCTGTACTTGCAATAATTTAGGATTAATTAATTGCAAGTGCAACAAGCGAACACTCTGTCTCTGCTTTTGTTAATTAGTGCCAGATCACATGTTGCTTCCCAGGAAAATGTCACAAACTTGTCAAAGATCTTCAATGATTATGGCTAAATTACAAACTTGTAAAATGACGTGTTTGGCGTTGCCTCTCAGATGTGCATTGAATTTAACTGTTGTAGCAAGTGCCCCTCCCTTTACTTACCGTGTCAGGGAATTACTGAGTCTAACTGAGAAAGATTGTAGATGGATAAAAGTGTGTTTTCTTCACGTGTTTGTGACCAGTCTCCCGCGAAATGAGTTTAGCTTAGCCACTGTAGCAGACAGCAGCATCGATCAGGATTCTGGTTCAATACGCTTATTAGAGGAGTTGAAGCACGCTGTGTTATCAGTGGGAGATTTGGGAAGACGGAACACACATACACACACACAGACACACACACACACACAGTCACACATTCATTCTTGGCAGCCTGGGAGAGGTGATAAGGATGAGCTCAAGCTGGCGAACAACAGAGAACTGTGTCCTTCTGCTCACAGGTGCCCCGATAAGCCTGTGTTCAAACACACACACACACACACACACACACACACACACACACACACACACACACACACACACCAAGGCCATGAGATTAACATGTGAAGTCCTAGTCGATTTCCTGTCACATCATCACAGCTCAGACTGACCGGATGCTTTTCCTTCTCGGATGTGGCAGACTCATGCATGTACAGTATAAACACACATTTATTGGCCATGGATTCTCATGAGGCTAAGCAGGAGATGCACTCTGTGAACCAGCTCATTCCCATTTCCTTATTGTTATAGCCCCTGCCCATCTAATGTGCATCAGCCTCTCTGAGCAGCGCTAAAACCTGCAGTGTAATTGCCTTTTTATTTCCGCTTTGTCTCTCACTGCTGTATGACGAGATGAATGGAGGGTGTGGGTTTTAGGTTGTACAGTGACAGCACAGGGCCTTTAGAAGAAAAACAAGGTCTCATCCATCTGTACTGAGCAATGCCAAGGAGACAAGCTTAGGCTACTGATTATTTTCAGTGATGAGTCCCTTTTTTATTCAGCGTCTCGTTTATTATCTTTTTGCCTCATTCCTCTCTTTCTTTCTTCTGCCTTTGTCAAAGTGAAATGATCCTTCTCTTCAAGATATTACATTGATATCACAGCATATGTGCCTCTTTCAGACTCTGTTTTTCCCTGTTTCCTTGTAAGGAACTTTGTAGTGGGATGCAGAATGGAGATGAGGGCTGGATATAGACTGATAACAATAAGCTGTTTTTCTAAATGACAACAATGACCAAAAGAAAGAAGCATTAGACAAAACATAGTTAATTAAAGATTTTACCAGTACAGAAAATAGTTTTTCTTTAATGTTCAATATGTTATATTTAAATTTGATTTTCTCCCAACAGAACAATCAAGGTCGAGGTGTATGACTGGGACAGAGACGGCAGGTAACTCCAGCTTCCACTCACATTGTTGTGGAAGTGCTGATGGGTGTGGACTCTGATAGTGTGAAGGCAAAGGATGACAGTTGTCAACCTATACTTTAATAGTAGGAATGTACAGTCTGGACACGTTGCAGTCTATTCAGGGTTACTGTAAACCTGACACTGGCACATTGGAGCTCCAGGTCAATACATACAAGTGTATTCAAAATAACTGTCCATGTATAGTACATTATAGTAATACGTGTGTTTTGGATTGATACCCATTATATTAATGTCAGTGTTACTCTAACTTTACGTTAAATCTACTTCTTTCTAACAGTTCCCTGTTGGGTCTGTTGTACATCGTAGTCTGTCTTGAAAGATTTATAGAGTTTTCTGAGCAGTCTGAATAATATATTCCTTGGTCATCTCTCTGTAGCCACGACTTTATCGGCGAGTTCAGCACCAGCTACAGGGAACTCTCCAGAGGGCAGAGCCAGTTTAATGTCTACGAGGTGAGTGTGCGCATGTGTCAGAATGTAAAAACCTACAGTATATACAGAACTCTTCAATCAAGATGTCTGACAGTGTTTGTGCCACTTGAAATCCTTTCTCATTCTTGGGTTTTACCTCACGCTCGTCCACTGACAGTCATGATGGATAGCTGGTGTTCCTTCTCCCAGGATGAGGCTGCACGTGTTGATTACCAGAGCACCACACCCAGGGGAGGTGGCATTTTAAACAGCTGCCCGCTCGCTTTCATGGGCCACACGCTTACATCAGCAGCAGGCAGAGCCACATGGAGTCCTGCAATGATAACTGGCCTGTTCCTTTACTCAGTTTCTCATCAACCAGAAGGTTGTTCAACATAAACGGCGTATGAGTGTTTGTGTTAACGCCACATTGCAGTTACTTCCCCATCCCCAGAGACCAACCTGCCCTTGTGTGCAGCCATTGCAATGTGAAGCAAGGAGAAATGCATAAATCCACACATTTATTTGTTGGTTCCCGGAGGTCTTCCTTCTCCTGTTTGACCTTGGCACAGTTTATTGAGTCACAAAGCTGTTATTTAAAAGGGCAACTCAAGTCTTTGGGATTCAAAAGGAGTCGCGGGTACAGATTTTCTGGCTGGTGCCCACGGCTGAAGGCAAGTTGCTTTGTGATCTGTACACCAAAACAACAGAGCATCACAACATCCAGCTGATTTAAATGCATCGAAAAAGTGATTTATTTCAGGAAGGGTGACTGTTAAACTAGAAGAACACTTAAGCATCTCTCTTAAAGGAAACCAATAACACAAATAATGAAAAGATGAATTCACTAATAGACAGTTAATTAAGATTTTTTTTTTTATTTTCAGGTGGTGAATCCAAAGAAAAAAGGAAAGAAGAAGAAATACCTAAACTCTGGCACAGTAAGGCATCTGCTCTGTTGTTTCATCAGAATCAAACCAGATGAGGCCGTATCGGTGACACTAACGCTGGTTGCTGCTCTCTCACTCGCAGGTGACGCTGCTGTCATTCTTGGTGGACATCGAAGTCACCTTCCTCGACTACATCAAAGGAGGGTAGGTCAATAACCGCGCTTTCATTGAGCCCACGCCGAGAGATGGTCCTTTAGCGAAGTGACCCGCTGCTTGTCCCTGTCTGGATGATAACCCGGTCATGACTCACTGTCTGTAATATGTCAAAGATAATGATCCCTCGGTGGGAGTGATTCAGAATGAAAAGTGTACATTTGCATCTGAGGGAAA
The DNA here is from genome assembly GCF_900634795.4 of Betta splendens. Classification (NCBI taxonomy): domain Eukaryota; kingdom Metazoa; phylum Chordata; class Actinopteri; order Anabantiformes; family Osphronemidae; genus Betta; species Betta splendens. The sequence goes on along the minus strand of NC_040889.2, from coordinate 5,519,714 downwards.
GAGAGACTGACAGACTCACCGGGCTCAGAGGTGCGTGTTCCTCCATGTGGATCACAGCCGTCATGTGTCCCACACGTGTGTGTGCGCACATGGTACATTGTTGCTCAGGAGGATCGACCATGTGATGTAATAGTGCCCTACACATTTGTTCATTGCGGTCACAAAGGGGGAGAAAAAAATGTGTGTGTGTGTGTGTGTGTGTGTGTGTGTGTGTGTGTGTGTGTGTGTGTGTGTGTGTGTGTGTGTGTGTGTGTGTGTGTGTGTGTGTGTGTGTGTGTGCGTGTGCGTGTGCGTGTGCGTGTGCGCGCGCGTACGCTCCGTTTCTTAATTAGATTGGCTTCTCAATGATTCTCACCATGAAAGACACTGAATTTTAGGGCGATGACTTGGTTGAATCTTTGTTGCAGTCCAGATTGTGCTCAGCCTTTTAAGCTTTGAATCTTCCCAGGTCCACAGTGTTCTCAATGATCGTGTAATCAGACATCATCAGGGCGCTTTGTAAGTGGGGCATTAGTCAGGGAGGTGACTGGGAGCCCAGTGGTCACTCTAACACTGCAGAGATGGGAGACCCTGGCACACATGGATGCATCCATCAGGCCTTCAGGATGGGGCCCACGCTGAGAACAGGACACATGGCAGCCCACGTGGAGTTTGCCAAATAACATTTAAAGGACGGCCAACTTGGTGGACTGGCTTTAGGACGAAACCTCCTTGAGCCAAAGCCCACGAGAACAAGAGGCAGGAAAATTGCAGCTGTAGAAAATTATAGCACTGAATCTTTACATGCATTCTGTTAGCGCTTGGGTAGATTTGCCAGAAATAATCAGACAAACTGTGGAAATCCAGGTGTAAGAGACTCATCATAAATACCTGTAGGCTTTATTTTACTACTACAAACACTTTACACTTAGTGAAGGATTTGTACATGTGCAGTAGTGTCATTGAAGCCCAAATCGGCTCTTGGTCCCTCTCTTCATCAGCCCTGTCTCATCTTTTGATTGACAGCTTTTTTTTTCCTACAGCTTCAGCCCAATCAGCTATTTGTTCGTTTGGACCTAATTAGGAACATGATCCGCTCGCAGCATTAGCATAAATAACTCATCTCGCCAAAGACTCCATCTCCATCCAGAACACTGCCGCCATTCTTTTCACTTCTCCCGACAAAGCATTAGTGCCACCCATGGATTCCAACAAAGCCCCCTCTATTTATGAGCACGAGGAATTGTTGGCCATATCTTTCATTTCGAGTTGTGTCTTTGAAAGCAGCTCTGTCACTCATCGTGACAGATATTGTTTCCTCTTGTTTTGGTTTCTTGAATTGAATATTGAAATAAGAATAGGAGCCGGGGAGGGAACTCTGCCTCCATAGAAATCATTCTGAGAGGTTATCATTAGCTGGAGAAGCAAGCACAAAGATTTATATATAAAAAAAGAGAAGCCAGTCATTTTACTTTGTTTTTATACCTAGCAAATGAAGAAACACAATATTTCTGTTTGATTGGCTGCAGGAGTGAGCTGTTTGCCTCTCCTCTCCTAGCGGAGTCCGACTAGCAACATCTGTTTGCACATCATCAGGAGGGGTCACGTCCGCCAACCTCTGATGCCGTTTTTAGGCCAGCCAGTGCACTCGTGCGTGCCTTTCCCTCCGGCATCAAACACTGTGGGAGGAAAAAGGGGGACTTCTTGTGAACATTTTCAAAGACTTTGGCTCCGTCTTTAATTAGAGCATTGTCACTGTTTAAATGTAAACAATCTAACAGGTACGGAGCGTGTTCTACATGTCCTTGTACCAGCCTTTATTTGTACAGAGATAATATGATTTTTTTTCTCAGCTTTCAGGGCTTTTCTACATTTTAAAATTAAACTAATGAATACCTACTAAATAACATCATGCTCCTTGGTGATATGATTGTCTTTACTAAATTTAGAGGCAGTTGAAGCAGTAGAAATATCCTCCAATATCTTGTACAGTCTGCAGGTAAGCTTAGTTAGATATAGTGACCCCCCCCCCCCCCCTCACACACACACACACACACACACACATGCCCTCTGCTGTGTATTCTTTTGTCATATTTGTTCCAAGCTGAGTCACCGTGGGACTTAGCAGCAGGGTGAAATCGGTGACTAACGGAGGACTAGCTGTTAAGGAGACATCCTCACCCCAGACCCCATCGTGTAGCATGTAGCACATAGTCTTTAACGTCTCTTCATCAGAGTGGGCGTGTGCTGTACAGTATTTTGTCATGTCAACTTTAATATTTTTGCTTCAAAAAAGAACAGTTTCACTATGTCGTTAATAACAGGGGCTGCAGAATTTGTTGTTCTCTGCCTTTATTTCATATTGTCCTTCCACCACTCAGTTCACCTTTTTTAAGGCTTCGCTCCTCTCGTAAACTTTGCGCAGGCACGTGACAGAGATATCGGGTGTGGGAGAGAGGGAGCGTGCATAATTTAGCCTCCCAGGCTGAAGCGTGTCTGTGCTGGTGTGGATGGCTGGATGACTCTGCTTCCTTGGAGCTGCTCCCAGGGACAAACTACATCTTGATATTGGGAAAGGGCACCAGTCTCTGAGGGACTGGATGGATTCAGGGAGTCAAACCCTTCGATGCTGTACCCCTGCCTCCTCCACTACTGGTGGCCTGCCTGGGCTTCAAAGATGAAAAGCCACTGGCTGTTTGAGAATCAGGGGATGTGTAACGTTGACAGAGGATCTTGCTGCGATGCGTCTTTGAGTGTGTGTGGAAGCAGGTGAGGATTGGTGTGAAGGGGCTGTGACAGGAGGACACAATGCTCAGCGACACCCTGCTGCTGCAGGTCAACCAGTTAGAAGCATTTGGGGGCGACATGGCTGCTCTCTCCTCCTGACCCCGGTGTTGTTGCCCGTTTAATGCGGTCTGTCCAAAATGAAAGACACCGCGGTGGCACTCGTTGAGGAGCCTGTAGCGACGCTGTGCTCGTGTTTGGAGTGAAAGCCTTGTGACTCTCTGTCTCCTCATTACCGTTGCTGCCAACGGGCAGCATGAACTCCCCTAGTCATCACTTTGACTCCGCTGTGTTTACTTTATTTCTTCTGATTGTTTCTTGTTATACTACAGGTGTGTGTGTGTGTGTGTGTGTGTGTGTGTGTGTGTGTGTGTGTGTGTGTGTGTGTGTGTGTGTGTGTGTGTGTGTGTGTGTGTGTGTGTGTGTGTGTGTGTGTGTGAGAGACAGAGAGAGAAGTAGAGGAGGACTGTTGTTAATGAATCATCTTTGTTTTCTCCCAAGGACCCAGATTAACTTCACAGTGGCCATTGATTTCACAGCTTCCAATGGTGAGCCTCCCTGTAAACACACACACACACACACACACACACACACACACACACACACACACACACACACACACACACACACACACACACACACACACACACACACACACACACACACACCCTCTTTCGCTCTCTCGCACTCTTTGAATATGCACACGCTTGTTCAAAGCATTCCGACTGCCTAGTGAGCCCAGCGAGCGTTTATTCAAATATATGCAGATGGGAAATCAAGTGTTTCCTGATAGCGCTCTCTGTCACACCTGGTAGCTGAAGCTGAGTGCTGTAACACGCCGCGATGGTCGCGATTAAAGACTGTGTTACCCGTCCACCCTTGAGCTCCGTCCAGGCAGGACAGGCGGCAGCAATAGAGCCAAATCCTATTAAATCAAATGAGAGCTTTCAGGCAGGGGATGGACAAAATGTGTTTGAGTTCAACTAGCACTTGGTCTCGTCTGGCTCTCCCCACTCCTCACTCACTAACGCCAACGCTGCAGTGGACTCAGATGACACGCTATGTTAGGCTTTCATGCCAAAGCACCTGTGGTACTACTGGGCTTATAGTTAGCCGCCATATCAAACTACCAAAGGTGACACCATACTTTTGGGTGGTTACAGGTAACCCAGCTCAGCCCACCTCGCTCCACTACATGAGTCCCTACCAGCTCAACGCGTACGCCATGGCCCTGAAGGCCGTGGGGGAGATCATCCAGGACTACGACAGCGATAAGATGTTTCCCGCGCTTGGCTTTGGGGCCAAGCTGCCGCCTGACGGACGGATCTCCCATGAGTTTGCATTGGTAAGACTGACAAAGGGATGAGAAGGTTTCTGAGCCATGTGTGTGTATTTAATAGGGAACATTTTGAATATGAATCAATCAGTGGTCTCCAGACAGTGTGCTGGGGGGTCTCCTGCTGTTAATTTGACAAATTAGTCTCAAATATTGCAGTGATGATATAAAAACAAAACAAAAGGACTTACTCTGTCTCCTTTTATTAAATAGTGGTGTACAGCATGTTTCATTACGATAGATAATTAATAAAGGGAGTTTTTTAATTAGGTCTTCTTGTCGGTCCTCCACAATTAAGAAAAAAATAGGGAAACTTTCACTGCAGTCACATTAAGTGAATAAATGAATTGAGGCTTATTATTTGAGACTAACTGGTTGAATTTGCCTGAGTCCATATAGTTCATTCATACTGTACGTAGATGTACTGTATAAATAGTCTTTAGTTATTGTGTTGACAATGATTCTTTTCCTTCCGTAGAATGGGAATCCCCAGAACCCGTACTGTGCTGGCATCGATGGCGTCATGGAGGCCTACTACCAGAGTCTGAAGTCGGTCCAGCTCTACGGACCCACCAACTTCTCCCCCGTCATCAACCACGTGGCCAGGTAGCACTCGCTCACTGCTTATAGAAGGTCCAATCATTGGCGCACGTGTGAAGGAACACACTCTCCTCAATGTGATTGACGCTAAACATGTGTTCTCAGGTCTTCTGTAACGAGCTCTGTTTCCAGGTAACTAACGAGCTCGCGCGAGAGAGAGAGAGAGAGAGGGACAAACAGAGAGACTACCTGACAGCTGATTGCATGTTTGTTTGTGTCTGTAGCCGCGTGAGAGCATAATTTATGCAGAGGAGAGAGCTAGACAGCCTCCTCAAGTTGGAAACAAAAAAAGACATTAAGGAACTATTCATGCAAGTATGTAATTAAAGAGATCAACTGAAGCCTCTCATCAGATTACTTCACATATTTAGAATGCAAATGGGTAAAACTTCATAGTCGAACGCGAAAAGGCCAAGACAGTATTGAGGAAGAGTTCCTCCCACACCTCACCTCCTTTTCCCGTCCACCTGTTTCCCATCAAACTTTTAGTTTCCCCGACTTAAACGTTTACTTCTCAACTCACGTCCTCGTTCCCTCTTTTTAAAGCTCTATATCAGCCTTTTAGAGGCTATGCATGCGCGCTTGCTTCCCCCGGGGCTCGATGAGAAGTCCGATACCACTATCATGTCTCCACATTAAACACGGAGCTGCTGCAGAACTGAGAGACGATCTTCATAACTCGGATTAGCGGAAAAAAGGTTTTTTTTTTTCCCCGTATTTCAAAAAACTCTGTGAAGATTCTAATTAACATGTTTTGATCTAATTTGTTTTAACTAAACACAGACGTCTGGACTTAAAGCAAGTGGATCTGCTTCTGGCTACTGTCAGCTCTCAACTCAATAATCAATGAATCATCATTTTCATTAGTTGCATAAATGCCAAAAAACATATAAGCAAGTGACAATAGCTCGTTGAAGACAGCTTCCATCTTTCTCCTCTATGTTGTGATCCTCTGCAATGAGAGACACTTAAAGATCAGTTGTTCCTGGCAGGAGACAGACGTAAACATAGCCTTGACCTGGAGGTGCAGAAAGGTTAAACGTAGCGTGTCGATATCAGTAACAGCATGTTTACGACTCAGGCGGGAGCGCGGGGGTCAGAGTGAAAGCAGCACTGAGTGTGGGATGTGCGGCGTATTACTCGACAGGTCAGGATCCTCCAGGGAGGGAGGCGCGTAAAACAAAGAACCAAAATACTTACTGAAGAAAATGATCGCGTTCCTGATTTTTAAGCGTGATTGTGTCTCTTTTTGTGCAGGTACGCGGCTTCGGTGAAGGACGGCTCCCAGTACTTTGTGCTCCTCATCATCACAGATGGCGTCATTTCTGACATGGCCCAGACCAAGGAGTCTATTGTCAATGTAAGGGGGTGCGAGAGAGAGAGAGAGAGAGAATTCCCATGCAGAGCATTCACTGTTTATGCCATAAATTAATACACGTGTCTGGTAAATCTTTATCATCATTACTGTCTTTTATCCTGGGAGAAATTTGCCTTTGACAATATTTCTTCATTACGCTGTTTGGTGGGTCGTTGTCAGCTCATAAACATAATGAGACTTAAATTACTCCACACAGAAATCCGTACAAATAAACAAAGCTAATCTACCAGATAAATGCAGCACAATTGAATTAGCATCTTAATTGTTTGAAAATTGTGGCACATATTTTTTCCTAATTTCTGCAAATCAGTTTTTCACTGCTGTGCTAATGCAGTCATGACGTGGAGCCTTCGCTGCTGCTGTTGTTGTTTTTTTTTTTTTTTTTTTCCTGTGGCTGCGGTGCCACTCTCGGCTTTGACAGCGCGTCATTCCACCCTCCGTCCGCCATCTCCATCACTGTCAAGTCGCGGCACGCGCCGCCGGGGCCCCGCGTAGAATGCAAACGAAGTGAACAGTAAACAACATCCATTTCTGCGAAGGCGGCGATCCATATGGGGGACTTTAAAAAAAACATATGGGGAGGAGAGGAGGCTTTTTGTTCAAAGGGCAGTAGAGATCTACAGTGGAGACGAAGAAAGCAACACATCCATAATTCACATACACACACACACTTACACAACATCAAGACGTCAGATATGAAATATTGATCACTGCTTTCCTTCCTCGCAGGCCTCTTGTCTGCCGATGTCAATCATCATTGTCGGGGTGGGACCTGCAGAATTTGATGGTGGGTGAACTTTCTTTGGAGTGAGTTTGTGGCCTTTGCTGGAACTGGACGGCAACATTTTTGTTTGTTTGTTTCTAATCAGCCATGGTCGAGCTGGACGGCGACGAAGTGAGGATCTCATCCAGGGGCCGATTCGCTGAGAGGGACATCGTGCAGGTACTGTATGCGTTACTTCCTTCCTTTGCGGGACTCGGTCTCGCCTCGTCTTGATGTAAAGCGTTTTACAGTAATCAGGACCGAAATCACATGGAGAATATGAATTAGCTTCGGTCTGCACTACCCACTGAGATCCTTCCCTCTCACAGCTTTTAGTTTTTATCCCTTTTTGATGAAGCTGATGAATTTTAATGTGATGCTGATTTGAGAATCACCAGGAAAAAAGCGATGCCTGAATGAATTCATCCTTGCAGACAGAAGCTGGTGCTTGTTATCCTTCATACTGTATGTCTGTTCAAGTCCTATTATTGATTGTAGACAACTGGCTGCGGCAGCTCACCCCCAGACAACACGTGTAATTTGAACTCTGACCTAAAGACCTTTAAGCTCGCAACACAATTCTTGCTGCGGAACACATTAAAGCCCCTGTTGAGGTCCACAGCAATCAGTTTATTCATGGATGTACAAGCCTCGCTGCTGATCCCTACAGCCTAGGACACTGTAGATGTTCAAGCTAGAGAGAATCAGACATATGCAGCCTCATGGATCATTACAGAGACTGCTACTGTCTTTTACTTACCTACCAGAGGTTCTGAGGCGTAAGCATCATTATATTCTTGGATTCAGCGTGTGCATTGCATTAGAGCAAAGAGCAGAAATGCATACACTCGTAGTGATCCCGGGTTCGGTCGCGTTTCCCTCCTCCGTGCCCTTTACGTGCATCACCATTGTTTCATCTCGCCTCCTCGCATCCTCCCTCAGCCCACGTGGGCGACTTGGGGCGCTCGTTAGCTGACTTTTTAACGAGCTGCAGCGCACACACCTACTGCACCCATGGTGCTATATGCAGAAGAGACCTGGAGACGGCGTAAAGCTGAGCTGGAGCAAGGTGAACCGTCACCAGCTCTGGCCACAGGCTCCTGTTACCAGCGGAATGATGAAGGAAGCCTCTCAGCTCCAATTGGACCTAACTTAATACATGTCTACTAACTAAGCGAAATGCTGAGCTGCTCTGTTATTATAATATGTGGTAGTCAGGTGGGAAAAAAGATAATATCAGCTTGAATTCAGATGTCTTTATTTTAATTTTCACTATTGAAAATAACACTTTCATCTTTGTTTTGGATTCTAGCACTACTAGCTATCTAATACGAACTAGCACTGTTATTGTGGTTCTACTGTTTGAAAGCATAAACCGGGGCTTCACACTCCAGCAGCACCAAATCATCTATTTTCACAAGTTTCAGTTTTTATTGTTCTCCTCCAGTTTCAAGTTTCAACCTTGGTCCTCTGCCCCTCTTCCTCTGTGAGACTAACTGTCTCCTCACTCATTAAGTTCCATACGGCCCTGTAGATCTCCAGTCCTCTTATTGCACCCATGGTTCCTTCCCTTGCCCCCACACCTGTAATTGCTGTTACTTTGGAGTGAGGATGGCACCAATACACCACTCGCTTACTGATAACCTCCCTGTCCTCCCTCTCAGTTTGTTCCGTTCAGGGACTACATCGATCGGACCGGGAACCACATCCTGAGCATGGCCCGGCTCGCCAAAGACGTCCTGGCCGAGATCCCCGATCAGTTCCTCTCCTACATGAGGACCCGCGGGATCAAGCCGTCGCCGGCGCCGCCTCCCTACACGCCGCCGGGCCAGCCCATCCAAACCCAGATATGAGCAGCGGGCCAGTAGGACGGCGGAGCCCGGGGAGGGGTGGTGGGGTTGGATCAGCTGATGCGATGCGATGCGATGAATACTTCCATTTCCTTAAGGCCGCCCTCCATGCCTCGTCGTCGTGGATCACAGTGGTCTTTCTCGTGTTCAGGAAGCTGCATGCCGGGCCGGGATCCGGACCGGACCGGACCGGGAGGGTGTTGCTTTTAAAGACAGGAGAAGCCAATGAGAGTCTGTTTACTTCCACTGTCAAGCATTCCTGTTGCTGTCTGGATTTTTAATTTTTTTTTTATTTTTAAAAGGAAACCTGAAGAGAGTTTTGAGAGTCTGGATTGAAGCGTGAAATGATCTCGCCTGATGTAGGAAGAAATGAAAGAGAAATTTAATGGCAGACAGAAGTTTGAATGTCTCCAGACAAAACAAAGGAATCACTTGATCGTCAATGACGCAAATTTCTCTTGTAAATAAGTGGACAAATGTAACTTTCTCTTTCTCTCTCTGTTTCTCTCCAGCTCGCTCACTGTTTACAGTAAACGCTGACAAGGATTTCTACTGTTAATACTTTTATATACACATAGTTTCAGTACGAAGCTTGTAAGAGTCTCTCTCTCTCTCTCTCTCTCTCTCTCTCTCTCTCTCTCTCTCTCTCTCTCTCTCTCCTGGCATCGTGTCAGGCAGCAGCAGTGCAGGTCCTGGTAGCCCTTCTGTACCGTACCGTACCGTTATGAACCGTACCGTACTGTATTCTGGTGTTTTGTATTAACCTTTTGCATGAGTGTAGCCTCAGTCAAGTGCATGCATATAGTGGCCCTGCACTACCTCTTCTGCCCATCCGAGTGTCTGACGCTCATTTGCCCCGTTTGTCCGTCTGCGCTGCTCTCAGGTCCGAGGAGTCTCTCCGTCCGTCTGTCTCTCTCTCGCTCTAAAGCTGTTCTGTTTCTGGACTGTTTCTCACTCTCCTGTACTTTTGTTGATGCTTCTGTCATTTCTCCCAGCTGTGTTTCCGTCCAGCTGTTATGTCCATTCCTTATTTTGCCCGTGTTTCACTTAAAAAAAGGCAGGATTTATTTACATGCAACCTCAGTGAATATTGATAATCACCACAAGCAGATCTGGCCCATTTTAGACCGACCTCGGTAGCTATGAACCTTTTGTGTCCAAATTATTCAGGAAATTCCATAATGTATGGATTAAAATGTTCGGTTGCTATTCACAGTATCCTGAAAGTCTAATGAACATGAAATAGTTTCCTTCCTCAATAAATGCGTACATTCATATGTACGTGGCCACATGACCCAGTCCCACCCTGGGTCACTTACTTGCTGACTGTTGAATGGAAACATGGCTTCAAACTCTCTCTTTCTCTCTCTCTCTCTCTGTCTCGCTCTCTCTTTCTGTCTCTCTCTCTCTCTCTCTCTCTTTCTCTCGCGCTGTCTTCGTCTCCTCTAAACTGCCTTGGCAATACGATGCCCACACACCCAGGGCTTTCGTCCCATCGTGTCGTCCGACGCCCTCATGCCTCGCCCCGTGTTTGAAACGACAGCAGCTGCTCTCAAACAAGAAAAAAAAACGCTGTTTGAGCAAAAGAGCCCAGTGGTCAAAAATGCAGAGAAAAACAGATTTTTCCCAACGTTGTCTTTTTTTTAAATTCCATTTTAATTGTGTCGGTGTGTGTTTTCTATGGCACCTTTAGATTCTGAAATAGCTTTTATATATACATATATATATTCATATATATTTGTTTTATGATGTGTACAAATGTGCCAATCACGTGAAGAGAGGACTTATGCTGTGATGAGTGTGTGTTTCACGGAGTGAGTGATGCGTTAATGTGTGAAACGGTTTGTTGATAGAGAACCTGACGTTTTCATACTTGTCAGTCCGCTTCTGCAGCGAGTCCAAGCAGACAGTGGCTCAGTGGCTGCAGAGCCATGATTAGTAACCACCATCACCTCATCTTTCACTGACTTTGCTTCCATGTCATACAAACAGTCCAACTTGTGACGATGCTGTTCTTATGATGATATATCCGCATATCAAAATCTGAGCCCCTTAGTAGAATTCTGCTGCAGCAAAGTTTACCTGCTGCAAAACAAGCATAACTCCTTTTCCTCTTCGTTCTTGTTACGATCTGTCGTAGCCCAAAGCCAATTAGTTGCGTTTGCCTAAGAGGCGCCGGCCTGCAGACGCCCCGCCGCGCTCGGAGCCGCGGGGTCAAAATCAAGGCTCGTTACTGCCTCAGCTCATGTACTGCAACACTAGCACGCTTCAAAACCGTTAGCGATCCAGCTCCGCGGGGGGTCAGAGGTCGCTTTCCCCCACAGCTTTCCTTGATTGGAAGGGAGGAGATTTTTTTTTTTCTCTGTGGGTTTAGCCACGTTCTTGATGTTAATCTTTGGTGACAATTTTCATGCAACCCTTCTGTTAGAGGGAAGTTACTTCAATATGAATAAGGAAGAACTGGAGGGTTGAGCTCTAGAATATTTATAAAATTCCAAATGCAATTAATGTTTATTCATGTCTACATAAATACATCTACATATAGTGCATTGGATCAGGTTTAAAAGTCCAAGATCAAGTCAGATAAGTTGCTAAAATTGGATCAGTGAGTGATCTTGGTGAACTGCAGGTAAAGCACTGAATCCTCCAACAGTGTTGTGTCATGTGGTTCTAAGAGTTTTTGCTCCTGTGTGCTTGCATATGCACATAGTGAATCATGCACAGCCAGTAATGTTGCCTCGCTCTGCACCGGCTGCAGAAAAGCACACGTACGCTGCATGTTTCACAGTGGACTGAACTCACCCAGCTCCATAAAGCCATGAGTGTGTGTGTGTGTGTGTGTGTGTGTGTGTGTGTGTGTGTGTGTGTGTGTGTGTGTGTGTGTGTGTGTGTGTGTGTGTGTGTGTGTGTGTGTGTGTGTGTGTGTGTGTGTGTGTGTGTGTGTGTGTGTGTGTGTGTCCTTCAGCGGCACCTTGTGCCAAGTGTTTTAATAGACAGCGTGAGGTGTTAACACGCATACGATCTTTGTTTACTGAAGCTATCCAAATACTATATTGTATTCTCGTCATATCTTCTTAACGTGCACTACGTTTGCATGTACAGTTTTACAAAGGATGCACCAGTTCCTTTTGTTGAAAACTGCGTATTTTGAAATATGAAACTCGATATGATGGTGACCTGTACAAAATGGCCTTAAATCTTTCACTGACTCTCTCGGAATTGTGCGATGCCTTCTTGAGAAAACAAACCGTTTAAAGGAGGTAATGGTTTAACTATTCTGTGTCAGTGTTTCTATTGCTTTCTAGTGTGTTTTCTTTGCACAGGTACAATTATGATAAAAACGAAAAAAGGATCTTGTACTTTTTGAAACCGTGGTTAATCTAAGAAAGCATGGTTGAAGTGCTGATTGTCTGATAATACATATAATAGATTACTATTTCTGTATTTGAACTATGGATTTTTAAATAAATATTCATATTAAACACATTTAGGCTGAGTCTGAGTCTTTACATCTCTAGTGTTTGTATTTTTCTCCCTTGACTCTCAAGAGACAAGCACATGTTAAACCACACAGACACAACACAAAGTCTTGTGAAATAACACCTGTTTAGAGGAGCAACTATTAATCCTGCTAAACGTTGGAGTGTTTACAGTGTCGGCCGGGGGTTGATGGAGTTCTTCATTAACACCGTGAGCTCGGCGAGGACGCTGATGAGCGTCAGATACAGCTTGATTTTCTCGGCTCATTTCTGCCACAGAAAAACTTGAAGATGAAGAAACACCTTTAACAAATTGTACCTGTTTCTTCACTCCACCCGTGAACAAGGATTCTCTGGAGTCAGACCAGCTGTTTTCCTCGATTTCAGTCTTCAGCAAAGCATCTCACTGGGTTTGGACAGAGTTAGGATCCAAATCCATTTTCTGAGGCAGGGTTGGACGTGAATGCAGCACCAGGCTGTATTTGGGTATTTTATTTTGTTCGCTCTATTATACGCTTGTCTTATGTCAATTTCAGCAGGACATCCACAGTCTGTGTGTTAAATAATAAATCAGGCTGATGGTGGCAGGTGTAATCAGGCGCGCCCACAGTGTCCTTCTTGGCCAATCAATCATCATGGGCTTCGCTGGATGCTTTAGATAGATGTCAGGTTCTTCCGTTTTCCCTCCCGAAATGCTCTTTTAAGTGTGACAAGAGGACAGATGATGGATTTGCCTTATTACGTGTCCATATTTGCAAAACAGATTTACTCTGGCTCCACATTTGGCTGAAAGCGTCTCAACCTCCCGAACCGCATTCCCACTGTTCTGAAGCTGAGCCCTGTCACATCGGCCTTCTCTTATTCTGAAAGGGCGCCAGCGTGTTCTTTAGACCCCGTCACTGACGGCCAACAGAAAAGCATCCTTCACAGCCTTTACGTTAATAAGTCACGTGTCTCCTGAGGCGGCAAGTGTATTGTTGTTGTCAACCTCCATCCCAGAACCTGCGACAAACGTGGCGCGGGTTTAATCCATTTACAATCCGTAAAATCTGTGTGTCTTGGTCTTGGGCGAGCTTGTGGGATACCGGGTGCTTTGTAATTCAAAGGTGACTTGTGTTTTCCTGCAAACCCGCGGTTGCTAAAAATAGCTGCATTTTTCCCAGCGTGCCTCAAAGCCGGCGGAGGAGACGCATGGATTGATTGAGGGGCGGAGAGAGGGAAAGGTGCTAATATCACTGTCAGCTCTAATGCTACAGCGGAGGAGAGAGAGAGAGAGTACATATTTCAATACACAACACAGCCTATACACAGTGAGGGGCTGCTCATTAGTGACAAAACATCAGGTCAGGAATTCAAGCAATTGGCAGCATGGAGGTCGCTTTTAATTACTAACATGTTACAATTTTTATTTTCTGTTAGTTCTAACAAACTCTGAAGCTCAAAATGCTAAAATACAAGAGAACCACTGCTCTGCCGTCGATGTAAAACACGAAATGATGATTGTTTAAACACCCAGTGATCATGTTGTAATTAGTTGATGACAACGTCCGCGTGAGCCTTTTTGTCCTTCCAGGAGACGCGACGTCTTGATGCCGCAGTAGGTCTTAATGAACACTGTGGTCGGCGTCTGTCAAACCGGGGTCGTAATTATGTTCGCCTGTCACTTCCTGACACAGTCTTGTAGCTTAGCAACCTGCCACGGCGACGGAGCTAAAGTTGGATCTCATTTGAATATGCCAACAGAAAATTCGGAGACAGAAGGAACTCAGGTGGATTCGCCTTCTCCCTGGACCTGAACGTAGCACCGGGAGCGCGATCCTCGCACGCAAACGCACCACGGAGCGTTTCGCCGACTGTTTGCTTCAAAGTGTGACATGAATGTGGGCAGTTTGCATAATTGCTGCGTGTCGTTAATAAAGAAAACACATGTTTTGGCCGCTCCGCCCACTAAACTCCCACCTTTGCTATAATAATAGCTTATTCCTCTGTGCTGTAATTGCTTCTTTAAAGGTGCTAAAACATGGCATGTAGTATATTTTCCTTGTGGCATATGTAAGATATAAAGGTTTCTATTTTAGCCCAAAGCAGGGGCGTAAACAACGTGTTCCCGATTCACTCTCCTCCACACTTTATTATTTTATCCATAACTTTATTTCGTTTCGTCTTCAACTAACAGCCCGCCCGCATTGTTTTGAGGCCTCCTCACGACCGCGCTGCAAAAAAAAATATGACGCAACCTGTTCCCTGACTGATGGACGTGTAATTACCAACAGACTTTCCCGCCACGTTTTTAACACCTAGTCGCACGCGCAGCATCGGAGCTTTAAGAAGAATACGACTTTCCAGGTAATTACAGGCCGCGGGCTGACATTAGAACAGCTACATTTTTAAAAGAAATGTGAAGCTAATTACAGTCACTGGGACGTAGCATGAACAAGCCGTGAGTACAGTATCCTGTAGCCCCCGCTGGGCTTCATTTGAAGGTGCAGTCGAAAAGTCGTCGAGAAGCCTCATTAAGTCGTGCTTTTGTGTATTGCGAGTACAGGATGACATCATGTAATCACAATAGCAACGACAGAAATATAAGAAACGATCACACAGGAGCATGATGGGAAAAATCCTCTTCTGCTGCTGCTCATCGGAAACGAACCCTATTAAACGCGGAATGCGCCTGTTCTTCTTTATGGTGCACGAACGGCAGTGAGTCTGAGGGCCCGCACGGACCCACGCGCACACGCACACACTAGAAACCTCGTCGTTGTCTCCACAAGCGGAACATATGAGACCTCCTGTTCTCCCCAACACGGCTCCATGTATTATGCATCTCAGCTAAGTGTTTGTACGTGTGGTCCCACTCTGCCTGGGCGTGTTTCCACCTCAGCTAGTGGTGTGTGTGTGTGTGTGTGTGTGTGTGTGTGTGTGTGTGTGTGTGTGTGTGTGTGTGTGTGTGTGAGAGAGAGAGAGAGAGAGCAGGTAATAGATCCTCAGGGGATCTGCAAGGTTTCTGATGCGTGCGCACTTTGTATTTATTTATTTCATTCACTGTGTTTGTGAATGCGGATGCGTCAGTGTGTGTTGACACGTGGACGTGCACACGCGTGTGTTTGTGTAAAGGAGGCTGATGTGCAGTGACGGGCTCGGGGCGTCTCCGGGGACTTGGACGTCTGACAGCGCTGACATCACCGCCGCTCTGCTGACTCCACTCGTTCACTCGCTTGCCCACTCGCGCCGCTGCTGCGTTTGCTGTGCTGCGTGTGGTTGAGTTGAGGAGGATGAACCCAAAACACTGTTACAGGCGGGGCTGAAGACGCTGGAGGCAGGATGACCATGCAGAGGCAGAAGGAATGAGGCCGTGCAGGTGGATCTGACTGCTGCACATGAGGCACGTCGGTCCCAAAGAAGCCCTGCGATGACGAGCAGAGCCTTTTGTTGTGCTCTGACTCAGAGGAGGCCGCTGCTCCCAGCACAGGTGACAGTGGAGGATAATTATCAGCACTGGCAGGCACGTTAGAGACAGTGACTGCTGGAGCCGCTGTGTCCAGACAGAACACGTGTCATTTTACTATGGTTATTTGTGCTTTCTCTGCCCAAGGATTCGTCAGGTACTTGACCACGAAATGCTGTGAAAACGAAAGGAGCTGCTGAACATGAGCGGGCGCTTTCACACGGCTTTTGACTCACCTTTGGCTCCAAAACCAGAATCTGCTTCTAATTGATCACTACAGTCCTGTCATGAGCCGAACACCTCCCGCTTCACGTCCTATGGAGGTTTGTTACAGATGTGCGTACATGTCTTGTCACTAAATCACAAGGTGCGTTCAGGTTCGTTTGGAGCATCCAGGGGAAGAGTTGATTATCTGGCACGGTGTGTTTATTCTGTTTGTAGATAGGAAAAGATTATTTTACAGATGGTTATGTTCTGGATCGTTTCTTTGCCAGTAACTTCTTGGAGTCTGTGCCGGTTGCCTGGCAACTGTTCAGAGTCAAGAAATAAACCTGTTAAAAAGTCAAGCTTTAATAAAAGAAACACTAAAGCGGTGCTTAAAACACAAGATG
Source organism: Betta splendens (assembly GCF_900634795.4). Lineage (NCBI taxonomy): Eukaryota > Metazoa > Chordata > Actinopteri > Anabantiformes > Osphronemidae > Betta > Betta splendens. The sequence continues at coordinate 5,503,489 of NC_040889.2, read as the reverse complement.
GTAAATTATTTATGAAAAAAAATATTAATTGCGTGATTGAGTTGATCATGTGGAAAATTAAATATGGGACTTTATCAGAACTCTGTGTTTGCGTGTGGTTTTAATCGTATGGAGCGACGTTCAAGTTCGACTTTGAGCCCTTACAAACGTCAGTCAAGTCACTGCTGTGTGAGTGATTACACAGAACCCGTCATTCCAGCCTTTACTGCCAAGAAAAAACCCTGATACATTTAAAAATAATTATTTTGACATTTAACACACAGCCCGTTTTCAGCCTGTCATTAAAACACGAGGCCAGTCTGGTCAAACTTTCTCGCTTCGTTAACAGGCGGGTGCATCATGTTAGTAGTTGTCCTCAATGCAATTAGTGTTTAATCAGCTGTTCTGCATCATAAAGCTGCGTCAGGACCCAAAATACATCTGAGTGATGGCAGTGCAGCCCTCACGGGTTGCAATTTTCGAAATGCCACAACTCTAATGTGTGTTTTCATCATCCCCCAAAGTTAAAATCAATGACAGGGCAGAAGGAGAGAAGGCGACGAGGAATACTAACTACTAAACATGCCATTTTTTCTATTCTAGGCAGCTTCTTACTTCAACCCTTTGCTCTTGTGTCATCAACATTTATATGATCATCCCAGTTTGATTTCTCTCCTGTGGGCCTGCCACTCTCTGCTCCCTGTGACGAGGGTTAGATGGAGAGAAAGCCAGTAGTTGTCTCCTTCGTCCTAAGTGATGAGAGCGGCTGTCGGTATGTGCGTCATCCTCACTACATGCTGAGGAGTGACCGACTCTGCTAATTCTGTAATATCCAAGCCTTCAATCGGTGCATCGGTCTTAACACAGATTCAAATTTTTTGTGACAAATTAAGATTGTTTGATCTTTGAGGCATTATCTGGGATTACAGCACCACCCAGTGTCTGAAAAACAAAATGAATAAATATTTGTTTTATGTTTCAGGAGACATTTTATTTACACACAGATTTGAACAACACGTGGAACAACATACAGCAGGACGGACAGGAAGTAAAACAATTAGCTACAGACAGCACAAATAATTAAATGCAAATTTCTCCTCTTCTCCGCAAACAAAATCTTTCCTCGTATCCTTATGATTAAACTCATGACGAAACTCAGGCCCACACTTCTAAATTGGCAGAATCCTGAACTGACTCTGGCTGATCCTTATTGCTCCCCAGAGTAAAAATCCACATGATTATTTTCAATTTAACCCCATGATTATAAGGTTTTTCTGTTGAAACGTGTTCTTCACAGGCTAAAAGCAGTTATTTACTTATGGCTCTGTTGTTTTTGGTCTCTTAAATCATATTTACAAATCATGTAAACATTTGAACAGAACATTTGTGCTATCAACTACTTTTTTGTAGGACTCACCACAGTATTTACATCTATTGTAAGAAACACACCCAGCCCGGTCAATAGCAAGAAGCCTTTAGGAAAGTTTCATAATTACATGATTGTTTCTTCCCTGAAAATGTTCCAACTGAAACCTGTTTAGGTAAGTAGAAAAAAAAAACATATGTACAGTTTGTTATACAAGAAATAAAATGGGTCAGATTAGTACAGGTGATTTGTCCAACACGCCACAGGAATAAGTCATTGTTGCTGCCTGCGTAAAAATATGACAGGAAACGGGTTGAGGGGACATCTTTATGGATTATGAATGCAATTCTCTCCAACTAAACTGGAAGCTAATAACTTATGTATTTTCCTATTAAAATTAGCTTCCACTGCCAATCTGCAACACAAGAGTGAAAAAGGTTTCACAGAATATGAAGATATTATAAAACAAAGAAAATATGCTTACCATCAGGTAACTGCATGCTGGGAAAACTCAAATCCAGGCCACCTAAGCTAATTCACAGTAAATGTACAGCTCTGTGGCAGTGTTCAGGTTTGTAGCTGTTGTAAAAGAGAAACTAAACAGTAGCAACAACTGTTTCTGATTCTCCTTTCACCTTAAAGTATATCATACAATACGAGTCTTCCCTCACATACTCTGTTCACCACATGAACCTCTGTGTGGCTGTGCTGTCCGGCCAGACAAACGTCTTCACGATGAAGATGTAGAGCGTGACGGCATTTACCGCCGTGTACAGAACAAACTCCACAATTAGTCTAGGGAGGGACGGGAGGGGCATGTGCAGGCGGTACATCAGGTACGGAACGATGAAGTACCTGAACTCCAGCAGCTTCTGGGGGACTGTGGCGGCCAGGAGGCACGCCAGGAAGGCCAGACTCCAGAAGAGCGAGCGCGACTTGAAAGAGTCCAAGAAATTCCACCCGGCGAAGATGTACGCTGGGACGAGAAAGAAGCGCACCAGCTCGTGCCTCTGGAAGAGCCTCTTCCACACGTAGAAGGGGAAATGGCGGTTGTCTGCAAGGATGTACTTGTGAACGAAGGTGAACTTCCACACTAGGAACAAGGAGATGCCTGTGATGAAAAGGAAGAAGAAGGGCTGCTTCTTTAGAGCCTGCAGGAAGCGGAGCACGCGGTGGTAAAACAGTGAGACAGGAAGGGAGAAGAAGAGGCTGAAGGAGAAGAAGTAGAAGAGTTGGGGGAAGTTGAGGCAGGCTTTGTGGTTCGTCCGGTCCCCGACTACTATCCCATCATTCAGCACCACAAACACGAGGAAACCAGCGCCCACCACTGCATACGGCCAGGCCACCAGCAGCACTGATTTGATGTGACTGGGTGAGGTGAAGAACTCCAGGGTGAAATGCATTATTTTCTTCGCTCCACAGAACGATAGCGGGACCTGCGTGGGGGGAAACTTCTCATCTTTCTTTTTCGCATGCTCCACCTTCCAGGCCTCGTCCATCTTGGCGGCCACCAGAGTGCCGGCGGAGAACGCCACCCAGATGACGTTGGTTTGGCGAAAGAGTATGGAGCAGACGCCGAGCAGCGCAGAGGCCTTGTGGCAGCCGTAGAGCGTCATGAGGTAGGTGAAGAGGATGAAGAAAGTAGATCCGGCGTCTGTGTAGTAGAGGAAGTTGAAGAAGTAAAGCACGGGGAAGGTGGACAGCGACAGCGCGGAGAGGACTCTCCGTGAGGACGACCGCGTCTGGAAGAGGAAGGAGGTGACATTAGAGAACAACGTTGCTCACGTGTCACTATCTGCATCATCAGGCAGCCTTACCTTGTCCCTGACGTGCAGTTTGCAGATGAGCAGGTAGAGCAAGTAGAGGTTGCCGCAGTTGAAGAGCAAGTTGACGAAGCGCAGCATGGCCGTGGAGCACACCACCTCGCCTGTCAGGTCGGCCAGCCACACCACGGGCTTGATGACTCCCACAGAGACGAGGTAAAGGCCCGGGAGAGTGGTGATCATCGGGTCCCACTGCACAGGAATCAGCACCATGGTGATATAGCGAATCAGTCAGGTTTAATGTCAAACTCATGACGGAAGGTTGACCTGGCATGAACTACTCAACTGTTTACTACAGAGCGATTGTCAAATTAAAAAGCCAGTTGCTCGATGGGAAACGTGTGATTGTAGATCACATTTGTTGACTCTAAATCCTGCTTTAGGTAATTTACCCCGGACTAATTAGGCGGTTGCGTGGAAGCACACAAATGTCACGTTAAAGCTCAGCTGTTAGCTAACATGAATCCGCTAAACAATGACGGGCTCTCTCAGTTTTAGTTTCTCCGTGAACCGCTACTTTACCTCGTTGAATTTGCCGCTGCAGTATTTTTGAGCCTGCGGAACGTGGAATATTTCGTCCATGTAAGGCTCCCTCTGCTCCCGTGTGACTCTGGAGAACAGCAGGCAGGAGACGAAAAAGTTGATGCTGCACAGAGCAGTGAAGATGTAGCCTTCAAATTTCTCCATCTTTAAGGCCGAGTCCAATATAAAACGAAATGCCGTCCACAGCTAGTTGTTCGAAGAGTGTCTGTGCCTCATAACGACTCGCTTTGTTTATTTAAACCCGAAACAGCCACAATTCAGTAGCAAAGTAGCTGAAGTATGTCCGGTATTGATTAACGGAAGTTTAGTTTTTGACAGCTGGCGGTCCGTTCCGGAAATAGCCCCGGCGCATGAACGTTCCTATGCTGTGCTCAATACTTCATAGCTCGGAACAAATAGTACACAAGTTTTAAGTATTGTTTTTTACAAGCTGTGATTGTATTTTTTTATATATTTAACTTGCTACAATTGCTTTTTTATTTGTTTTTGTGTAAGATTCTTCTAAAGAGGAAACATCCGCTCAAGTGGTGTTACAGTGTTTTTGATCCCCCCTGTGAGCAGTCTTCACGTGAAGCGCCTTAATTCAGCTGTTTAGTAGTTGTTTTCTTGTATTTTGTCGCATATTTTTCAACATGCATGTAACACACGAGCTGGAGCTGTTTCCCGACAACAATGTGACCCAGATGCTTTTTAAAGAGGTCAAAAATGCCGCTGAGTTGAGACAAAGTGCTGTGGAGGGTAAATTAAACGCTGCCTTGATCAACCCCACGATGGTAAGTTGTTTCCTAAACAGCTAAAGCAATGAGTTATTTAAAAATTGCAACACTAAGGCACTAATTTTGATTTATAGCTGGTGAATCATTTCCAAGTGCTGGTAGCTGCCAATAAGGCTGTACATTTACAGAAATCAGGTAAAATGAAGACGAAAAGTCTCTACTCTGAAATAATCTTCAACCTGTCGCCTACAAATAATGTGAGTACCATAATCTAAACATTTATGATGCATGTCGCTGGAAATATTGTCCCCACTTTTTGATTAAGTTATATTACTAACTAATGGACATCCTGAATTATTCAAAAGACGAATTTGTTACTGCCCAGTTGGTCTGTTCAATAACACTTTAAAAACTCTGAACCACAATGATATATATTGGGGTTTTTTTTCGCTAACACAGATTTCAGAGGCCTTTAAAAGGTTTGGGATCTCAGATGGCGATGACGCTGTGATGCTGGTCCTGGTCCACAGCAAAGATGAGTCTCAGCTTGTTTCAGACCTTGCAGCCAGGGTGGATGGACAGCAGGTTCCAGTGGAGGACCTTTCCTCACTGTCAGATGCTGCAAAGATAAAAAAGGTTCCAACCTCCTGTTCTTTATTTTTCTTGTGACGCTGATTTACTTGACTCAAGTGTTTGCCTTGTTTATAGAACCCACCAATACAGGGAACATATGCAATATGCATGCAATATACATTATGTACAGATGTTTGTATGTGTTAATAACTATTATTAAGACAAAGTAAGTTAAAGTTAGTTACAGAGATAGGTTTGTTGACCTGACATTAACATTTATGAAGTCAGATTTAGATAGAAAATTTATTCTCCTTTCTGTTTTCATTTCAGTTGTATAAAATCACTCCCCAGGAGGAAAAGTGTGGGACAGTTCTGGATGCAGTTGTGTGCAGAATGGCCACTAAGGATGTCATGTAACTGTAAAAGCTGAACCTGAGCTACTTCAAAAAGATGTTTTATTTTTGTAAGGGGTGTTGTGAACGGGGGGGTTGTGTTAACTACTCAACCACATGGAAAGTTCAAGCCTTCAAATTTAGGTTTTTCATGTACAGAAATGTACATGTTCTTTCCTTTAGACCTTTTCTTTGTCAGTTTTTTTTTTTTGGAAAGTTGAAGGTGAGCATTGATATTTTTGATATCAACCATGTGAAACTGGGTTCATAACATCTGCAGCTGTTAAGAATATAAAAACATTTAATTATGTAAAAGCAGCTTTTTATTTCCTGTATCTGAGGATAAACCAACAAAATACTTGAAATTACACATTTATTTAAATTTATTACCTACTGCTTTGATCATTACTATAAATTCATTATCATACCTGTTGTAGTTTATGCTAAACAAGTAATTAATAAAGATTCATTTCTACTTCCATGATGACAAATATGTTGTGACACTGTCACACGATTCCTTCCAATAGCCACATGTTGTCAGTGAGTTGGTCATATAGTTGTCTGTCAGTCTGGGAAGTTGGCGAGCTCATCTTTCCCGATGTTCCCTCCACTGAGGACGCACACAACGTTTTTCCCCTCCAGGTCAGGTATCTTGTTGTTAACAATGGCAGCAAAAGCAGCAGATCCCGATGGTTCCACCACAAGTCCAGACCTATAGAGAGTGGACACAGCTGCCTTGATCTCGTCGTCGCTCACCAGGACTATCTCCTCTACATAACGCTGGCACAGCTCATAGGGAAGCCTGCCTGGGATGTGAAGAGATTGAAAGAGATTTAAATGAGAACAGTAACTGCAACATGGTGTCACGTCTCTGACAAATCTTTGTTGTAAACTCGGTTTGTAGATTGTGAATTATATCAGTAACCTGCTTTATCCAGATGAAAAGGAGCTGACGGTGTAAAAATATTACAAAAGTTTGTTTATATTACCTGCAGAAGGTGGTGCTAGACCTGAGGCAATGCTCTTGCTGTCCATGCTCACTGGTTTCTTCTCACTTAAGCTTTTGTACATGGTGCAAGCTGAGAAAGAACAAGATCAAAGAGAAAACTAATCAAATTCTGTGTCTGCACTGCTTTTGCAAATTTAACTCTTTTGATGAGTTTTTACCTCCCTCTGGTTCAACGCCATAGATCCTGGTCGTTTCACAGCCTGACAGTTTGATGGCTGCAGCTACGCCGCTCAGCAGCCCCCCTCCACCACAACACACCACCACCACATCAGGCTCGGGATTCACTTCAAGCACCTCCAAACCAAGACTGAACACACAAAAAGGCCAGGCAGGGTAGAAAGGTGTACTGAATACTAAAAAACAGTTCTTCCCCTTAATAAATGATGTATGTTGTTGTTGCAGATATAAAATATAGTACCTGGCATGTCCTGCTATTAGATCCAGGTCATCATAAGAGTGCAGGAAGGTCATGTTGTCTTCTCGAACACAGCGATTTACCACATCCATCAAACTGGAGGTGGGAACCCTCTCCACCTCAGCACCTAGACTCTGAGGACAGGAATAACTATCACTTGTAATACTTAGCCAGACATTACAGCAGCCTTTATCATAACTGAATGAGAGTTAATGTGACCTCTGACCTGTATGAGATTGGCTCTGGACAAAGGAGCACTTTCCGGCATCACCACCTTGCCCTTCGACTTATAGTGCTTTAAAGCAAATGCAAAAGTCTTTCCATAGTTCCCTGCCGACATGGTGACAAAATGCCCCCCCGCTGGTCTCCTGGCAAACTGATTGGCCACCCCCCTGATCTTGAAGGAGCCTGCCAATCAAAAACATGCATGTTAGCAAATCAGCCGCTCACTGGGTACGATGCTCATTACGGAAATTAAACAATTTCCTCTAACCGGTCCTCTGCATGTTTTCCAGTTTGATGAGGACGTTGCAGTGGGTGTTGAGTGGCAGTGAGGTCTGGCACCAGGGGATCATGGGAGTATTGATGACACCCAGAGGACTGCTCCTCACTGTCCCCATGGCTTCTTTTAACAGATCCAGGGTGACAGCGTCTGCAGAAACCTCACCCATCTGCAGAAAAAGCGCACAGATTCATTTTTAATTGGCTGCTTAATTAGTAACAAACTACAAATATCAGGGACTAAACACAGGTGAAGCCATCCATCCATCCATTTTCATCCGCTTATCCGGGGCCGGGTCGCGGGGGCAGCAGTCTGAGCAGAGCGTTCCAGACTTCCCTCTCCCCGGACACTTCCTCCAGCTCTTCCGGTGGGACCCCAAGACGTTCCCAGGCCAGCCGTGAGACGTAGTCTCTCCAGCGAGTCCTGGGTCTTCCTCGGGGCCTCCTACCGGTGGGACATGCCCGGAACACCTCCCCAGGGAGGCGTCCAGGAGGCATCCGAACCAGATGCCCGAGCCACCTCAACTGGCTCCTCTCGATGTGGAGGAGCAGCGACTCTACTCCGAGCTCCTCCCGGGTGACAGAGCTCCTCACCTTATCTCTAAGGGAGCGCCCAGCCACCCTGCGGAGGAAGCTCATTTCAGCCGCTTGTATCCGTGACCTTGCCCTTTCGGTCATGACCCAAAGCTCATGACCATAGGTGAGGGTAGGAACGTAGACTGACCGGTAAATTGAGAGCTTTGCCTTTCGGCTCAGCTCCCTCTTCACCACGACGGACCGATACACCGACCGCATTACTGCAGCCGCCGCACCGATCCGTCTGTTAAACTCACGCTCCTTCCTTCCCTCACTCGTGAACAAGACTCCAAGATACTTAAACTCTCCTCCAACCTGGAGAGAGCAAACCACCTTTTTCCGGTCGAGAACCATGGCCTCAGATTTGGAGGAACTGATTCTCATCCCAGCCGCTTCACACTCAGCTGCAAAAAGCAGAGATGCTATCCTGTGGTCCCCAAACCAGACCCCCTCCGGCCCCTGGCTGCGCCTAGAAATTCTGTCCATAAAAATAATGAACAGAACCGGTGACAAAGGGCAGCCCTGCCGAAGTCCAACATGCACCGGGAACAGGTCTGACTTATTGCTGGCAATGCGAACCAAGCTCCTGCTCCGGTTGTACAGAGACCGAACAGCCCTTAGCAAAGGGCCCTGGACTCCATACTCCCGGAGCACCCCCCACAGGATGTCACGAGGGACGCGGTCGAATGCCTTCTCCAGATCCACAAAGCACATGTAGACTGGTTGGGCAAACTCCCACAAACCCTCAAGCACCCTGCTGAGGGTATAAAGCTGGTCCAGCGTTCCACGACCAGGCCGAAAACCACATTGTTCCTCCTGTATCCGAGGTTCGACTATCGGCCGAATTCTCCTCTCCAGTACCCTGGCATAGACTTTCCCAGGGAGGCTGAGAAGTGTGATCCCCCTATAGTTGGAACACACTCTCCTGTCCCCCTTTTTGTGATAAATAAAACAATAAAACTTTGATTTTATTGCGAACATGTTTGTGCTGTAAAATACAATATAATAAGCAATATTGCAGTAAAAGTAAAGAAATGCAGCTGTTCCAAAGTTCCTGTTTTAAAGCAAACAAGATTAAAGTAGAAAACAGACCAGAACAAACAGAGCAGGCAGTTAACGATATACAGAGAAACCCTTTTAACGCTAAACGTCAACGTTAAACGTCGAAGCCCTACTAATAAATATAACCTATTACAACCTATAAACCTAAGCATATGTTGTGAGTTTAGTTTATTTACCACTGACCTTTATAAGATAAGTCTTACTATAACAGCTCCGTAATGTTTATCACGTTCCAGTCCTCGTCTCCCGTCAGCGCAATGGTTCCGGAATTGCGTGTGTTTCCAGACGGACGTGTATCTTCCACGGACCGCAAACATGGCCGCGTAAGTCAGTGTGATATAGGTTACTTGGCCTAATTTCGAGCAAATCATAATAATTCAAGCGCTAGTAAACTACAAACATGAGTCGTATACGCCACGTCGTGTGCGCCGTGTCAGGCGGCGTTGACAGCTCTGTTGCAGCTTTGCTATTGAAGAAAAGAGGTGAGAAAATTAAATAGGAAACCTGAGCAAAGTCAGGAATAACAGTTTCAAACCTACCTGAGCCAGGGAAACTGCTCAACTAGTATCAAAATCTGAAACTAATGTATTAAATTTATTATAAAGTATATGTTTGTAAATGAGGCGTTTGAGTCGAGTAGTATTTCCACTTCCCTGTGAAGGCTACAGGGTGACAGGGGTCTTTATGAAGAACTGGGACTCTCTGGAGGAGAGCGGGACCTGCACCTCTGAGAGGGACTTTGATGACGCTCACAGAGTGTGTCAGACGCTGGACATCCCATTTCATCAAGTGTCCTACGTCAAAGAGTACTGGCATGAAGTGTTCAGGTACTTGTGTCTGTCCTGAATCGCTGACACAAATCTGTTTTTTTTTTATTTCTTCCTGGTGTCACTTCTGTGCTCTGTTCATTTCCAGTTATCTTTTGAAGGAGTACGAGAAGGGCAGGACTCCAAATCCAGATATACTATGCAATAAACATATAAAATTTAACTATTTCCACAAGTACGCCATCAACACTCTGGGTAGGTGTAATAGTTTGATCATACTTAAAATCATTATATCTGACTATGTATAGAAGCAAGTGGAAACACCTTATTAAATAGGATTTATAAGCTGTCTTGTTTAGGAGCCGATGCCATAGCAACAGGTCACTACGCCAGGACATCCCAGGAGGATGAAGATGTTTTCCATCACAAACTCACACCACATCACAACACTCACACCACGCTCTTCAGAAATCGTAAGTGTTGTCAACTGGTTTAATACTTTATTTTCAGGCTTTCTAAGCACCTTTGGCTTTCCCATTAGTTAATCTTTCCTTGTCCTTCTGCCAGCGGTGCGGTTGTACAAACCAGCAGATCTGCTAAAGGACCAAACCTTCTTCCTTAGTCAGATCTCACAGGATGCCTTACGACAAACTATGTTTCCTCTTGCTGGTCTCACTAAAGCATTTGTGAAAAAGATTGCTGCTGAGGCTGGGCTTCACCACGTACTGAAGAAGAAAGAGGTGGGCACTGAAAAAAAAAAACGTAATAAAAATAATAGATGTTTGTATTATATCACAAAAGTGAGTTTTTCAAGCTGATATGTCATTGTTTCTCTAGAGTATGGGCATCTGCTTTATTGGAAAAAGAAACTTTGAAAAGTTTATTTTGGAGGTGAGATGTTTGACTGTTTGTTCTTTATAATATTTAGCAAATTGGATAAACCTTTTTATTTGGGTTAGATGTAGTGCTGCTGCATATTATCAACCATAATGCGTAAAGAAAAACAAATTTTCTTTGCATCCAGTATCTCGAACCTAAACCGGGGAATTTTGTCTCCATTGAGGACGGGACTGTAAAGGGCAAACACAAAGGTAAGCTAGAGTAGTTTGGAACAGTTGAATCACCCAAAAAAACACATAGTGAGGTCTTTATTGTTTTCCCCCTATGAACGCAAATTTGAAGTCCTTTCATAACTGCATTTTGTCTGACTGTTCTTTCAGGCTGGTTCACTCTGACACTAGGCCAGAGGGCGAAGACAGGAGGGCAGAAAAATGCTTGGTTTGTTGTTGACAAAGACGTCGCTACCGGAGATGTGTTTGTGGTGAGAAAATCTGTTAACATTAATCGTTTCACACCTGTTGATATCATTTATTTTTGCTTTTGCAGTCACCTGACAAAGGAACATTTTCTTAAATGCATCTTTTAAAATTTCTGCGGCTCAGGCTCCGACCACCAATCACCCAGCTCTATTCCGGGACACAATGCGGACCGACCGCTTCCACTGGATAACAGGTGACCCACATCCTGAGCTAGTCAGGAACCAGATGATGGAGTGTCACTTCCGATTCATACATCAAAAGCCCCTTGGTGAGTTTTTGTCCACCAGGACCTGTAGAGAGCGGAGAATAAAGGTTTTTGTTTATTTTTTATTTAAAGAGATGTGTTTTATCCCCCAGTCCCGTGCACAGTGACTCTAAACATGGATGGCTCTGTGTGGATCTCACTCTCCCAGCCCCTCAGAGCTCTCACCCCTGGACAGGTAACGCATCACATACCTGCGTTACTGAGTGTTATATCCTGTTACCGTTCCACTTGCTGTCACATCTTCAAACTTAGCTCATTTTCTTCTGTTACCGCTGGTGTGCATGTCAGTTTTTTTCCCCTTCACTCTCTCTCCATCACTTCCTCAGTTTGCCGTGCTGTACAAAGGGGACGAGTGTCTTGGCAGTGGGAAAATCATCCAGCTGGGACCCAGTGAATACACACTGCAGCAGGACCTGGAACGCTTGAAAGCAGCAGCGCAGCATGGAGAGCAGCAGAGCCCTGATGCAGCCAGCTGAGACGACCTCATAACCCAGTTGTAGTAGAAATACACTGTATCCGGTACTTCAGCTACACCTCATGTTGTTCTTCACCTTGTGCCTTTTCTAGGGGCTGTTAATAGTGGATGGTCTTTACATAAAGGCTTGGATCTTAAACGTCTACACAAGAAAACAGGGTTGACCTCTTTTCTTTTAAATATAATAACAGTTGTTTTAGTAACTAAATGGTAATAAGATCATTTCTTAGTTAACAGTAACTTTATTTAAAAGTAAATCTAGCTCAACTCATGTTTTTTTCCAGTATTCCCAAGCACTTTAATGTGATAGCACACATTACTTTAGATATACACCAACTCTACATTATCTTTTCAAGCACAGTTTGTCTGTTTCTGTCGCTTAAACTCATCAAAGTAATTTAGTAAATGTAAATGTTTTCTCTGCATTGCAAAGAGGACCTGGATATGAAATCACTTACAGCTTCGTGTGCTGGAGTTGTGTGTGTGTGTGTGTGTGTGTGTGTGTGTGTGTGTGTGTGTGTGTGTGTGTGTGTGTGTGTGTGTGTGTGTGTGTGTGTGTGTGTGTGTGTGTGTGTGTGTGTGTGTTTGTGTTTGTGTTTGTGTTTGTGTTTGTGTGTGTGTGTGTGTGTGTGTGTGTGTGTGTGTGTGTGGATAAGAAGTACTACTCAAAGCTTTGTTTTTGTGTTTTGTGACCGGTGCTTCATGTTATGACCTGATGTGTGGAAGTTGTCCCTTTTCAAGGACACTAGATGGTCTGATAACATTTAGTGTTGTCTTCTTTACTGTAACATTAGGAGTGTGAATGGGGTCATGGTAGACCTGTTGGACCCGAGATGGTGGCTGCTGCTGTGGCACATTATGACATATTATCTATCAATCTAATGTGTCATAAATGTTGTTACTAACCCAACATTGTGTTTGCTATATTATGCTACTTTAAATAACTGAAAAGACTATGGGATTCAAAAAGTATCAATGTATCATGGGTTTTAGTTCCATACACTTGTTTTAATAATTTGTGCCTTTTCTATTTAAATGTGAGTTACTATTTACAAACTGTGAATACTTCAATATTTTTATTACAAACAACCAAAGAAATGATGTGTTGACTCATTTTTCTTCTGACCTCTGAACTAAATATCCAATGTACTTCATATTATGACAATGCAGTGCAGTGCACGTGTTCCGCCACAGGGGGTCGCTGTTATACAGGCTTGCGGTCCGAAATGCAAGCGTCCTAAATGCGGTTTGTTTCGTGTAAACACATAATACTTATTAACAATGTATGTTGGCAATGGTTGCACCTTAAGTAAGTGTGTGTTTCTTTCAAAAATAATATTTTTTTACATTTTAAAAACGCCCCCCCTCTATAGCTGAAATGGAAAATCCTATAATACAAAGTCTTAAACATAAAGGCAAACAACCACAGATGGCGTTGAGATGAAATTAGGCTTCAAAGAAATCTGAATCATAAAAGAGGAATGAAGTTGGTGCAGAGTGAAAACATCGTTTAAACTTATTAATAATAATTCAGGTTATAACGACGACGCTGCTTAATGAAAACGTTATTGGTCTCAGCGCATTGTCCACATTTTAATAATGGGACGTAACTGTAGAACCGAGTTTAGTTTTTCCGCGAGACGTCACGTCTTCACTCGAACACCTACGAGTTGCAGAAGGAGCGACGCTCAAACACGCAGTAGGAATTTACCCAGCTCTCACTCAATTGGAATAACAATGCACTTGCGCGCATTGGTCGCCCGGTCAGGGCCACTTCCTAAATCTCCATGAGAAAAAAAAAGATACCCCCTCCCGTGAAAGCGTCCCAGAGGGGGACGCAGCAGGTTTATGGTAATAAGTCCCTGAGGAGGAGGCAGCGGAGGAGAGACGCGGAGCCATTTTGTACTCATTTGAAAAAGTCCGTGTGGGCGAACGCAGCCGCCGCGCGCCGCGGACTCACCGGGAGGGAGAATGGACACCGAGCGTTAAAAAGCGCACGATGAGGGATAGAAGCGGGACGCGGAGCCGGGAGAGGGAGAGTTGATGCGCTTGCGGCGGACTTTCAGAGCAGTTGATGGGCTTTGGCTGCTTCTCGAGCATGGAGCGAGCGGTGTTCTGGATCTGGGTCTGTGTCCTGCTCGACGCGCCGCTCGTGGGATGTTTGGACCTGCACCTCTCGGAGACCCTGCGGCCCGGGAGCCTGCTGGCGAACCTGTCGCTCGGACACGGCTGGATCTATGACATTGACAGGACTTTATCGCCTAACTTCATCCAGGATGTTTTCCACGTTGAGAGGCGCGACGGCGTCATCCGCCTGTCCCGCAAAGTTGAGTGTGCGCGCACGCAGAGGAACCCCGCGCCTGTTTATTTCAGGACGGGCTCCTTGACTTCTATGGACGTCGTTCTGACTCATTTTAACGTGTTTGTTCACGGCCAGGACTGTTTTATTAAATATAAAAGAAAGAAGTGGCCGGACATTCACATTAAACTCTTTTCCAAACTGGATTCAACTTCCTGCTTGCCCGCAGGTACGTTGCTGTTGAATGTGAAAGAACGTTTGCCTGCTTTTACGCGGAACGTCACGTTCGTGGACGACAGATGCGTTGGAGACTTTGGCGCAGCGGTCAAACGCGGGGATCTGGTCCTGGAGAGAGACTCGTGTTTTGCGCACAGAGGGCAGCGTGCGGGCAGTTTGCGCTGCGCGCTGCGCAGCTCCGGAGGCAGCCGGCTCTCAGTGAATGTGAGTCTGACCCTCGCAAAATCAGACACGTCTGGCAAATTAATCCACAGAGGGAAGCGGCAGATAAACGCGTCTCCCCAGTTCCAGCTCCCCACGTATCAGGTGTCCGTGCCCGAGAACGAACCCGCGGGCACGCGGGTTATCACCTTGAAAGCCACGGACCCGGATGATGGAGAGGCAGGGAGGCTGGAGTACAACATGGAAGCTCTGTTTGACAGCAGATCCAATGACTTTTTTGACATTGACACTCAGACGGGGAGCATCACAACCATGCAGCCTCTGGACAGAGAAGTCAAGGACACACACGTCTTCAAGGTCACTGCGACCGATAACGGGACGCCTAGAAGGTCCACGGCCTCATACCTCACCGTCACCGTGAGCGACACCAACGACCACAGTCCGGTGTTTGAGCAGACCGAGTACCGCGTCAGCATCCGGGAGAACGTGGAGGTGGGCTTTGAGGTGATGACGGTCCGAGCCACTGACGGCGACGCTCCCTCCAACGCCAACATGATTTACAAAATCGTCAACAGCGACGGGATCAACTCTGTGTTCGAAATCGACCCTCGGAACGGCCTGGTGAGGATCAGAGAGCGGCCCGACAGGGAGACGCGCGCCTACTACCAGCTGATCGTGGAGGCCAACGACCAGGGCAGGGACCCGTGTCCCCGCAGCGCCACGGCCACGGTCCACATCTCCGTGGAGGACGAGAACGACAACGTCCCCCAGTTCAGCGAGAAGAGGTATGTGGTTCAGGTCCCAGAGAATGTGGCGGTCAACACTAAGGTCATCCAGGTGGAAGCTACAGACAAAGACGAGGGGAACAACGCCAAGGTTCAGTACAGCATCATCAGCGGGAATGTGAAAGGACAGTTCTACATCCACTCCCCCACCGGCGTGATCGACGTCATCAATCCTCTGGATTACGAGATGATTCGCGAGTACAACTTGAGAATAAAGGCTCAGGACGGCGGCAGACCTCCCCTGATAAACGGCACTGGGATGGTGGTGGTGCAGGTGGTGGATGTGAACGACAACGCCCCCATGTTCGTGAGCACGCCTTTCCAGGCCACGGTCCTGGAGAACGTGGCCATCGGTTACTCTGTGATCCACATTCAAGCCATCGACGGCGACTCGGGAGAAAACGCCCGCTTGGAATACAGACTGACGGACACGAGCCCCGGGTTCCCCTTCGCCATCAACAACAGCACGGGCTGGGTGACGGTGAGCGACGAACTGGACCGGGAGACCACCGAGTTCTACACCTTCGGCGTGGAGGCGAGGGACCACGGGGCGCCGGCGATGTCGTCCTCCGCCAGCGTCAGCATCACGGTGCTGGACGTGAACGACAACGTGCCCACGTTCACGGAGAAGACGTACGCGCTGAAGATCAACGAGGACGCGGTGGTGGGGACCAGCGTGCTGACGGTGACGGCCGTGGACCGCGACGTCAACAGCGTGGTCACCTATCAGATCTCCAGCGGCAACACCCGGAACCGCTTCGCCATCACCAGCCAGAGCGGCGGCGGCCTGGTCACGCTGGCGCTGCCGCTGGACTACAAGCAGGAGCGGCAGTACGTCCTGACGGTCACGGCCAGCGACGGGACGCGCTACGACACCGCGCAGGTCTTCATCAACGTCACGGACGCCAATACGCACCGGCCCGTCTTCCAGAGCGCCAACTACCAGGTGATGTTCAGCGAGGACAAGCCGGTGGGCTCCACGGTGGTGGTGATCAGCGCCACGGACGAGGACACGGGGGAGAACGCTCGCATCACGTACGAGATGGAGGACAACGTCCCTCAGTTCAAAATAGACCCGGACACGGGCGCAATCACAACGCAGATGGAGATCGATTACGAAGACCAGGCCTCCTACACGTTGGCCATCATCGCCAGAGACAACGGCATCCCTCAGAAGTCGGACACCACCTACGTGGAAATCATCATCCTCGACGCCAACGACAACGCTCCCCAGTTCCTCAGGGACTTGTACCAGGGGACTGTTCTGGAGGACGCACCCGTCTACACCAGCGTTCTCCAGATCTCGGCCTCAGACAGAGACTCCGGGTCCAACGGCAGGCTGAGCTACACGTTCCAGGGCGGTGAGGACGGGGACGGGGACTTCTTCATAGAGCCTTATTCTGGCATCATAAGAACGGCTCGCAAGCTGGACAGGGAGAACGTGCCCGTTTACAACCTCAGGGCCTTCGCCGTGGATAAGGGGGTCCCGCCTCTGAAGGCGTCCGTTTTCATTCACGTGGTGGTCCAGGACATCAATGACAACGCCCCGGTGTTTGAGCGGGACGAGCTTTTCATTGAAGTAGAGGAGAACAGCCCGGTGGGCTCGGTCGTGGCCCGGATCACTGCCAACGACCCCGACGAGGGCACCAACGCTCAGATCATGTATCAGATCGTAGAGGGGAACATCCCCGAGGTCTTCCAGCTGGACATATTCAACGGCGACCTCACGGCCCTCACGGACCTGGATTATGAGACCAAAACAGAGTATGTGATCGTGGTCCAGGCAACCTCGGCGCCCCTCGTGAGCCGGGCCACTGTTCACATCCGCCTGAAGGACATGAACGACAACGAGCCCGTGCTGCAGAACTTTGAGATCATCTTCAACAACTACGTCACCAACAAGTCCAACAGTTTCCCATCGGGGATCATAGGAAAGGTACCAGCGCACGACCCGGATGTAACGGATAAGCTGCGGTACAAATTCGAGTCCGGGAACGAGCTCAGCCTGCTGGTGCTGAACGAGGACACCGGGGATCTGAGGCTGAGCCGAGACCTGGACAACGACAGGCCCCTGGAGGCGCCCATGACCATTTCAGTCTCGGGTAAGTCAGTTTCCTCTACTTCTCTATTAAGCAGAGACGAACTGGTTGAATCTGAGTCACGGTGTGTGACGTGTCGTTGTATAAGTGAAAACACTTGGAAAGCAGGAAGGGTTTCGGTTGTAGCGTCGGCCGCGAGTGGAGCGTTTGCTGCAGGCTGTATCCAGGATCCGGTTGTGCTGCTTTGTGACATCTGGGTGATAAACGCATTGTGTTGGAAGCTGTTGGTGGCGGTGATAAAAGGGCGCTGTTGGAGCACCCTCGTAACCGAGGCAGGTGTGTTTGGAGCAGACGGGCCCAGCTTTCGTTGTCAACCCCTAGTTTTGCTGAAGTCGTTCTGTAACTTGCTGGTGAAGGTCATGTGCAAGGAATTTGCTTTTTCTTCCACCCCGCGACACGAGCAAACTTTGTTCGGCGGAGTTAAAGATTAAACACCCGCATTCACACCTAAACGAGCAACGGCACAAGCAAACACACCGGCTTTGTCAGACAGAGCCGTGACATTAATCAGCCACTCACTCTAATACCCTGACTGGATAACTACCTCATTACTTATTGACAGCTGGTTGCTCAACCTTCTGCCGCTTGGTGTTTTGCTACTTTCATTCCTTTTCTTGCTCTCGCTCTTTCTGTGTTGGCTGATGTCTCAACGTCCCTCCTCCTGTGTCATCTGGACCATCGTCCCTCCAAAATAATGAGCTGCTGTGGGCTGAAGCGCTGGGCAGAACTCCCTTCCCAGTTTAAGTCACTGACTCCAAAAGCTGCATGAAAATGCCCCCCCCCTTTCCTCCATTACTGTTGAAGGATCTCTCCTTTGTCTCGGACTAGAGAGGGTCCTTTATAGCTGTCATAGATGACCTGCAGAGCGCCTGAAGAGGCCACAATACTCACTGGTTATATAGCTCTCATTGAGTCTGACAACAGTGACCTCATGATGGTCCCACAGGGGGCTGGACCTCTTCATTAGCCATAGCCCTACGCGCGCGCACACACACACACACACACACACACACACACACACACACACACACACACACACACACACACACACACACACACACACACACACACACACACGTAAGCATGTGTTCATGCACAATTGAACAAACGTGCACTCATGTTGAAGAGCAGCCCTCCCTGCCCCTCTTTTTTTATTGGCAGCTCACCCTGATGTCAAGTGTTAGGTAACCGTAACGGCTGATGTCCTGACCTTTTGACCCGCGGCTCTTGTGAGAGGAAAGCCCAGGGGCTTTGGTGAACTAACAGCACCTTAAGAAGCCCTGAGAGGCTCTGATTGACTCTCCCATATTTTCTTTCAGAGGATTTAGTTTTATTACAGGATTATTGTTTTGACTGTTCTCCATCAGTGTCTGTTGTAGTGGCTTGATTCTATGTCTGGACTAGACAGATTGTGTCTAAGTCCTGATCTGAGATATGACTACATACTTGTTGTTATGCGTTCTTGTAAATTAATCAGCTCTTTGAACCTGTGCACCAGGGCTTCTGTCCTGGTGAGCAGAAGCGCTGAGGATCAGTTTGGAGGCCTGCGCTGAAACACAAGAATGCCTTGATACACTGGCTTAGCGCGGCCAGCTAGCCGCTAACACTGCCCCGCCTGTCCTGGGTTCCCTCTCCTTCTTGTTGGTCGGTCGCTCCGTGGTTCGATAGCCGGGGGTCTGGCTGTTCTCATTGTCAGGGCTCTTATCTCCGCTTGTCACATTTCACTTAAAACCTTTGGGGTCTCCACTCCTGCCTCCTAAAAGATGAGTATCTGTCAAACTCTATGACTGCTTTGAGTGTGGCCAAGTGGGAGACGTGCAGTATTTCAGTGTAATACACCTGCGTCCCTCCCTTCTTCCACTTACTTGTCTTATCTAGCCTACTTCAACAGGTGTGCTTAAGCCTTCGCCACGTTACCGAGCCCTGATCCGCACCCCGGCGAAGAAGAGCCCGCAGCGGTACAGAGGAGACATGCCGTTCAGCGTTTTATACAATTTGTTACCATCGTTACTACACAATCAGAAGCTCAAACCCGCTGGTCGACTGCCAGAGCTGACAGTCAGGCCCAGCACCGTATGCCAAGATTCACCAGCGTTTGGCTGACTTGTGCCGCTAACAAGCCTCCAGTGTGAGGAGCGCGGGTAATTAGTGTTTTCCTAAAGGCCGCCGTTGACAAGGAAGGCTTGAGTTTGGACTTTTTACCTTTGGGGACATTTATCTTGATTACAATCTCACATCCACCTTTAGTTCCCAGCACTATCAGGATAAGACCCAGTCGGTTCCGCTCCCGACGTGCGCGTGGACTAGCTGCCCCCTCGTTAGCACGTACTGATGCTAAGCTAAGCCCTTTCCCTCCGTGGCTCTGATCTGTTTTTTGCTGCTGGTGATTGCGACGCAGGCCTCTACATGCTTTCACAGGTCCCCCCCCCCCCCCCCCCCCCCCCCCCCCCACCGGTGGGTCTTTTGCTCGGCTTCCCCGCCTCGTTTTGCCTCTTAATCTCGTCAGAGGAGTTGCATAGCTCCGCTCTCGTCCACCCGCCGTCTCTTTCTTTCTCACTCTGATGTATTTTAAACTCGGGCTGAGGTAAAATACACGTTGGCACAGACAAGCCACTTAATGACATACCTCTGAAAACCGCAGCTTTATTACTTATAAGGACAGAAACACGGCGCTTGTGCAACACGGTGTAATGGGCATGATGCATTGGCCTTCATTTGAATTCTGTGGCTTTTCTTTCATTCCTAGGGCGACGACATCCTTCAATTTGGCAAGAACCAACCCCCCCCCCCCCCCCCCTCGTTCTGTGCATTCTTCTGGTTTCATTGTTATGTTAAATTGTTATTCGGCTCCGAAATATTATGTCACACACGTCAGGAGACACAAAAAGGCGTGCTGGGAAAGACAAATCACCCTCGTGTGAGTCGAGGGACGAGCGCACAGTCCTCGCTTTTATTTTTTCCCACGTAAGCTGTCTGTCGGGCGAAATTCGACTCCCCGCTGCCGCACAGGTGTGGCGGCGAGGCGCACAAGCACAGACAGAGATGACACGTGACCTTTCACCCGCCAGATCAAAGCAGGACACGGGCTTTTTATGCGCGCTGAGAATCACCCGTGTCGTGTTTTTTTTCTCTTTTCTCCACACGACATGTGACCCCGAGCTGAAAGATGGAGAAGATGGAGACAGATGCTGTCAGTTACTGGTGTTATTGGTCAAAATGAACAAGGTGTGATAAGTAGTGCTTAGCAGGAAATGTTTTTTTATTCCCACAGTGCATCTGCACAGTCTGGTGCCTGTGCAGCCGCTCATGTTTTCCTGCTGCCGTTCCCTTGCTCGGCATTCTGGGTAACTGATACTAGGAGATCCCAGTCATTCCTTAGATAGCAGACACTCTTCTAGTTTTAAACCCTGGCCCCTCTGTCATTCTGCCTCTCCATCCACTGCTGTGGCTCCGTCAGGGCAGTGTTTCCTTCAGGTTTTAGGCCAGAGTTCGGAGCGTAAATACCTCGGTCACTGTTTGACTGTGTGCTCAATTACAGGCTAGAAATAGGAGGAGTGTTCAAAGATCTAAGGCAGCTCCCGATGATCCCAGTCATGACTTCACACCCAGTTTCCCATAACGCCGGCTTGACATGAGCTACTTTTGCATCTCGGTACATCTGATGTCTAATTCTGCAGCTTCTCTCCACCTTTTGCTGCATGGGCCACTTTTCCTCCCACGCACCTAAACTACATGCAGCTTTCTGAAGTTCTGTTTTCCTCAGGAAATCTCCCTTAAGCGTTGCGCTGGTTTCCATCGCCTGCCTCCCGTCAGGATGCTGTGTTTGCTGTGGGATTTCAAAGACTCTTGTTTGTTTGCAAACACCCGTTGGGTACGGGGGGCGGGGGACGCGCGCCTCCCACCCTCCACCCGCTGTGTGCTGGTGGTGGAGGGGTCGACACACCTCTGTGGGCCTTTCCACTCGTCCCTGACATGACACAGCGCTCCTCTCTGTCTGTCGCTGGGGATCGAGGAGGTGTGATGTGTGGCATTACACGCGTCACGATGACCAGCTACGGGAATGTTAAGTGGAAGGGGCCGATGGAAGCGTGTGAAGGAGAAGCAGAGAAGCGTGGAGGCGATAGGGAGACAGCTGGAGCCTCCCTCCTCTGGTGTGTCTGTCGGTCAGCATTCTTATGACAGGGTTCCAACCCCAGCTACTAATTGAGATGGGTTTCAGATTCCTGCAGAAACCGACAACACCCCCCGCCACTGACCTTTTGACTCCCAGAAACCAGATTTTTACCCCGAGGTGCCCTGACTCCTCTCCAGTCTAGACCGAAGACCAGAGGAAGCTCCGTTCTCATCACCAGGGCCACTAGAAAGATGAACAACCTGCCCCAGGAGCTGTGTCCAGCTAACTTCAGTGCAATTATCTACTTTCTTTATGAAAACCACAAATTAGGAACATCAAAGCGCCACTTAGTCTGTGACTGAATGAAAATAGCCTTTTCCACAGATGTGGGTCTGACACAAATCTTACAGGGCAGTGAGAGATTTATTTAGCATTTTGAGGTGCAGTGAAAACATAATTTATTTCATTTCCATTTAGGATTAAGTAAGAACAGAGCAGAGGCTTCTGAGTCTGAGAGAAGCAGAGTAGCAGTAAATGTACATCCTGCATATTACACGACTAAGTTTGACACATGCTTCTACACAGAAAGGCCCATAGAGCGCCGGGCTCTGCACCGGGCTGCGTTCCTCGCAGCTATTAGAGTTGGCATCGGCAGTGACAATACAGGTATTAGGATGAAATGTCAAACGGCTTAAATGGATCGAGTTCACTGGCACAAACAGGCCGAAATCTGTTCAACACTAAGGCCTTGTTGCTTAACCCAGAAGCAGAGGTAAACCTGCTTCGCTCCAGACATTCTACCCACAAAGATAAACCAAAAGTCAAGACCCATTTTGACATGAGACATGGCTCCATTATAGTAGTTGGGTTCTCCCGCTTGCCTGACATCTGACTCCCTCTCATAATTACCCGCGTTTGGAAAAAAATCCCTCCCCGATTGGGGTTTAACACCGATCCTTCCGAGTGTTGATCTTGGACTCGGTAGAAAGGCTTAACGCCAGGCCGTGTTCACAGAGGTGTCGGTTTTAGTCATTTCCCCCTTCAGCCACAGAAGGAGCCGGTGACAGGTGTAATCATGACAGTTAATCGCTTGTGTGTGGGAACCTGTTGACGCATGCCTCGCTCTCAGGTTGTCAAAAAGCACTTGACTGTCCTGAAACTTCATCTTTCGATTAACTTGCGATCGTGTATAATTTCAACATGGCCTCCTCGGCTCGGATTCTCCTCACAGATGGCTCCGTCACAAACTGAGGGGTGGATCACTGAGAAAAGGGGACGTGACCATCCGTGCCCCCAACCCGCCCTCGGGATGAATATCAGCATGATGTCACTGGCACCTACAGCCGTGGGATGTGTGTGTTGTGACTTCTGTGCCTCCCTGGAAGTGTGTAATTGTTCCATCTGGGCAGTTCAAGGTCAGGACAATTTAATGCCTTGCTCAGAGGCACTTCAGTAGCCTGCATGCCTACCGCCATGCTCCGTGTCCCGTTACAACCTCCTGTCAGCTTCCCCTCTGCCCTCAAAGCACTCTTGGCTTGAAGCTGTGGCTCATTCAGACGCTGGTAGACGGCGGCGGCGCATGCAACAACCTGCGTATAGAATCCCAGTGTTCGCAGGCACCACACCCTCGAACCCGCGCGGGTTCCTGAGACGGAGCCGTTCAAAGGCTAAGACGCGGGGCTTTGTGTGTTCGCTTGTCCCTCCGGGCCTCGTCTTTTAACAGGGCCAGAGACACGGTAAGGGAGATGCAGACGGAGGCGGCTTCCAGGTGTATTGAGTTTGCTTTGAGTGTCAAGATCCTCTTTTGAGCCGAGACGTCCTCCTGTTACATTCTGGATAGTGTGACTTACGCACAGGATTCGAAGGCAGCGCTGAGGAGGGCGCGCGGCGTGCCGACGCAGCTCCGCCGGTGCAGCACGCGATCCGAGGCCGACTGTGGGCGACGCGGTGGCCGACCTCTTCCCCCGCACTGTTGAGGCCAAGTTTCACACAAAGATCCCTTCCACCCTTTATACGCCACACAAAAACACTCCTCTCCCTCCCAATATGTCTTGAGTTACACCGATATCAAAGGCGAATTAAGAAAAATACAATGTACTTCAACCTGAGGGCCGAGAGTTCTGACACAAGAAGCTTTTGTTTGTTTTTATGTAGATATTTGTCTGATGAATCCAGATCTGTGAATGTGCAGCACATAAAATATTATTGCTCTCCTAAGACACACAGTTAGTTGACGACGCCGACAAATAGTCGTAACCTTTTTATTTTGTCTTTGTCTCCAAATAGGAGTTTGCGGGCTGCACAAAGCGTCCCTCTGTCCCTCTTCCTCCCATGTGATGTTTGAAAATAACATACGTGCCGTCCGCCTTGAACAGCCCTTTATTAAATTCGGACCTGGGCCGCAGCGAGAAGCCGGTCGCGTTCGTGTGCGTGCATGTGATGAAAAAGGCCTCGGCAACAAGTTGATTGTGAACAAAAAGGCTGATGCTACTGCAGCGGTAACAGTTGGAGGAAAAGCTTGGGGCCTAGGAGCGGTACGTGAGTGGAGGCTGTCTTCCAGCTCCTAAGCAGTCCTAGCATTCATCTCCCCTGAACCAACGCCAGAATCGATTTCTTGTAATTGTTGCTAATTGGCCTTAATGGTTGCAGGAGTGCTTCTGACACACAAGGTACCAGGCAACAGGCTGCTTTGTTTGGATGCCTGCTGTCTGTCAGGTCCAGAACAGCCTGACGAAGTAGCGCAGGTTCAGGGGTCACGACCTCAGATTACGCTCGTTGCAGCGTCGGCCCCCGGGAGGTCACACGGACAAAGAGCAGCTAGCGTGTGGCGGACAAGGGCTCGGTGGCTCGTGACAGAGGTCTCATCTGAGTAAAGCTCCACTTTACTGCTGGCTCATCTGGACGATCACTCTCTGTGTGTCATTGATAATGTTGGTCTATGCTGGACAACAAGGTGCTTTAGTGCCTGAAGACTCTCTTTGAAGCACTTCCTTTTCCATTAAAACTAATTGAAATCATATTATATGTGCCAGAGTTGCCAAATACAGCTTTCATATTACATAGGAAGGCCTTTAACGTGCATACGGAATAAACATGGAAACGATACCCTTTGCAACCCAAACAATTATTCACGCATCGCAATAATGATTTACCGCCTTGTGTCTCTCTGAATGAGGAATTTCAGGTTCGCGGGTGGTTGCCTCCAACTAAACTGTGGAGCGAGGCCGAGGCCGACATTTTAGCCGGAGGAGACCACGCCCAGGTTCCAGGCCGAGTTCACAGAGGTGGCGCTTCGGGCCTGCGTTTGCATGTTTTCTATCCGCACACAATCCCCTTCTCGCTCACCATTTCCTCTGGCTGCTTCCCTGCTCGGGTTTAAAGTCATGCGTAAAAGTGTTTGCGGTGTCGCTCATGCTAATTGCATTTCCGCCGCCCGTCCTCCTGCAGCCGGCAGCTTTGTGTTGCATGTGTGAAGCGATTGTGTCAGCGTGCTGGGAGTCACACAGCTATAACAGGACGGGGCGTTTGGGCTGGTTTCACCCCCGGTTCGGGGCTTCAGGCCTCCACTTGGGGGCTGCACGGCGCTGGGCCTGCAGGGATGCAGCGGTTCCTGCTCGTTTGATAGCATGCGGGTAGTGGACTGTTGATGCAGGTCAGTCTGAGATCCTGGGAACAAGCAGAGGCTCCCACGAGCCCAGTGATGTGGGGTTTCGCGACAGAGGGCCCTGTCCGACAGCTGGCCGCTCACGCCCGCATGCTATCATCCACATGCACACGGCCAACGTGCCTGAGCATTCCTTTAGAGCTGTAGCATTGTCGCAGACCTTTTCACTGAATTAATTTGTTAACGTTTCCCTCCTCGACATGAGTCGAGGCCTGTCAGTCTAGTAGGACGGTCTCCATAAAATGAGAGAGGAAAAGCTGTGGTTAGTTGTTGTGGTTTGGCTTCGGGGGAGGGGGTGCGACTCGGTTTACAGACGAGGATCCTACCGCGCCACGCTCACTTGTACACGTGAGCACGATGAGCCTTGTCGTCAGGTCCGTCTCTCGGTGGGGTCCCGAAGGCTGCAGGCGTAATGCAGTGGAAGTGCCCTGTTATTACTGAAGCGATGACAGCAGCTGTGGGCGGCCATCACACG